>NW_012267271.1:59633-61660 GCF_000151885.1 Dipodomys ordii | reverse complement strand
TCTGGACAGCTGACACTCACCTTATTTAATTTCTCTATTTGGGATTTTTCCTAGAAGACAGAGGGCAATGGAGTTAGGATTTGGCCCCAGTTCTCTCAGGACCTCCACCCAGGGCGTCTTCTAGCCTGGGCAAAATGTGTGCTTATACCAGAGTAGGGCCAGCTTTCAGAGGAGGGCTGGGCACAGGGCATCAAGTCAGGATTAAGGACTCTGTTGTCTAACACCTGTGATGCAAGGAGAGTGACTGCAGCATAGGGTGAAAAGGCATTTCTCTAGGAGAGGCTGGCTTCAGTTTGGCCCCCGTGCCATCCCATGAGGGACTTGAAATCCCAGCTACTCAATGTGCACAAACTCAGTGGTCAGGCAGCTGTGGCAAACAGCTGGTCAGAGGGGCACAGGACTCAGCTCTTAGGATGGCCTCGAGGCTGTCAGGAGTGACAGAGCTCAGGATTCCCAGGGAACTTTGACCTCAAGGTCCCAGGCTGCCATCATGGCCTGGCTACTCACATCATCGATATCCTGATATGCAGAATGTATCATCGAAAGGTCTGTCAGGAAGATTCCCAGGTAGGGAATGATGCCCTTTGTCAACACCTGTAGGATTGGTTGGGTGATGGTTAAGGCCCAGGGCCCATTCAGACCCAATCTCCCATGGTACCTCAGTCAGCCCTCAGCCTTACAGCTGCTTCCATGACACAGCGTCTTGGGAAAGCTGTGATCCCCCCTTGTGTCTAGGCCCAGGTTCTTGCTGCCTGGTTCTCCAAACTGACCCAGGTCCAAATCTGTGCTGGCATATGCAGAACACAACGTTCTGTAGTACCAATCTGCCTACCTCCTGACCGCCATAGGCCCTGCCAATACCTGGCTCTGCTGGCTCTAGTTCCTCTATCCCGTCTGACAGCTAGCTCATCAGGGCCATATCTGCTAGAGTGCAAATGCCCTTCTCCATCTGCACCCATGGGTGTGAGGTGAAAGGTGAGCAGGGTTAGGCTCGGCTGTGCCTCTTCTCTCTCAGCAACCTGGCCTAGGGCCCAGTCACTCACCATCTTCTGCAACCACCTGGGA
Organism: Dipodomys ordii; assembly: GCF_000151885.1. Lineage (NCBI taxonomy): Eukaryota > Metazoa > Chordata > Mammalia > Rodentia > Heteromyidae > Dipodomys > Dipodomys ordii. The sequence goes on along the minus strand of NW_012267271.1, from coordinate 60,595 downwards.
CCTCCTTGGAGCTGCTTCTCCCTTGTGGCCAACTTGCAAGACTCCTGCCAAGATTGTGGAGGTTGTTAGTGAGGGCTCTGTGCTGTCTGTCTTTCTACTGACATTGTCTTACGATAGGAACTGACATGACTGCTAGGTTGTGTCAAAGCTTCTACCACCTGGCAGAGGAATTCTAGCTCTGGCTTTGCTCCAGCACTCACTACTGTGGGCTCTGGCCTGGGGAGCTGGCCTCCTCCGCCTGCTTCCTCATCTGTCAAGTCTGCCTCCTCGCAGTGGGGCCTCAGGTGTTCCTGCTGTCTGCTACCAGTGGTGATATGCTGACTGGCATGTGTATCCAGGGCCTCCTCAAAACCCTGGAGGATTCATCTGTTTCTACTGTTTGGGCAGCTCAAATGCCAGCCTGGTTGTTCAGTCTTGTTCGATCCAAAACCCTTCCTATCTGGGAAGAAGAAAACTGAGATATGGACAAGGCTAGTGGTCTGTCCAATGCCCTGAAGGTCAGCAAAGGAAGGGGACCCGAGGCTCTCAGAAGATTCCAGTTTGTTGGTGTTTTTCTGTGCATCAGGGTCCTTAGAAAAGTTGAGCAGAGAAGGAGATTACCATGGACTTTCAGACTCCTTCCTGACCCCACAGTCATCAAAGAAAGACAATCATAGACCCATTTCTTTCATGAACACTGATGCAAAAGTTCTCAACAAAATTTGGCCAATCGACTTCAACAACTCATCCTAAAAATCATACACCACGATCAAACAGGATTCATTTCAGGGATGCTAAGCAGGTTCAATATACGCAAATCAATTAATATTATGCATCACACCAACAGGAGCAAGAATAATAAACACAAGGTTATCTCAATAAATGCAGAAAAAGCATTCAACAAGATCAAACACCCCTTTATGATGAAGGTTTTGAAAAAATTAGGAATCCGTGGAACATTCCTCAATACAATAAAGGCTGTA
>NW_012267271.1:55686-57719 GCF_000151885.1 Dipodomys ordii | reverse complement strand
AAGCAGAAAAGGTCAGATAATGTGATGTTAGTAAAATGAACCTTTAGATATGTATTTTAATGTTTTTTCTTTCATGCATTTGTTTCTAACACATCTATAAGATTATTTCTTTGTTGTCTTGTATGTCCCTCCCCCACAATATAACCCCTCCTTTCACTATATTTGATGTCGGTATAATTTGTGGAGGAGATGGGGAAAAACAAGTCGCTGAAGGATACAGGTGGACCTGTTGCAGTAATGAGAAGTACAAGTTGTCATGTTGAAAACGAACTTTACAACGTTGGTGAGGGGGTGATGGATTGAGTGAGAGGGCGGGGGAGGGGGGAAGGCTGGGAAGGGATGTGAAGGGTAAACAAAGGAGGAGGCTGCAATGCTTGATAAGAAAGGTATGCATTATCTTGCCCATGTAATTGTGGAAAACAGCCTCTGCTCATGGTCTGTTACAGGAAATGGTTTCTCTGTGCAATCCTGTGCAGCATAGTTCAGGGAAGGGCAAGAATATGCCCCTGGGCCTATGGCACATTGGGCAACAAGTGGGATGCTGGAGCTCTCAGTAGGAGGAGTCCCCAAGCCTGGGTACCCTCTGCTTCCCCAGAACCCCCCATGTCCCCTCACAAGATTCTCAACCTCAGTGACTTCCTAGGTCTCCACGTGCCCTGACCTGCATAAGTGCCTCGTGGACTCTTCCCTTGGCCTCCTCCCCAATAGAAAGCCAGTCATGTTTCTAATCCCCTTAGGATGGCCCTGACTCTCTCGTGTTCCCTCCACCTCCACCCTCTGTCTTCACTTCCTCATGCCATACCTTTTGCAGCAGCTCTCTGCTCTTGGAGTAATTGTTGTCAGGAGAAGTGATTTTTTCCAATTTGTGGAATGTGTGCAAGGAGTCTCTGTGGGAGGGCAGAGAGAAGGAGACAGTTGGAAGGTGGGGAGGAGGGAGTTGGTTTCCATTTGGGTTGGGAAGGAAGCTGTCCATGTGGCTGCCCAACAGGGTTGCAAACAGGTGCAAAGAGCCCAAGAGTCCACCAGGCAGGTGCAGTTGCTTCTTCCTGGCCTAAACATGAGCCATCCCTCTTCCACTAGGTAGCTCTGCTTTCATTTCAACTGGATGCGGATTCTTAGCAACCACAAAATCCTGATGAGCATCTGCATGTGTTTCTGTGTGTTTGTGTGTGTGTTGTTTCTTGTCTGTGTGTATGTGTGCATCTGTGTATGTTCAGTCTCACAGGATATGTCTGAAGCCTGACAAGAATTACCCAAGCTGGGCCCAGGGAACAATGATCCAAACTGGACGTTTGTGTCCAGGGCTCAGGGAGTGTGACACCTACCATGTCTGCCCATAGCAACTGCTGTGGGAATAGGGACGCACCTGGAGACCTCTTGCCATGTTGTCTTCAGTCGGAAGATGGCCGCGCTCTGCAGGGCAGAGATGATGGCATGGAGTGAGGAGAAGTTCCTCAGGTCTCGGCAAGCCTGGAGAGGAAGATTGTGTGAGTCTTGCCTGACACAGCCGCCACCTCTTGGCCTGGACAAGAGAAGGATTCTGGGAGTGTCAGGACCTGGGCAGGGATGTAGGGCACCCAGGGGGATTGTGGTTCTCCTGGGGCTGAGGAGCAGATCAGTGAGGGACCAGCCAAAGGGTGGCTGGGTCTGGCTATCCCTGGCACACATGGGCCTGTGGTAGGAGGGACTTGGCTCCATGGAGAGCTCTGATCACAATTTCAAAACGCAGAATAGAGAAATTGAAAAGCAGAGGAGATAAAGTAGGCAGCAGAGCCTGGAGCGTACCGCGGCCACCTGAATCCAGTGTTCGACCACACGCGCTCTGTCTGGGGCTTTCATGCTGAAGTCCCCGAGACAGGTGGTTATAACACAGGAACATACGTTGTTAAAGTGTGCCACCATGTCCCGGATGGTGGGGGCCAAGTGCTCCTTGCCGTTCTTGTGCCTCTGGGACCAGATGGATCCCAGGCAGTGGTTGGGCACTGCCTTCTCGAACAGCTCCTGAGGAAGATGGCCAGGGTCACCAGGCTGTG
>NW_012267271.1:52355-54031 GCF_000151885.1 Dipodomys ordii | reverse complement strand
GAGCACTGTGGTCAGCAGCCATGGTGGTAGCTGGCTCTGACTCTGTGCAAGAACAGAATGCTCTTATGACACAGAGCACCAGTGTCAGCACTCCTATAAGTGAGAGTCCCCCAGCCGGTCCTCTTAGAATAAATAACAGTAGAGTTAGGATCAGAAACATGGTCAGTTCAGCTCTGTAGCCTGGTTCTCTGGAACGCAGAATGGGAGCCAAACTGGCAAAAGTCTTCCTGTCAGCACTCTCTGCTGGAGTGCCATCAGCACCGTGTAATGCATCCCTGGTGACAACTGGCTCTGATTTGTCACAACAGTTCAGTAGTCTCAGGCCACAGATCACCAGAGTGAGTACTCCCAGCAGACACAGTAGGCCTGCTGGTGCGCCTACAATAAAGAGCAGCACAGCCAAGGGCAAAAGCACATTCAGCGCATCACTGAAGGCTACTTGCCCGGGAACATGAGGCAGAGGCGAGGTGGACGCTGGCTCTTCCTCAGCAGTGGCTTTTGATGTGTGATGGGGCCTGAGCACAGGATGTGAGCTAGAACAGAGCTCCATCTCCCCACCACATATGGTCACTTCTCCCACACTCAGCCCCGGAGCTGAGGTGCCATTGGGCTCCAACTCAGCACTGACCGACGCGTCCTGGACACTGAGCACTGAAGAGATAGTGGGGGATGACTGCACTTCATCAATGGCTGCTCTTGTCCCTTCAGGACGCAGCAGGAGAGCCAGCTTGGCCTGAGGCTCTTCAGCCACACGAGAAGTTTCAGCTCCCTGAGGGCTGCCATCCAGATTCAAGGCAGAAGTGGCCTCTGCTTGGGCTCCTGCTGAGGCTCCTCCCACTGCAGTGGGGGTCCCATTCACGGATGGACTTGAATGGGGCTCTGAAGTTGGTGTGACATCTACCACTGGAGCTGGGGGTGGAGCTGCAGGAGGAGACAAGTTCTCCTCCATGACTGCGTTCTTCTGAGTGTTTGCAAAGTCCCACAGCACCCTGCTCCCTGAGATTTCCAGCTTAGAAACTTTCATACACCCTATCTCTCAACCTCTCCATGGCCATGCAGGGCTTGAGATTTCTCTTGTCCCTGGCTCCTGGTTACTTTTGGAGCCTCCTGCCAGTGGTGCCCTGCACCTCCCACCCCTCCCCAGGCCATGTCTCCATCCCAACTACGAACCTAGAGCCTCATCCTGCCTGAAGTCCTGGATCCCCAACTCTGCCAGGTGGTGAGAGAAATGGAGCTCCAGTTCAGAGCCACGCATATGGAGCCTCACGTGAGCCAGGATCCCCTGGAGGCACGGATGTTGCATGGGTCTCAGGAAGTCTTCTGGGTGGCAGTCCAGCCAGGTGCTCAGAAGGCCTGAGATAGCACTAGAGGAACATGGGTGGGAAGCAGCGTCTGAAGAAAGCCTGGCACCTGCCCTGGTCTCCCTCAGTCCCCCGCGATGATTGCTGCCTTTGCAGAGACCAGCACCTTCCAACATCAGCCCCTTTTCTCTGTACCAACAGTGGCAAGCCCACCCAGCCATGGCCTGCAGAGAAATTTCATCCAAGGTGGGAACCAAGTGCAAATGCTGGGAGCAGCTCTGTCCTCTTCTGCAATTTGCCCATCATCTCTCCCGTAGGCCTCCATATGCTGGACTCTAAAGGCCTTGCTGTCCTGCCTGGCATGCATAGGGTTCT
>NW_012267271.1:0-50620 GCF_000151885.1 Dipodomys ordii | reverse complement strand
CACCCAGCGTGGATCCAGGTGTCCCAGGAACCTTCTCCGCCCTTCACTCCCTCTTGAATTTCTCCTCCTCCAACAACAAGTAAACATGTTCTCAATAGGCACGTTCCACACAAGTGTACTAGCGGGCAGCTTGTGGGGACTGTGGGTTCTGGCAAGGACCAGGGGTTAAGTCCTCTGAGCCATTGTGATGTCATCTCTTCACTTGAGCCCTTCTGACCTCGCCCTCTCCAGAGTCCCCTGTTTATGACTTGTATTCATGTAGCCCTTGAACACCACTGGCCAGCAGGACTCCAACCTCTGGCACAAGGACCCTGTTAGACTAGGAGGAAGAGGCTTCCACCTTCATAGAGATGTATGCTTGTTGGATCATATGCACACTTCCTCTTCCCATGCAGATATGACCATGGCCATGAAAGAAAATAACCCAAAAACCACTCAAGAAAAAGTCACAAAGAGGGAAAAGATATATTGGCGTTGAACTGACAAGGCTAAGTTCTGATTAGGGAGAGGAGAAATGGCATCGTCCACCTTCTCAGAACCCTTTTTATAGTCTGGGGCTAGTGGTAGGAGGTGCCTTTCCTGCTCCACAGGTGCTACCTTGAAGGGCGGGGATTCTGTCTGGGAGGGAGTGTTTGCTTACGCCAATATCACCCTACTTTGGTTGAATATGTACTGTTTCTGGCCGGGAGTATGGGTGAATGTTATTTCTTCTGGAGCTCCTTCTGCTGAGAGGGGCCGAGTTAGTCAATGGGCGTGGGAGGGCAGGTATTGAACAGGAATTGGACCAAGGTCATGATGGTTATGAAGATGTTACTTGCCCACATTGGGGTCCTGTCTTTTATTGTATTTTTTTATTGTGAAAATACTGTACAGAGGTGTTACAATTACATGGGCAAGACAATGAGTACATTTCTTATCAAGCATTGTTGCCTCCTCCTTTGTTTCTCCTTCCCATCCCTTCCTATCCTCCCCCAACCCCATCGAATCATCCCCCCCACCGAAGTTGTACAGTTCTTTTTTCCCATAATGACTTGTACATCTCATTGGTGCAATGGGTCACCTGTATCCCTATTTAAACAATTTGTTTTTTCCCTTCCCCTCCATAAATTATTCCAACATCAAATACAATGAAATCAGTGGTTATACCATAGGGGAGGGACATACAAAGTAACAAAGAAATAATCTTATAAATGTGTTAGAAACAATCCCATAAAAGAAAATATACATTCGAATATATATCTTAGGGTTCATTTCCCTAACATCAACTTATCTGACCTTTTCTACTTGACTCAGATATATTCTAGTTATTGCAAATAAGGGAAACCATGGGACCTATGTTTCTATGCCTGGCTTACTTCACTTAATACATTTTTTTCCAAGTCTTTCCATTTGCTAACAAATGGGGCAATGTCATTATTTCTGATATAGGCATAGGATTCCATTGTGCATATATACCCTAATTTTTTGATCCATTCATCTACTGAGGGTCTTCTGGGTTGGTTCCATATCTTAGCTATGGTAAATAAGGCTGCAATAAACATAGTCATGTTGGTAGCTTTAGTGTGGTCTTGCTTGTGAACATTTCGATAAATGCCCAAATGTGGGATTGCTGGGTCATAGGAGACCTGTATGTGGAGTCTTTTGAGGAACCTCCATACTGCTTTCCAACATGGTTGAACAAGTTTATAGTCCCACCAACAATGCAATACCATTTGTTCAACCTTTCTTTGATTTGTTGTGTTTCTGGTTCTTTATTAAGTAAATTTTGGCCTGTACTAAGGAGACCTAGGGTTTCTCCTATTCCATCCTGTAATGTTTTCAGAATGTCTGCTTTGACTCCGAGGTCTTTGTTCCATTTGGAGTTGATTCTGGTGCGGGGTGATACATAAGGATCTAGCTTTAGTTTTCTACAAGTAGTTAACCAATTTTGCCAGCACCATTTACTGAAGAGGCTGTCTTTCTTCCATTCTATTTTTTTTAGCTCCCTTATCAAAGATTAGATGGCTATAGGTCTGTAGGTTCATTTCTGGGATTTCATTTCTATTCCGTTGGTCCTGAGGTCTGTTCTTGTGCCAGTACCAAACTGTTTTGGTTACTATGGATTTGTACTCGGGTTTGAACTTTGGTATTGATATTCCTCCAGCACTATTCTTTCTGTTGAGGATCATTTTTGCTATTTGGGGTCTTTTATTGTTCCATATGAATTTTTGGATAGCCTCTTCTATTCCTTGAAGAATGAGGTTGGAAGTTTGGTAGGTATCGCATTGAATTTGTAGATAACCTTGGAAAGTATTGCCATTTTCATGATGTTGACCTTTCCAATCCAGGAGTATGGGAGGTTTTTGCCACTTTCTAAGTTCTGTTTTGATTTCTTTTTTCAAGTTTTTAAAATTTTCATCATAGAGGTCCTTCACTTCTTTGGTTAAGTTAATTCCTAGGTATTTTATTTTTTGTGGGGCTATTACAAATGGAATTGCTTTCCTAATTGCAACCACAGTTTTCTCAGTGTTGGCAAACAGAAAAGCCATTGGTTGCTGAGGGTTAATTTTATACCCTGCCAATTTCCCAAAGTTTCGAAACACCTTGAGTAATTTGGGAATGGAGTCTTTGGGATGCTTTAAATACAAGATCATGTCATCTGCAAAGAGGGAGAGTTTTATGTCCTCTTTCCCTATTTGGATCCTTTTATGTTTGCATCTTGTCTTATTGCTGTAGGTTGGAGAGAAGTAGAGAGAGTGGACATCCTTGTCTGGTTCTTGAGTTAAGTGGAAATGGTTTTAGTTTTTCACCATTAAGTACAATGCTGGCTGTAGATTTGTCATATACAGCCTTTATTGTATTGAGGAATGTTCCATGGATTCCTATTTTTTCCTGAAACTTCATCATAAAGGGGTGTTGGATCTTGTCAAATGCTGGGGCCAGTCTTTTTCATCCATACAGATTGGGTTCTAGTTGGCTTGGAGGTGTGTGAAGGCTCATCAGGCATGTGACATTTAACAAGATGGTGATGAATCCTGTGTGGATAAGGATGGATGGTTTCATGTTTAGGTCTCTTAAAATTAAGTATCTTAAGTCCCTTGCTACAGCTTGGCCAAACAGATGGGGACTATCCTAGGACCCTTGTGGCAAATCAGTCCATGTGAGCTCAATTCAGGTTTAGGTGACAAGTTCAGTCCACGAAAAGGTAAAGAGGTCCTGGAAGAGGGGACAAAGCATAGCCAACAGTTATTTAAGTCCAGTACTGAGTGAAATGAAATTATCGCAGAGATTAAAAAGCAGCATATAAGGGTTGGGCACAATCGGGTGTAAGGGGATAATGGCAGCATTTATAAGGCAAAGATCCTGCACAGGTGGAATGAGCCGTTAGTTTTGGTGATTCCAAAGGTATATGTATTCTAGGGAGAGTTTGTGGAACCTAACAACTCTTTCCTCAGCAAGTCTTTAACGATTGGTTGTAGTCCTAGAAGACTGTGGCGAGGGAGGGAGTACTGGGTTGTGAAGGGAAGTGTTGGGGTCCCTCAGGGAGATACCAATGGGAAGGTGGGGCTTCTCACTAGAGGGGTTGTGAGCATCCCACCCCTTAGGTTCACCTCAGAATGTGGAAAAGGGAAATGCAAGGAGTCACTAGGTGAGCTTACTAAAGCCATCAACAAGGAGATTCTGGAGGAGGCTGAATCACTATCACATTGTATCACATTGTATCATAGAGCTCCAGATTTGGCCAAAAGGTCTCTGCCCAACAGTGGAACTGGACAGTGGGAATAACAAGGAAGGAGTGGCCAAACATCACTCAAAAAAAAACCACAAGTGACAGGATGGGATGAAGGGGTTTGTAAGTTTTCCCTGCACCCTGACTATGGAGGTATTGGCTATGTAAGTCTGGCCAGGGAACTCAGTGAGCACCGAATACATAGCCCCTGTGTCTACCAAAAGCAAAGATTACCTTACCTGTAACCATGATTGTCACCCTGGGTTCCTGAGTGGAGTTGGGAGTGGTCGGGGCCAGGAGTCCAGGGCCTCCACTGTCCTCTCCAGTAGCCAGTCCAGCACATCAGGAGTGGGCCCTGCAGCCTTAGTGGATGGCCACCATCCCGGAGAGGACAATGGACAGTGCAGGGCCCAGTGTCTGAACCATTGCACTTGGGCCACGGCTGGGTTGGTTTCGTGGCTGTGGGCTGGCTGCATGCCTATGGCCTGGCTGGCCACATCGGTAGCACTGCTTTCTCAGGGGACAGGTTCCCCTCCTGTGCCCTTTGGACACACATCCATAGCAGGAGTCAGGTGGACCCCAATGGGAAGGGGTTGGTTGCAAGACCTAAGACTTGTGGACTTTTGCTAGCATCTGGTACTTGAGCTTTTTGACCCTGGCCTCCCTGCCTTGATACTTCTGAAAGGCTGCCTTCCAATCCTCACTAGTGGGTGTCAGGAGACTCATGTCTAGTTTTTTTAGTTTATTCCAAATGTCTGGAGAAGACTGATTAATAAAATGAGTCATCAAACAGCATTGTCTGACCACAGACTCAGGGTCTAGGTTAGTGTACTGAAGGAGTGTCTGAATCCGTCGGGTCCAAAAGGCCAACAGATACCTAAGAGGAAATGGGAAGAATAACATGAGGACTTGGGTAGTGGTTTAGTCGGGAGAAGACTCGATGTATCTGGCCTCCTTGAAGCTGCCCGAACACTACAGAAGTTGGATAGATCCCCCATAATACCAGGATCCAGTGTCCCATGAATGGGCACCGTGGACTGGTTGTCCAGTGAATATTTGGGCCAGATTTTTGTACTGAAGTGTATCAGCTCCTGTGGGTCAAGGTCTGATTTGAGATTGACAGTTTCTAGAAAATTTAATAGACACCCCAAAGGGGAGTCCTGAGGAATGTCAGGATTAGATTGTGTCCCCCACCCTTGTAAGTGACCTGGACCCAAAATCTTGCTTTACAGAGTTCTTGGTAGTGCAATTTGGTCTGTTAAAAAAAATAAGGTGTGGGCTGGTGGGAGCTCTCCAGTGGAAAGTCATGATTTTCCAAGGCCCTCAGGATGAGCATTAGATAGTTGGCCAAGCTTTTTTGGTGGCTCTGAAGCCTACATGGAGGTCTGGTGGCCTGAATGCAGAATCTCAGCCTCCAGACATGTCCCTTACCTGGGGATAGAATGGAATTGGCCTCAGGTGGTGGATAGGAGGCATTCAGTCTGGAGGAATCCAGCTGGGCAGTCTTTTGGGTCTACTAAGGACTGTGGGTTAGGTCCTGGGACCACTGGCTGTCCCCCACCCCTGGCCATGGAGGGGAGTGAATCCAGCATGAAACCTATCCCAGGTGCCAGCACCATTATGAAAGGAAAAGTAACCCAAAAATCCACACGGACTCAAGTCATATAGAGGTAAAAGATTTCCTGCCAGTGGGGCTGAAAAGCCCAAGATCTCACAATGGAAAGCAGAAAATGGAGTCCTGTGGCTCCCCAGAGGACCCTTTATACAGTCGGGGGCTGGAGATGGGAGGTGCCTCACCTGCCTGCAGGCCCTGCCATCCAGGCCAGAGCCTAGGTCTGTGAGGGATGTTTGCTGACCTATGGACCCCACTCATCCTCAATTCCTGTGGATCCCCTTGGAGGTGCATCCTGCTAGGTCATTACATGTTCGGGCTCTTAATACTCTTTCTCACCTAAGAGAGGAAATGGCACACATCACTGAGGCCTCCTTTGATTGTGGGAAGATAGGATGCCATCTACCAAGTGTGATAGTTTCATAGTGGCAGGAAAACATGTACTATCATCAGAAAGGACAGTGCTCGGCACTGGTGACAGGTTGTTTGTTCATATGGAGTGCTAACTTGAATACTTTGTTCACCAGTTTAATAGAAACCAAAGAGCATTGCTTGTTATTTCTAATAATACAAAGGTCCTGATGTGTAGCCGTAAGTTAGAAAAATGCAGGAAAAAGTGACATTGGTCAATAAGAAATGAGCTCATTATCTGACTTATGCAGCTGTAGCCCCTGTGTACATACCTTGACAATAAAAAATTTAAAAATGTTAAAAGTTCTAGCCATATGTAAAAATGGGATTTTTGCTTAACTAAAATAAAAGAGGGAAAATGAATGAGGATTTTAAATAACCGGGTAGATCCTGGAGTATAAAACTTGGTTTATCTGTGTAAAAATAGCAAATTAGGTGATGGATAATGGAAAAATAATTCAAAGTAAAACTAAATATGTCAATATGCTAAGTGTCAGTTGCAGAGTAGCAGAAATCTGAGAAGTGGATTAAGTAAAGTGGAAGAAGAGGAAGTGGTGAAAAGGGAAATATTTAACATAATCTCTCCAATTGGGGCGATTATTGGTGATATCTAAGCTAGACCACCGGAAAGGATCACTGACATGGAACAAGCTGAGGGATTTGGAAGCCCCAGAATCCAAGATGCTAGTTAGACAGACTCCACAGTCTATTAGTGTTGAAATTTTCTTAAAATGACAAACAGTGTTAGACCAACACAGAGAATCAACATTAAAGTTTTCAAAGTTGACGGGAGAACCAGCAGATCACAAAAAAATTACAGAATCAACAAGAGAAAAGTATAAAAAATCTTTTTCAGGGCTGGGAAGGTGGCTCAGTGGTAGAGCGCTTGCCTTGCATGCTCAAGGCCCTGGGTTCGATTCCTCAGCACCACATAAGCAAAAAGAAAAAAGCCGGAAGTGGCGCTGTGGCTCAAGTGGTAGAGCGCTAGCCTTGAGCTGAAGAGCTGAGGGACAGTGCCCAGGCCCAGAGTTCAGGCCCCACGACCGGACCAAAAAAAAAAATCTTTTTGAACTCTCAAATGTTTTATGAATATCTAAAAATATGGAAATGGGGCGGGTGGGCTGAGAGATTGGCTCAGTGGTGGAGTGCTTGCTTTGCACACATGAGGCCCTGGGTTTGATTCCTCAGCACCACATAAGTAGAAGAATCCGTAACTGGTGCTGTGGCTTAAATAGTAGAGCACTTGCCTAGAGCTGAATTGCTGCGGGACAGCACCCAGGCCTAGGGTTCAGGCCCCATGACTGACAAAAAATAAAATGAAACAAAATACGGGAATGGAAGGATCTGGGACTGGAATAGAATGAGGAACTGGAAACTCTTAGAAAGCCAGGAGTCATTTTATTCTTATATTGCTTCCCTTCATTAGCCTGACTCATTTTCCCTTTATCTGTAAGCCAATCCTTTCTCCTCCTGCCTGTCCAAGGCAGTGTCGGGCCTTGTCTACCATGGGATGAAGTTTATCTAGGAAATGGGAACACACAGTACAGACACTGCTTTTCAGGACAACCCTCATGTAGACAAGCATGTGATTTATTGGTGTTTTACGGTTTTGCTGATGTTTGAACTCAGGGTTTTCCCTATGTTTAAGCAAAAGACGGCCTGCTTGCTGGACAGCCTCTATACTACTTGAATGCTAGAGTCACACATCCAAGCCCAGTTTGCTGCAGTGTTTATTCTTATTTATTTATTTGCTTTTATATTTGTGTTCATCCAGTGTTTGGGCCTAGGCACTGACCTTGAGCTCTTCAGGGAAAATAGTTGTTCTACTTTTTGAGCCAAAGTGCTAATTCCAAAAAAGGGTTATATGAAATACCATGGTACCGTGGGGGAGGAACATATAAAGCAACAAAAAGAAATCACATGGTACATTATAAATCCATTAGAAACAATAGCAAACAAGAAAAAAAACTGTATCCCTATCTTAGGGTTCATTTAGCTTTCCATCATCTTATCTGGTCATATGTACTGGCTTTTGACCTTTTCTGTTTGTCCCAGACATATACTAGTTATTGCAAATAAGAGAAACCATGGGACCTAAGTTTTTGGGCCTGGTTTGCTTTACTTAATATAAATTTTCCAAGTCTTTCCATTTCCTAACAAATGGGGCAATGTCATTCTTTCTGATGGAGGCATAGAATTCCATGGTGTGTGTGTGTGTGTGTGTGTGTGTGTGTGTGTGTGTGTGTGTGTGCACGCGCGCGCGCGCGCGCATATACCAGGTTTCCTTGATCCACTCATCTGCTGAGGGGCATCTGGGTTGGTTCCCCCTGTTTTCACTGTATTTGATGTCAGTCCAATTTGGGGAGAAGAAGGGAAAAAACAAAATGCTTAAACATGGATACAGGTTGACCTATTGTAACAATGAGATATACAAGACACTATGTTGAAAAGGAGCTTTACAATTTAGGCAGGGGGGCACTGGGAGGGAGTGTAGTTGTGGAGATTGGAGGGAAGGGATGGTAGGGGAAAAACAAAGGAGGAGGCAACAATGCTTGATAGGAAATGTACTCATTACCTTGCTCATGTAACTGTAACCTCTCTGTGCAATAATTTTACAATGAAAACATAAAAATACCAGGTACCAAAATCAAATACAGGAACAACAGAGGATATACCATAGATGGAAGAATATACAAAAGAAACCAATAAAAAAATACTCCCAAAGTTTATCAAGAAAAACAGCAACAAAGTGAAACTGCTTGTGTCCATATCTAGGAGTTCATTTCCCTTAGCATCATCTTATATGGTCATATGTACATAGCTATTGAGCTATTCTAGTCATATGTACATAGCTATTGAGCTATTCTATGCATCTGCTAAGATTATCCTAGAAGGATACTAAAAAGTGCAAATAGGGGAAACTGTGGGGCCTATGGTGAATCACAGGATTTCCAACCTATTCTCCATGACTAGAAAAGACCAACAGCATGCTGACAACAAACTTCAATGTATTCCCTGAATGGTTCATCTGAGAATATATGAGTTTGAGAGCTGCGGTAGCGGTTAGTTCTGGGCAGCCATAGCTTCTGGCCCTCTAGAGAAGACATTGCCATTCAATTTGAATGCTCCATTATAGTTCAAGCCATGCTGGCCTTTCATCTCTAGTTCTTGTGAGTCCTCTTCCTTTCACCCCAACTAGTAAATATTTTTCTTTCTATTGTTCATTCAAATTGAATGGAAACAGGGAAAGGACCCCACCTGAAATAATTGCAATCTCCATTGTTGTCCAGTGGCCTGGATGCAGTCTCTCAGTGCAATGTCTCCTCCTCTGTTGTGGCAAGGAGCCCATGGCACTATGTGCACTCAGTTGAGGGGTGAGGGAGGAGGGCTAGCACAGGCCTTTCTTCTAGGATCTTCGGAGCGCTGGGGTTTGTCATGGGCAACACACACTTTCTCTCAATCAATGCTCATGGAAAAATCTGGGGCACTTTGACAAAGGTGGGCATAGCTGTAGAGGAGGGAAGGGAAAGTAAGAGCTCAAATGCTCTTGGTGGGAGTGTGTGCTGTGGGCCTCACCGCATCAGAGCCAGGGATCTGCAATACAGTCCTCAAAGTCAGATCCTAATAGAGAGGGCAGAGCCAGGGGCACTTGAGAGCACCATGCCTATTGCTCTACCAAAGTGTCAGCTGTTCCTCTATAGCAGAATACAGAGAATATGTGAAGCACTGAGGGAGTCCCTGGAGGGCAGCTCGGTGAGTCCAGTGGCAGGTATCATTGTGATCCTAGTAGAACACTGAGGATACGTGATGCTTGCTGTTGTCTGGAGCCACGTTGCACTTGTCATTCCGATATTAGAGGAAGATTTGTTAGGATGGATTACAAGTGTGTCCTGGACGTGAGGTCAAGGGAAGGTGGTGTGTAGCCTGGGCTACATTGCCACTGGCATGTTGACATCCGAGGGGATTTGTAGATAAAAGTTACGAAGCATGTTGTGAATTGGGCATCCAAGGAAGGTGGCTTATTGCCTTCACCACAGAGCTACTGTCTTGGGGGCATCAGGAGGGGAATTGGTTTCAGCATGGAGGTCACCTCCAGTGACCAAGGAGGGTATGGGCTGCTCCACTCTAGTCTCTATGTGCTTAGCCCATGGCCTTCCAGAAAAAGAAGATACATGCTGTAGAGTTTTGTCTCTTTCTCTTCCTAGGAAGAAGGCTGAAGCCGGTCCCACACTTGGTCTAGCCATTTGAGAAAGTTCCGTTTCTGGGTCTCAAAATCGTATTTAGCCATACTCTTCATAGAGGTAGTCACATCTGTGTCATCAGGGATCCTCAGCTCTGGTGGAGGTGGAAGAGAGAGCCAAGTGAGCAGTGCTGATGGAGACTGGGATGCACCAAACATTTGAGAAGCTGCTACAAACCTAGTTTGAGCCAGGATGCTGCCATGTCTGCAGTCCAGCACCAGGAACACCAAGGGACTGGCACCCCTGCCTGGGAACTGAATCTGTGGTAATCCATCTTGTCTTGTTTAGGAAAGACCTTGGGTCCACGGCTCATGCTCACTCTGCTTGGAGGTAGCGCAAGGGATTCCTCTCCTGTCCTCACTGCTGCCTTGATGATCAGGACCTCCAGGCACTGCAGGCCTTCCAGAACGCACAGCCCCTCCTGGGAGCATTGTCCTACTGAGAACACAGAGGACTCACTCCATGCAGCACAACAGCGCAGAGGCTTGGACCCAGGCCCCCTGCACAGCATGTATTCCAGGGGCCTCAGCCTACTGAGCCCAACACTCTGGAAGATTTGTCTTTCCTGCTGCCTCTTCTTTCTCCCAGGTTCCCCTGACCATGAGTATCCTGTCAACTCAGTCTAGACTACACAAAACACCATACTCTGGCTGCTCATCCCTATGCAGAAGCCTCCCTGGACCTCCCACTTCCTTTCCTGGAAGAAGGGAACCCAGGCCACCTACCCAAGGAGAGGAGTGCAGGAAGCTAGGAAGGCTTGATGACAGGCAAGGGGCAATCAATGCGGATCATTTAGGCACAGCACCTGAATAAGTCTTCAACTCAGTATATAGGCAACAGGGTAGTGACACCATGTTCAGCTTGTGGTCCCAAAATACACGATATGTTCTTCTGTCCCTGTCTCTCTGTCCTTCTGCCCGTTTCTTTGTTTCTCTCCATCTGTCTCTATTTCTGTGTATTTCTCAGAATCCCTATTTGTCTCTGTCTAGGTCTGTCATCCTCCTGAGATATTAGGACTCTCCACTAAGTGTGAATAGGAGCACACTGGCAGAGAAAGGTGGACACTTGGGTCTGTCTAGCTCTATCTGGGCCTGTACCTAGACTTGTTTCTGTTCTGAATCTTCTTCCTACAACATTGCCTCTGCTCCCGGAAGTGTGCTTTTGCTGCCAATGGCATGGATGAATCCTAAGACCATTGTTGAACTTGGAATAGATTCTTGAGTACTGAAGGGGCATCTTCTTTCAGTAGTCTATGGAGAAATTAAGGGTTTCCTGGAGACTAAGCAATTCCTTTTCCATTAAGCTACACCCTGTGTGAGATTCTTACTACAGTCTTGCTTCCCACAGGAGTAAGACAAAGTGTTTTCTAATAAGGGCTTTGACCACTCAGCCCCAAAGCAACTGCATCCTCTGACCTCCAAATTGATTGTGTCTCTGCACTGCCTCTTGCCTCCTAAGACCGGCTATATGGGGCAGGGCTGGACACTGCAAGGTCAGGCATGTCCAGCGGCTGATTGGACAGTGGTGGGACTGGAGTATGCAGTGCCCACTTGGGGCTTAGTACCCAGTGTTTTTCCTTCTGCTGCTGTCTTCCCACATGGGGTGGTGAGCATGCCCACCTACCCTCTTCTGCCATTTCCCTGGCTCTCTGCTTTGGGCTTACTTTGACCCTTTGATACGATCTGCATGAGCTCCCAATCCTCTAGCTTGTCCCCATGCAACCAGTGTTTGCTCATGGTCTTGAGGTTTCATGTCTTGTCCTCATTTGGCACCTGGGACAAAGGCAAGAAACAACTGGGCCTTAGGTACAGTGTGTCACCTTCCCTACAGTCAGTGACCAAGGGTACTCTGGAGCCTGTCAGAGCTCAGCAGAGGAATCATCCATCCTGCAAAGGGGGTGTTTCAACTCTTTCTTCCTGAGAAAGGTCTCAAGAGATAAAGCTGGGCCTTGGAGTCCACAATGTGTACCCCATCCTTGCTAGCAGTGTGCCACCTCCTCCCAGGCAGGATCATGCTTAGCTCCTGTGGCGACAGGTTAATAGAAGCAAGTAGGCACGAAATTAGTTCTCTCTGGAGATATTCTCCCAAGCCCAAGAGAGGGAGCAGGCCCAGACCAGGGCCCTTTTGCCTCCTACTACTCAGGCCTCCACAGGGCTGGAGGCTGCAATGTTGGAGGAAACACCTGCACCCATTTTTCCCTCTCCTGTATCTCTGAGCAGAGCACTGAAGAAGACACATTCGCCCAGTTGGCTGCTAATAACATTCATTCTAACTTATGGCCAGGAGAGGAATGAACATGATGAAATGTCATGGACCGTCCATGAGGAAGCATGAGGAGGCAGAGCCTACAAATGACTCCTGCTCCCTTGAGGACTTGGAAGGAGACACAGGCTTCTCCTGAACTGGGCCAGTTCACATGTGAGAAGATTCTGCTGTTTCTCGGTTGCACACCACCCAGAATTCCACCATCTTGACTTACTCTGAGGCTACTAGGTGGCGTTTGTCTGGATTGGCCAACCAGATTGCAGTCTCTCCTCCCTGAGTCTGTGACAGTCAGTGCTCTCTCTCTCTCTCTCTCTCTCTCTCTCTCTCTCTCTCTCTCTCTCTGGAAATGATCGTGAGTCTCTCTGAAGCCTATCTCCAAACAACAGGCTCTGCACCTTCCTTCCTCTAAGGAAAGTCAGGAAGGTCAGTGTTGGACTCTGCATTATACAGTCAAGGACTTCATCTCCTTTATCCCTGTTTCCTCTTTCTTGACTCCTCAGGGGCCTTGGGGTTTTATGATTCACGCTAGTGGCTGGTATCCCCATTGTCTCCCTCCTTACTGTCAGATCTGGCCATGAGCCTTGGACTGCATTTCATCACTCCATACAAGAGGATCAATTTCAGGAGAGAAGTGAATGGACATGGAGGGAACCGCAAGACTAGGTCCAGGCTTGTTGAAGAGAGCAGGGGAATGCCAGACGGCCTCACTCACTGTGATGCTTTTGTAGACATTTGCTGTGTGCTCAGGCAGGCTCACCCTGATGACACCGAAATCTCACACCTTCTTCTTATACAGAGGCACAAGGGAGCTGTTCCTGCATACAACATTATCCCAGCTCAGGCTGTGGCTTGTGTTGGCCTCAGTGTGCTGGACTCTGAAGGGAAGCCTGTTCTGCTGGAATTCAGGGTCAACCCAGATGCCCCTGGAGTTGAGGAGGAGTCGCAGGACCTGACCTGGAGGGACAGCAACATGAGGAGGGGCCCGGACACAGATGGATGCCCCAGCCTGGGAGGATGATCTAGGGCCTTCTAAAGACTCTGTGTGTGTGCAGGAGCTGGGCTTCCTGAGCCCCTTGGCTTCACCTTCAGTGGAAGAGGTAGGAATGACATAGGGTGTCAGCTTTCCTTGTTTTGAGGGGATTCTCCCTTGAGGCTCCTGTGGAGGTCCAGGTGGGAGCTGGCCTCTCCAGCTCACTGCAGGCCACTGTATGAGGGCCCTTCCACAGTGTCCCTGCTGCTGCTGTCAGGGCTACGCTGGAGCTGCTCCTGTGATGTGGGCAGGGAACCGCCACTGGCACTGAGGTCAGTGTTGTGAGTATGGCAGCTTCAATCAGGGGATGGTTTACTGGAGGGAGCTTCCCAAGCACACCCACAGATCCTGCTCTCCAATACTCTGCTAGAATGCAGCTCCAGTCTAGGATCTAGGACAATCCCTGATCCTCCAATCTGGATCCCTTTCTGATGGATGAATCCCAGACACAAGCAAAGGGAGAAAGGTGAATCCCAGAGAGCTGAGTCCTCAGAGCCAAGAATCAGGGATGTTGTCAGTGTAGAGAAATCAGCATCAGCCCAGAAGTCCCTGATCCCAGCTCAGCATCTTTCCTGGCCCCTGCCAGCCAGTGCCCATCCACTTCCTTCTTTCCTGTCTTTACAATGCCTGAGAGGTTCTTGCTAGAAAGGCTTGTACTGTCAGTCTGCCTCTGGGACTCCACTGCACAGGACAGCTCACAGCTAGGACAAGGGGTGGCAGTTAGGTTACCAAGTGCCATGCCTGTGGATTGCCAAAGTAGGCTGGGACTTCAGAGCCTGATGGACCACCGTTCCTTAGTCCATCCAGAGACTCTGTATGTTCCCATTCACCCAGGGACAAACCTCAGGCCCTTTGGACCACCTTTTAGGGGTTTCTTTCTTGTTCAGCGAATGTCTGAAAACCAACCTGACATCCTCACTGAGCTGTTCCAGGCCTCCGAATTGGGCCAGAGTATTTTCTTCTGGTTTGATGTTGTAACAGCTGCAAATGTGTTATAGATATTTCAAGTGTTCAATGATCTCATTTTCCTGGCCACAGAGAGCACAAGGGCAGTGACAGGGCAGGGCTGGCCCGGGCTGGGCTCTGCTAGCTGGGGAGGGACCCATCTCCTCTACCAGCTCTGCCCACCAGCACTTCACTGAGTTGCCCAGACCTCTGTGGAGTCTCACAGCTGTGTCCTCACACTCAATCCTGTGGGCTCTTTTAGATGTCTCCTCACACTTCACCCTGGTTGACGGTGAGACCTCTCTTTCTTCCCATTGTACCCATGCAGAAAGCACAGGTGGTCAGGCCTGACTGGACCACCTGGCTGGTCCCAACCCATTCTGTCTCATCTGGACAGCTGACACTCACCTTAATCCATTTCATCGTTTTGTGTTTTCCCCTCAAAGGCAGAGGGCCTTCAACTGGACCTCCAACCAGGCCCTCCTCTAGCCAGGGCAACATGTATGCATACATGTGTAGAACCAGTGTTCAGAGGAGGGCTGGACACCTGGCATCGGGTCAGGATCAGGGATGGTAGGAGACAGACAGTAGCATCGGGTGACAAGGCCGTTGTTAGGCCAGAAGATGATCGTCCTAAGAAAGCCTGCCTTCTGTTGGGCCTACTGCCCTCCCCTGAAGGACTTGAAATTCCAAATGGGTTATGTGCACACCGCTCCTTGTTCAGGCAGCTGTGGCCAGCAGCTGGTCAGAGGACCATAGGACCAAGCTCTTAGGAAGGCCTTGAGACTGCCAGGAGTGCCAGAGCTCAGGCCTCCCAGGGGACTTTGTCTTCTACTTCCCCACCCCTAGTTGGGCCCTGGCTACTCTCCTTCTGGACATCCTGATAGGTAGAGTCTATCTTCATTATGTCTGTCCCATGTCAACTCCGGAGTGCCTTCTAACAATCTCCAGAAATGACAGCTGAAAGTAAGGTGCAACCTGGCTTGACTCAAGCATTCCAAACAATTTCTCTACCTTTCACTCAGGCCTGCATCTCACCTCATTCACCAAAACCATACATACAATCCACCGTGTGCACTAGCTGCACCTTGTGTGGATTGTGGTGCCTAAAAGGACCAGGGGGCTAAGTCCTGTGAGCCATTGTGATGTCCTCTCTCCACAGCTCTTCAATTGAGCCCTTCTGACTAGAACCCTTCAGAGTCCCCTGCTCATGCCTTGTACTGGCGTAGCTGTTGAGCACCATTGGCCAGGATGACTACTACCCCCCAGCACAATGTCCCCTGGCAGGCCTGGGGGCAGTGGCGATCACCTTCAGGAAGATCTATACATGTGGGTTCATATAAACACTTCTTCCCCACATCCTGATGTGACCCTGCAACTGACATTGTGTCTCTCTGGTTCCCAAACCCATCAACCCCATTCCTATGGATCCCCTTGGCAGGTGCTTCCTGCTAGGCCACCAGGTGTTTGGACTCCTAAGTCTCTGTCTGATGGATAGGAGATGGCACACATCTCTGGGGCTCTTCCATGTTTGTGGGAAGATGGGATGGCATCCACCAAAAGTGAGGAGAGTGGTTTTATACTTGTAGGAAAACATTATGTCCTATAAGCAGGAAGAAAGGACTAGGCCATGGTGAGGGGTTGTCTGATAACTTGTGAACATTGTTCACAAGGTTAATGGTAGTTAAACCAAATAGACTTGGTTGATAATCTCTAGTACTAATGTATTGCTGTGTACCCATAAGTGAGAGAAATGAGGGAAGATGTGACATTGTTCAAAAAGGAATGAACTCATTACCGGACTGATGTAGCTGCCACTCATGTATACATCACCTTTTTAATTACAAAAAAAACACTAGAATTAGAGAAGGGAATTTTGCTTAAGGAATTGAAAAGAGGGGAAACAATTGAGGTTTTTGAATAACAAGGTAGTTTGTATCCTGGACTATAAAACTAATATTCATCAGGGGGAGAAAGAACAAATTAGATAAGATATGATATAATAATAATAATTCAAGTGGACAACAAATATCTCCTATTAAAGAAAATATAAGTTTCAGAATAGCAGAAATGTGAGAACTGGATTAAGTAAACTGTAAAGGGAGGTGGTGAAAAGGGATACATTAAACATAATAGCCTAGTTGGTAAAATTATTGGTGATATCTAAGCTAGACCGCAGGAAATGATCACTGACACTGAGCAAGATGAGAGATTGTGGAAAACTGGAAATTCAAGATTGTAGGTACATGGGCTATAGATTTTATTGGTTTTGGACCCATTACAACAATGAGATGTACAAGACGTTATGTCAAAAAATGAACTTTACCATTTAGGTGGGGTGTGGGGCAGATGACATGGCAGGGATGGTAAGGGAAAACAAAGGGATATTCACAAGACACTATATTGGAAATGGAGTTTCTAACTTCTGGGGGAGGGACGAGGGAGAGAGGTGGGGCAGGGAAGGGCTAGTGGGAGAACACAAAGGAGGGGGTAACAATGCTTGACAAGAAATGTACTCATTACCTTACTCAAGTGGAATGGTTTATCTTCACGCGTAGCATTGAGCCCATGGCACTCAGCCAATGGGTGAGGGATGAGGGCTAGCACAGGCCTTTCCTCTAGGCTCTTTGAGCTCTGATGTTTGCAATGGACAACACTCACTGTCTCTCAATCAATGTTCATGAGAAACTCTGGTGCACCCTGAGAAAGGCTGAAGAAGAGGAAAGAGAAGGTCCGAGGTCAAATGCTCCCATCAGGAAGAAAACCTAGACAGGTTAGCATGGCTTGGTGGGAGTGTGTGCTGTGAACTTACAGCATCAGAGCCAAGTATCTGCATCACGGTCCTCAAAGTCAGATCCTAATAGAGAGGGCAGAGCCAGGGGCAAGTGAGAGCACCATGCCCCTGCACCAAAATGTCAGCTGTTCCTCTATGGGAGAGTACAGAGTATATGTGAATCACTGGGGGAGTTCCTGGAGGGCAGGTCAGTGTGTTCAGTGGCAGGCATCATTGTTACATTATTAGTAATAAGAGGATACAGGATTCTTAGTGTTTTCCTGGATTTGAAGAGGAATGGAGAGGTTGTGGGTCCTGGGCCACATTGCAACTTTCATGTTGATCCCAGAGGAATTTTGTAGATCAATATCTGAAGTGTGTCCTGGATTGAGCATCCAAAAAGATGGCTTATTACCTAGACGACCGAGCCACTGTTGTCCTGACATCAGGAGGGAATTGTGGAGAAAAGATCCTGAGTGTTTTCAGGAGTGGAGGTCACTGGAGGGTGGGGTATGTCCTGGGCCTGTCTTGTCTGGATGTGCTCAGCCATAGCCATCCAGACTATGTAGAGACACTCTTAAGTGAAGTGTTGTCTCCTCTTCCTGGAAAGAGGTGAAGAGCTGGCTCCACACTTGGCCTTGGAAGTGTGTGGGGAGGTCCTCTTCTGGAGAACATTGTGTTCACAGCTCTAATGGATGAAGGGCTGAGAACTAAGTCATAAGTACTGATGGGGACTGGGATGCACCAAACATTTGAAAGGCACCACAGATGCATTTTGAGCAGGATGCTGTCATGCCTGCAGTCCAGCACCAGGAGCACCAAGGGCCTGGGACCCCTGCTTGGGAACTGAATCTGTGGGAAATCTTATCTTGTCTTACTTAGGAAAGAACTTGGGACAGTAGCTTATGCCTGTTCTGCCTGGTGGTAGGGCAACTTATTCCCCTCCTGTCCTCACTGCTGACTTGATGATCAGGACCTCCAAACACAGCAGACCTTCCAGAATGCACAGTACCTCATGGGAGCACTGTCCTACTGAGAACAACCCATGGGGCAGCCATGGACTCAGGCCCCCTGCTCAGCATTCATTCCAGGGGCCTCCTACTCAGTGGGCCTCCAGCACAGAGCAAGACTTGTCTTTCCTGCCAGGTCTTCTTTCTCCACAGTCTCCACTGACCATGAGTTTCCTGTCAACTAACATTGGCTACCTCCAACTCCTGCCCATTTTCAGATTGCTCATTTCTATTCAGAAATCTCCCTAGGGGGGCTTGGAAAGTGACTCAGTGGTCAAGTGCTTGCCTTGCATGTATCAGGCCCTGGGTTTGATTCCTCAGCATCACATAAGCAAAAAAAAAAAAAAAGCTGGAAGTGGCACTGTGGCTCAATTGGTAGAGTACTAGCCTTGACCTGAAGAACTGAGGGACAGCGCCCAGGCCCAGAGTTCAGGCCCCACGACCGGACCCCACCTCCTTCAAAAGGAGAAGAGTATAGCTAACTAGTAAGGCCTAATGACAGCCAAGAGCTAATCAATGCTGATCATCTAGGCAAAGCACCTGAATAGCTCTTCAACTCATGTATATAGATAACAGATCAATGGCACCATCACAGTAGTGATGTGGTTGCAAATCATAGGCTGTTTCTCTCAGTCTCTCTTTTTCTCTCTGTGTCTGTTTCTCTGTCTAACTGCCACTAATTATGTGTCTCTCCATATCTTTCTTTCTGTACATGTTTCTGAACCCCTTTACTAATTATAAAGAGAAGCACACTGGCAGAGAAGAGGTGGAACTCTCCTGTGGTCCCTGAGATCTCCCTAGCTCTCTATGGGCCTGTGCCTGGACTTTATTCTGTTGTCAATCATCTTTCCACAAAACTAGCTATGCTCATGGAAGTGTGCATTTGTGGTCACATGCATGGCTTGATCATATGACTTTTGCTTGACTAGGATTGGATTCTTGAGGACTGTGTTCTGGGGAGAAATCTGGGTTTGCCTGATGTTAAGGCAAGTCCTTTTCCATTGAGCTACACCCCAGTTTGACATTCATTCTGAAGCCCTGCTTCCCATTGGAGTTAGACAAAGTGTCTTCTCGTGAGGGCTTTGACCACCCAGCCCCATAGCAGCTGCATTGTCTGCCCCCAAAGTGATGGTGTCTCTGCACTGCCTCTTGCCTCCTCAAACAGCCATTTAGGGCAGGGCTGGGCAATGCAAGGCAGGCATTTCCAGCGGCTGATTGGGCAAACATGGGTAAGCAGTGCCTACTTGGGGAACAGTACCCAATGTCCACAGTCTGGGGCGGCCCTCATACTTGGGGTGGTGAGCATGCCCACCCACCCTCTTCTGCCATTTCCCTGGCTATCTGCTTCTGACTCCCTTTGATCCTCTGAGATCATCTGCATAAGCTCACACT
This sequence comes from Dipodomys ordii, assembly GCF_000151885.1. Lineage (NCBI taxonomy): Eukaryota > Metazoa > Chordata > Mammalia > Rodentia > Heteromyidae > Dipodomys > Dipodomys ordii. The sequence goes on along the minus strand of NW_012267271.1, from coordinate 31,232 downwards.
CCCCTGTCTTGTACAGGCAGTAAGGCTTTGATCAGGGACTACAGGATGACATACTATGTCTTCTCCTGGTTCATCACATGGGTCAGAAGAGGAGAAAACATCAAGCCCAGTGGGCAGTGTCCCCAACCCACCAGTCATTGTTTAACAATACTCTGAAGCCACTCATGTGCACTAAAGGAATCAGCCACTGTGTTGTGGGGATGTTTCAAGTATTCTTTCCTGAGGGTGGTCTCATGGTTCGTGTGGGCCTTGTCCTGAACAATTTCTATCCCCTCTCCCCAGCAGTGAGCCCCCTCCTCCCAGGCAGGATCATGTTCAAGTCTTTTGGCTGTAGGTGAACAGAATCAAGTAAGTATTGTCCTAGGACTCACCAGAGATGTTTGGCAAGCCCAAGAAAAGGAGCAGGCCCAGAGCCAGGGCCCCATTGCCTCCTAACAGTCAGGCCCCCACTGGGCTGGAGGCTGCACTGGTGGAGGATACACCAGCAGCCTTCTCCAGCTCCCCTGAGGCTCTGAGCAGAGCACAGAGGAAGACACATTCTCCCTGCTGGCTGCTAATGACAGCCACTCCCTCTTGAGGCCAGGAGAGGACTGAGCATGATGCAAAGTCATGGAATCTCCATGAGGAAGGAGAGGCTATAAATGACTCCTGATCCCTTGAAGACTTGGAAGAGGAAAAAGACTTCTCCTGAACGGGGCCTGTTCACCTGTGAAAAGACATGCTCTTTCAGGTTGTGTAATACCCAGATTCCTACCATCCTAACTCTGAAGCTCTGGATCTCCCTTCCTCTAAGGAAAGTCAAGAAGGTTCCTGTTGCATTGTGCCTTATGTAGTCAAAGTCTTCTTCTCCTTGATCCAGAGGCCCTGAGGTGGTCTTATTCCTCTCAGTGGCTGGGTCTGCTGTTCCTCCCTCCTTGCTGTCAGGTCTGGACCTGAGCACTGCCCACTTCCTCCAGCATGCTGGGATTCTGCCGTCTCTACTAAAAGACCAATTTCAGGAGGGAAGCAAATGGACATGGAGACTGCCACTGGCCTGTGTCCTTACTTGTTGAAGACAGCAGGGGAGTGTCATACTGCCCCACTCACCATGATACTTTGTAGACATTTCTTGTGTTCTCAGGCATGCTCACCTTGAAGAGACAGGTGTCTCCCACCTGCTTCTTATTTGGTGCCATGGGGGAGCTATTGCTCTCCCCTCCTACGTTCCAACTCTGACGGTTGCTTGTCTTGGGCTCAGGTGTATTGGAGGTTGAAGGGACGGCTGGGCTGTTGGTACTCAAGATCATCCCAGAAGTCCCTGGGGACAAGGTTTGACAGGCCCTGATCTGGAGAGACAGCAACATGAGGAGAGGCCTGGACACAGACAGATTCCCCAGCGCTCTATGATGTGTACAGAAGCTGGGCTTTCCAGCCCCCTTGGCTACACATCCAGTGGACAAGGTGGGAATAGACTAGAAGTGTCACCTTTTCCTTCTCTTGGGCGGATTGTCCCTTGAGGCTCCTGTGGAGGTGTGAGCTGGCCAAGCCAGGGCACAGAGGGCCACTCTTTGGGGGCCCATCCACGGAGTCCCTGCTGCTGCTGTCAGGGCCACACTGGAGCTGCTGCTGTGCTGTGGGCTGGGAGCTGCCAGTGCTGCTGAGGTCAGTGTTGTGAGTATAGTGGTTTCAGTCAGGGCTGGACTTGCTGGAGGGAACTTCCTCAGCAACCCCCCTGTTCCTGCTCCCCAATGCCCTGTGAGCAGCTGCTCCAGCCTAGAACCTTCCATAAGTGGATCCCTCTCTGAGGGATGAATCACAGACACAACAAGGGTAGAAAAACCCAGAGAACTGAGGCTTCTGAGCCTATATTCAGGGAGAAATCAGCATCAGCCTCAGGTGTCTCAGCCCAGAATCTTACCTGGTCCCTGTCAGCAACTGCCATCCACTAACTTCTTTCCTGCCTTTCTATTTATGAAAACTTCTTGCTCATGTGGTTTGTAGTGTCAGTCTGCCTCCTGGGCTCCAGTGCACATGACAGTTCATAGCTAAGACAAGGGGTGGTGGTGATGTGACCAAGTGCCATGCCTGTTCACTGCCACAGTTGGCTTGGTCTTCAGAGCCTGGTGGGTCACCCACATTCAACCGACCAGTGTCTCCGTCGGTTCCCACTCACCCATGGTCACACCACAGGCCCTCCGGAATCCATTCTCAGGATGTCTCCCCTCATTCAGCCAGTGTCTGACAACCCACCTGGCTTCCTCACTGAGCCGCTCCAGAATTTTCTGTTTTGGTGGTAGTAATATCTTCAGGTGTGTTGCAGGTGTTTCAAGGCTGGGATGATCTCATTTTCCTGGTCATGAAGAGCAGAAGAGCAGTGACAGGGCAGGACTGGCCTGGCCTGGGCTTTGCTGGCTGAGGAGGGACCCAGCTCCTCTACCAGCTCTGCCCAGCAAGCTGCCATTGAGTCCCCCTGACTTCTGTGGGATCTCACACTCAATGCTGGGGATCTCCTGGATGCTGCTTTGCAGCCTACCAGGACAAGGGCTGGACCTTCTCTCTCCTCCCATTTGACCCATGAAGAAATGGCAGCTGGACATGGTTGACAAGAGAAACTTGCCGGTCCTTCCCAGGCTGTCCTGTCTGGACAGCTGATACTCACCTGAATTAATTTCATCATATGTGTTTTGTCCTAGAAGGCAGAGGGCAATGGAGTTAGAATGGGGACCCTCTTCCCTCAGCACACCCAACCAGGGCCTCCTCTAGCCTGGGCAACATGTGTGCATACACAGCAGTAAGATCAGCATTCAGAGGAACGCTGTGAACCTAACATGAAGTCAGGATCAGGGATTTTATTGTCTAACACTTTGGATGCTAGGAGAGTGACTTCAGCATCAGGTGAAAAGGTCTTTGTTGAGCCAGAAGTTGCTTGTCTTAGGAAAGCCTGGCTTCAGTTGTGCCACACTGACCTCCCTTAAAGGACTTGAAACCCCAGCTGGCGTGTGTGTGCACACAGCTCAGGGGTCACGTAGGTTTGGCCAGCAGATGGTCAGAGGGGCATAGGACTGAGCCCTGGGCATGGCCAGGAGACTGTAAGGAGTGCCAGAGCTCAGGACTCCCAGGGCCCTTTTTTCTCCACTTGCCAAGGAGCCAGCTGGGGCCTGGCTACTCACGTCGTGGATATCCTGATATGCAGTATCTATCATCATGAGGTCCATCAGGAAGATTCCCAGGTAGAGAAAGATGCCCTTTGTCATCAGCTGTAGGATTGGGTGGGTGATGGTCAAGGCCCAGGGCCCATCTCATACCCAACCTCACAATGCATCTCAGTCAGTCTTCAACCTTACAGTTGCTCCCATGGCACAGTGACTTGCGAAACCTGTGATCCCCTTTGTGTCTAGGGCCTGTCTTGCTGCCTGGTTTTCCAAACTTTCCCAGGTCCAAATCTAGGCTGGTATATGCAGATCACATAGGGCTGTAGCACCCCTCTGCCCACTCTGTGCCTAGGGGAATCTTCCCTTGCCCTCCTCCCCAATAGAAAGCAAGTCAGGTTTCTAAACCCCTTCAGGATGGCACTGACTCCCCCGGGTTCACCCTCCACCTCTGCCCCCGGTCTTCACTTCCTCATGTCATAGCTTTGCCAGCAGCTCTCTGCTCTTGGAGTAATTGTTCTCAGGAGAAGGGATTTTTTTTTCAGTTTGTGGAATGTGTGTAAGGAGTCTCTGTGGGAGGGGCAGAGAGAAGGTGACAGTTGGAAGGTGGGAGAAGAGGGAGTTGGATTCCATTTAGTTTTGGAAGTAAAGTTTCAAAGTGGCTGCACAAAAGGGTCAAAAATGGTTCAAATAGCCCCCAAAATGCACTGGACAGGAGCAAGTGCTTCTTCCTGTCATAACCATGAGCCATCCCTCTAACACTAGGCAGCTCTGCTTCCAGTTCTAGTGGATGCATATTCGTACCTACCACAGAAAACCTGGTGAGCTTCTCTCTGTGTGTGTGTGTGTGTGTATGTGTGTCTGTGTATGTGTGTGTGTCTGTGTGTTTGTTTGTCTGTCTGTGTGTCTGTGTAGGTTCACTCAGAGAGGAGGTGTCTGAGTCAATAAAAATTACTCCCCTGGACCCAGGGAACGAGGATCTCAGCAGGACGTTTGTGTCCAGGGCTCAGGGAGTGTGACACCTACCATGTCTGCCCACAGGGCAACTGCTGTGGGAATAGGGACGCACCTGGAGACCTCTTGCCATGTTGTCTTCAGTCGGAAGATGGCCGCGCTCTGCAGGGCAGAGATGATGGCATGGAGTGAGGATGAGTTCCTCAGGTGTGGGCAAGCCTGGACAGGAAGATTGTGTGAGTCTTGCCTGACAGAGCGCCACCTCTTGGCCTGGACAAAAGAGGGATGCTGGGAGTATCAGGACCTGGGCAGGTTTGAAGGGCACCCAGGCAGGATTGTGGTTCCCCTGGGGCTTTAAGGACCTCTCTCTAATGTGTGCTGGGTGAGTTATCAGGTCATCCAGAGTCTCCACACAGGAGTGTGCTGGGGAGCTCTTTGTATCTGAAATGGGTAATAGGGTGTGGGGTTTAATGGAAGGCAGAGCTGGAAGGTCAGAGTGGGGCCTCTATCAGTGACAGGACACCAGACATTGTGGGAGGGAGGCTGAGTTTGAGCCCTCTATATGTTAGTAACTGAGAGAGGTGATGGTGGGTGACAATGGTAGGCTTGTGCCCAGGTTTGGCTTCTTTGACTCCTGTATTAGGAAAGAAGAGATGGCTAGGCCACAGAGGCAAGGAGCCCAGCCCCTCATGGTAGGGTCTAGACATTTGGACAAATAAGCAACTGGCACAAACAACGTCCGATCTACTGACATAAAACTTCCAATACAAAACCCTAGTTCTCAGTTCCATACAGAAAGAACAGGTGTGAAGGCTCCAGCAGCCTGAGAGCAGGGGCCGTGTGGAGGCCGGTTGGAGCCAGGCTCCTAAAGGGAGAAATGTGAGTGGAGGGTGTTCAAATGTCTTCCTCGGGTGACCCTCTAGCTTCTTCATATAAGGGACGAGTTAGGAGGGAGTAGTTGGGGATCCAGGAGCTGAAGTAGTTGGCTGGACCCAAAAGTAGAGAATCTCATTCTTAGTGGAGGGGTAGAACAGTTAGTAATCAGGTGTTTGGTCCCCACCAAAAGTAAAAGTAAAAAGTAAAAGCCTTGTGTCTGGCCATGAGTTGAACACCCAGATAAGTCACTGTCTGCTGAACCACCTGTACCTTAGTGGGTGAGACTGGGTATCTATGGGAATCCAGAAAGATAACAAGGGTTACCACGGGGGGACTATATCATCGTAAGTGATCTGGACCCAAAAGTTTGCTGTGTAGGATCCTTGGCAGTGAGTTTCATCTGTTAAAACAAGGTAGATTGCTGGGCGCTGGTGACTCACCCCTGTCATCCTACCTACTCAGGAGGCTCAGATCTGAGGATCACAGTTCAAAGACAACCCAGGGAAGAAAGATAATGAGACTCTTATCTCCAATAAACCACTCACAAAACCCAGAAGTGGTGTTGTGCCTGAAGTGATAAAGTGATCACCTTGAGCTGAAGGGCTGAGGGACAGCACCAAGGCCCAGAGTTCAAGCCCCACATGTGACAAAAAAATAGAGCTTTTCAGTGTTAAGTTGTCAGTTTCACGTGGGTTTCATCAGAAATGGAAGGCCCTCGTGGTGAGGGTTAGATGGGGGCCAGGCTTGATGGGGGCCCTGAAGCCTGCACAGAGGCCTGGTTGCCTAAACAGAGGAATCTAAGCCTCTGGACTGGTCACTTAATTGGGATTAGGACTGAATTAGCCTCAGCTGGATGGGTAGGAGGCTTTCAGTCAGGAGGAAGGCAGATGGGTAGTCTTTTGGGTCTGCTTAGGAATATGGGTTAGGTTCTGGGCCACTGTTTGGTCCCCCAATCCCCTGCAGCCACGAGAGGGGTGGAGTGAATCCACCAGGAAACCTATCCTGGGTGATGGCACCGCTATGAAAGGAAAAGAAACCCCAAAAACCACATGGACAAAAGTGTTGTAGAGGAAAACCTTTCTTGCCTTGAGACTAAGAAGCCCCAGTTCTCATGAGGGAGAGGAGGAAATGGAGCCATGTGAATCCTCAGAGGACCATTTATACAGTGGGGGCTGGAGATGGGAGCTGCCTCACCTGCCAGCCAGGGCAGAGCTTAGGTCTGTGAGGGACGTTTGCTGACTTACAGACATGACATTGTGTTTCTCTGGTGCTCCATCCCCCTCAGCTCTGATTGCTGGGTATCTCCATGGGAGGTGCGTCCTGCTAGGTCATCAGGTGTTCAGGCTCCTAATGCTCTGTGTCACCTATGGCAGGAAGAGGCACATATCACTGAGACACTCCCTTCATTGTGGGAAGATAAGGAGCCATCCACCAAGTGTGATGAGAGTGGTCTCACAGTTGTAGGAAAACATGTACTATCATCAGAAATTAAAGGACTGGGCAATGGAGAGCATTGCCTGTTAATACTGAGTGTTCACTTGAAATTTTTTTCCTTTTTTCTTTTTAAATACATTTTATATTGTAAAAATACTCTACAGCGGGGTTACAGTTACATGAGTAAGGCAATGAGTACACATCCTGTTGAGCATTATGCATTCCTCCTTTGTTTTTCCCCAACCATCTCTTAATTCCCACCCCCACAACCAATCCAATACCACCCCCACCCAATTTGTAAAATTCGTTTACAACATAGTGTCTTGTACATCTCATTGGTACAGTGGGTCAATCAGTATCCCTATTTAAGCATTTTGTCTTTTCCCTTCCCCTCCACAAATTACAGAATTGTATGTACAAGATGCCCGGCATCGGAATCAAATACAGTGAAAACAGGGATTATACCATGGGGGGTGGGGGGGGAACATATAGAAACAAAAAAATCAGGTAGTACATTATAGATGCCTCAAAATCATTTGAATATTTTGTTCACAAGTTTAATATTAGTTAAAGCATACATATGTACTTGATAATCTCCAATAACAGTAAGGTACTGATGTATAGCCATGAGTTAGAAAAATGAGGAAAAAAGTTTTGATGTTGGTATAATTTGTGGAGGGGAAGGGCAAAAACAAATCCTTTAAATAGGAATATATGTAGACCCATTGCAACAATGAGATGTACAAGTCCTTATGTACAAAAAAGAACTTTAAAACTTTGGCCAAGGGTGGGGGGGTCGTGGAGGAGATAGATGGGAAGGGATGGTAAGGGGAAACAAAGGAGAAGGCAACAATACTTGATAAGAAATGTACTCATTACCTTGCCCATGTAATTGTAACCCCAATGGACGGTATTTTCACAATTAAAGGTAACATTGTTCAAAACAATATGAACTTGTTATCTGACCTATGCAGTTGTAACATTCGTGTAAATCACCTTTACATTAGAAAGAAAAAAGAAAAACACTAGACTTAGAGATGGGATTTACCACTAGACTTATTTAGAGTTGGGATTTTTGCTTAAATGAAAAGAGGGGATTGGATTGACAATTTAAATAACAAGGTGATTTGCATCTTAGAATATATAACTTATGTTTATTACTGGTGGAAACAGCAAATTGGGTGAGACATAATATAAAAGTAACTTATAGGGACAATAAATACCTGTCAGTATACTAAGTAACAGTTGCTGAATAGGAAGAATGTGAGAATAGGATTAAGTCAACAGAAAGAAGTGTAGGTGGTAAAAAGGGAAATATTTCACATTATCTCCACAGTTGGTGCCATTATTGGTGATATGTAAGTAAGACCACAGGGAAGGGTCACTGAAATGAAGCTACTTGAGAGATATTGAAGACTCAGAATCCAAGATGTTAGCTAGATGAACTCTAGATTGTGTTAGTGTTGAAATTTTCTTAAAATGACAAATAATGTTAGACCAACATAGAGAATCAATACAAAAGTTTTCAATGATGCAGGGAGAACTAGCAGATCACTGGCAGATTATAGCATCAAGAAGAGAAAAATCTGTGTGAAAGAAATTCAAAGCAATTTTGAATGTTTGAAAATGTGGTAAAGGAAGGATCTGGAAGTAGAATATAATGGGAAATTGGAAATGCTTAGGAAGCCATAGACCCTTTGGCTCTTGCTCTTGCATGAAAGAGTTAATCCTTAGTATTGCTTCCCTTCATCAGTTGGACTCATTTCCCTTCAACTGTAGCCCAATCCTTTCTCTTCCTGCCTGTCCAAGGTAGGATAGAGCCGATTCTACCATGGTATCAAGGGAATGGGGACACACAGTGCACACACTGCTTCTCAGGCCAACCCTCACATAGACAAGAATGTGATATGTTTGTTTTTTGGTGTTGTGGATGTTTTTAACTGATGGATTTCCTTATGTTTAAGCACAAGATGACCTACTTGGTGGACAGGCTCTATTCCACTTGAATGCTTGAGCCCCCATCCAAGCACAGTTTGCTGCAGGATTATTCTTGATTGATTAATTGATTGGTTTTTGTTTGTTGAAGTTTCAGTGATTGATTGATTTTTATATTTATTGGTCATGCTTCTGGGCCTACATGCTCTCTATGAGCTCTTCAGCTCATATTGTTGCTCTACCTTTTGAGCCACAGTGCTACTTCTGAATTTCTGGTGGTTAATTGGAGGTAAGTGTCTCATGAACTTTCCTGCCCTGACAGACTTTGAACCCCAATCCTTAGATCTCAGCCTCCTGAGTAGGGAGGATTATAGGCATGAGCCACTGGTGCCTTGGTGCTGCAGTTTCTTTTGAGATTCAGTCTCACTTGTTTTCCTGGTCAGCTGGATCACAGCCCCTACTGAAGATCTCATATAGCTAGGATGACAGGCACACACCACCATGCTAGGCCTTTTCTGTTGACATGGGGGTTTGTGGATTGTTTCCTTGGGCTGGCATGCAAGTGCAGGCCTCTCAATCTGAGCTTCCTGTGTAGACTGGGATGGCAGGAGCTAGCTTTCTCACCTGGCTACCAATGACAATGAGGTCATGAGAACTTTGGTGTGAACTCTTTGTCTTCAAGCTGTGAGCTTTCTCCTTTTTATCTCTCAAGCATCTAGGCTAACAAGCATGACCAACCAGAGCCCCAAGAAAAACAAATCCTTAGCTGACTCCACATGCAAATTTTCAATATTATTTTCTTCCAATACAATTTAGTGTTTACATTCTCCCTCTTCTGAAGAATTTAAACTTTCCCAATTCTGAACATCTGGATTTTTCCATTGAATATTTTCAGAGCATGGTTGCCTCTGGGCAGCTGATAATTGGGGAAGTGAACTTGTGGAGAAGGGTAGGACTACGGTGTGTGCCTCCTGCCCATCTCTGCACTGCAGGAATTCTTGAATGGAGAAGGGAGATTTTCAGGAAGGCTATAGCACTGAGCTGAATAGAAAGGCTAGAGGATGTCAGTAAGGAACTTCCACCTTGCAACAGACAAAGCCAATAAACCAGGGAGGCAAAAAGAAAGTCAGAGATCGTAGGGAAATCCTGAAAGAAAATAGTGAGTGGGCAATGTATTTTCTGGAAATATTGAGGAAGCAGACGACAGGCATTTTTTAAGTGCCAGAGTAACTTTTCCTTCGAAGGATTGGTAGGCAAGTATAAGAAAAGATATATGGGAATATAGCTTCTCAAATCTATTTCAAGGGCATACATTTTGATGAAGGCTTATATGTAGATTCCAAAATATGCTCCCACTACAACATGTAATTCATCACAATTTTAGCTGAATTTCAGGTTCATCTCATAACCGTGGGTACCTTACATGAGAACCTTAATCTGACCCATGAATTAAATTAGCTTATACTGTTATGTTTTTTCCTTATGTCCTGGGTATCCCCCTCGGTTTATCTTCTTCTGATCCTATGCTCATAAGTTTGAGATTTTATTGACATGTGACTGCAAGTAGTATATATATAAAAAATATTTTTTAATGTCAAGGTAATTAAGGATGGCTTTGTTACATAACTTATGAAAACAGTAAATTCCTAGTCAACCTTGTTATCCCATCATCCAGAATTCTACTTTGCTTTCCCCCTACCTACCACACCAAAGTTGTACAGATTGTGTCCAACATATTGTCTTGTGCATATGGCTATTGCATTGGTTTCCTCCTTATCTTATAATTTTCTTGATTCCTTCCTTTTTCTAATTCCAATAAACTATATATAGAATACCAGTTAGAGAATCAAATCCAAGAACAACAGATATTATACCAAAGGGGGAAGAATATACAAAAGAAACAAAAAAAATCCCAAAGTTGTTTAAAAACAGTAGTAACAAAGAAAAACCAATTGTGTCCATCTTTGCAAATTTATTTCCCTTAGCATCATCTTTTTTGGGGTTACAGTTACATGAGCAAAGTAATGAGTACGTTTCCTACTGAGCATTGATTCCTCCTCCTTTGTTTTTCCCCTACCATCCCGTTGCTACCACCTCTTCAATTATCCTCCCCTACTATCTCTGCCCTGCCCCACTGCCCTCCATTACATTGTAAAGTTTATTTTTCAACATAATATCTTCTATATCTCATTGTTGCAATGGGTCAAATTGTATCCCTATGTAAATGTTTTGTTTTCTCTCTTCCCCTCCCCAATTATACCAACATTTAATACAGTGAATACAGGAGTTATACCATGGCTGGAAGGGATGTGGCCAGAAGGGAACACTACTGCATTGTTCAACCACTTTGGAAAGTAGTTCAGAGATTCCTCAAGAGAGACTACATAGAGCTCCCCTATTACCCCGTAATCCCATTTACTGGCATTTACCCAAATGATCACAAACAAGACCATCCTAAAGTGACCAGCACAACTATGTTTATTGAAGCATTATTCACCATAGAGATGACATGTATCTTCAAATCAATTTCACCCCATTAAGAAAATATTTTCCTTTATATTCTGCATTCAAATTGAATGGAAAGAGAGCTAGGACCGACACCTGGAATAACTGCAGTTTCCTTGGTATTCCAGAGCCAGTGATCTGCATCACGGTCATCAAAGTCAGATCCTAATAGAAATGACAGAGCCAGGGGCAAGTGTGAGCACCATGCCCATTGCTCTACCAAAATGTCAGCTGTTCCTCTATGGCAGAGTTCAGAGAATATGTGAAGCTCTGAGGGAGTTCCTGGAGGGCAGGTCAGTGTGTCCAGTGGCAGGTATTAGTAGAACACTGAGGATACTAAATCCTTTGAATGTTCCTGGATTGTAGGTACAACAGAGGGGTTGTGTGGCATGGGCCACGTTTCCACAGTCATTTTGACATCAGAGGGCATTTGTAGAAAAATATCTGAGGTGTGTCATGGATTGAATATCCAAGGAAGATGGCTTACTGCCTAGACCACAGAGCCACTGTGGTCCTGACATCAGGAGGGAATTTTGGAAAAAAGATACACAGTGTTTTTAGGAATGGAAGTGACTGGTGGATAGGTTATGGCCTGGGCCATTCTCGTCTGGATGTGCTCAGCCATAGCCATCCAGACTAAGTAGAGACACTCTGAAGTGTTGTGTGGTCTCCTCTTCCTGTGAAGAGGTTAGGAGCTGGCTCCACACGTGATCTTGGCAGGGTGGGAGAGGTCCTCTTCTGGAGAACAAACTCATATTTTGCCAACACATTCTTGTTCTCAGGCATCCTCGAGCTGGTGAAAGAGGGACAGAGGGCTAAGTAAGCAGTATTGATGGGAACCGGGAGGCACTGACCATTTGAGAAGCTCCTACAGACACATTTTGAGCCAGAAGGCTGCCATTCCTGCAATCCAGTGCCAGGAGCACAAAGGTCTTGGCATCCCTGCCTGGGAACTGAGCCTATGGGAAATGTATCTTGTGTTGCTTAGGAAAGAATTTGGGAGTGTAGCTCAAGCAGGCTGTGCCTGGAGGTAGGGCAAGGGATTGCCTCCTGTGCTCACTGCTGCCTTGATAATCAGGAACTCCAGGCACAGCAGGCTTTCCTGAATGCACAGCATGTCTTAGGAGCACTGTCCTACTGGGAACACCACCATGGGCAGGCATGGCCTCAGGCCCCCTGCACAGCATTCATTCCAGGGGCGTCCAACTCAGTGGGTCCCCAACAATTAGCAAGACTTGTCTTTCCTGCCAGCTCTGCTTCCTCCCCAGTCTCCACTGACCATGAGGTTCCTGTCAATTAAGTCAAAGCTCCACTCAACTCTTGCCCATTTTCTGATTGCTCTTTCTCATTCAGAAAGCTCTCTCGGCCTCTGACTTCCTTTCCAGGAAGAAGGAAACCCAGGCCACCTACACAAGGAGAAGAGTGCAGGAAGCTAGCAAGGCTTAATGATAGGCAAGGGGGAATGAATGCTGATCATTCAGGCAAAGAACCTGATTAGATTTCAACACAGTAGGTAGAAAATAGAGCAATGACACCAGCACAGTGGACTTGTGGTCCCATACCATATGATGTCTTTCTCTGTCTCTGCTTTTGTCTCTCTGTGTTTGTGTCTCTGTCCTGTCATTAACTATGAGTCTGTCTGTATCTCTATCTCTTTCTGTGCATGTCTCTGAAGCCCATTTTGTCTCTTTCTAGGTTTGTCATCCTCCTTAGATGTTGAGTATTCTCCACTAATTATAAAGAGAAGCACAATGGCAGAGAAGAGCTGGAACTTCCCCATGGTTTCTGGGATGTGTCTAGCTCTCATTTTGCCTGCACCTGGACTTGGTTCTGTTCTGAATCATCTTTCCACAGCACTGACTCTGCTGCTGCTGTCAGGTCCAAGCTAGAGCTGCTCCTGTGATGTGGGCCTGGAACTGCACTGCCAATGAGGTCAGTGTTGTGAATATGGTGGCTTCAGTCAGGGGCTGGCTTCCTGCAGGGAACTTCCCATGCATATCCCTAGTTACTTCTCCCCAATACGCTGCTGCTCCATTCTAGGATCTTGGACAATCCCCCATGCTCCAATCCGGATCCCTATCTGAGGGATAAATCCCATTCACAAGCAAGGGGAAGAAGATGAAGCCCAGAGAGATGAGGCTTCCGACCTCAAGTCAGGGATGCTGTCAGGGGGAGAAATCAGCATCAGCCTCAGGTGTCCCTGGTACCTGCCCCGCCTCTTTGAGGACCCTGCCAGCCATTACCCAGACACTTACTTCTTTCTTGCCTTTTGAATTCCTGGCAAGGTCTTGCTCTTCTTTGTAGGGTCAGTCTGCCTCCGGGGCTTCAGTGCACACGATAGCACATAGCTAAGACAAGGGGTGGCGGTGAGGTGACCAAGTGCCATGCCTGTTCACTGCCACAGTTGGCTTGAACTTCAGAGCCTGGTGGGTCACCCACATTCAACCAACCAGTGTCTCCGTCGGTTCCCAGTCACCCATGGTCATACCTCAGGGCCTCTGGACCCCATTCTCAGGATGTCCCCCTGGTCCAGCCAGTGTCTGCCAACCCACCTGTCTTCCTCACTGAGCCGTTCCAGGCCTTTGAACCAGGCCAGAAAATTTTCTGCTTTGTTGAGGTGATAATATCTGCAGGAATGCTGCATGTCTTTCAAGTGTTGGATGATCTTGTTTTCCTGGTCATGGAGAGCACAAGGGAAGGGACAGGGCAGGGCTGGCCTGGGCTGGGCTTTGTGGTCTAGGGAGGGACCCACCTCCTCTAGCAGCTCTGCCCACCAACCCTCCACTGATTCCCCAAATGTACGTGAGATCTCACAGCTGTTTCCTCACACTCAATCCTGGGACTCTCCTGCATGCTACTACACAGCCCACCATGACAAGGGTGGATCTTCTCTCTCATCCCATTGTACTCATGCAGAAATGGCTGCTCATCCAGCTAGACAGAAGAAACTTGCAGGTCCCTACCCACCCTGTCCTGTCTGGACAGCTGACACTCACCTTATTTAATTTCTCTATTTGGGATTTTTCCTAGAAGACAGAGGGCAATGGAGTTAGGATTTGGCCCCAGTTCTCTCAGGACCTCCACCCAGGGCCTCTTCTAGCCTGGGCAAAATGTGTGCTTATACCAGAGTAGGGCCAGCTTTCAGAGGAGGGCTGGGCACAGGGCATCAAGTCAGGATTAGGGACTCTGTTGTCTAACACCTGTGATGCAAGGAGAGTGACTGCAGCATAGGGTGAAAAGGCATTTCTCTAGGAGAGGCTGGCTTCAGTTTGGCCCCCGTGCCATCCCATGAGGGACTTGAAATCCCAGCTACTCAATGTGCACAAACTCAGTGGTCAGGCAGCTGTGGCAAGCAGCTGGTCAGAGGGGCACAGGACTCAGCTCTTAGGATGGCCTGGAGGCTGTCAGGAGTGACAGAGCTCAGGATTCCCGGGGGACTTTGTCCTCCAGTTCCCAGGTTGCCAGCATGGGCCTGGCTACTCACATCATGGATGTATTGATATGCAGAATGTATCATCGTAAAGTCTGTCAGGAAGATTCCCAGGTAGGGAATGATGCCCTTTGTCAACACCTGTAAGATTGGTTGGGTGATGGTCAAGGCTCAGTCCCACCCCATACTCAATCTCCCATGGTACCTCCGTCAGTCCTTAGCCTAACCTTTGCTTCCATGGCACAGCGTCATGGGGAACCTGTGATTCTCCCTTGTGTCTAAGGCAGGTTCTTGCTGCCTGGTTCTCCAAACTGCCCCAGGTCCAAATCTGTGCTGGGATATGCAGAACTCAACGTTCTGTTGCACCCTTCTGCCCACCACCCATTCTGCTCTGCCAATTCCTCACTCTGCTGGATCTAGTCCCTCTATCCCTTCTGACAGCCAGCTCATCAGGGCCATATCTGCTAGAGTGCAAATGCCCTTCTCCATCTGTACCCATGGGTGTGAGGTCAAAGGTGAGCAGGGTTAGGCTCGGCTGTGCCTCTTCTCTCTCAGTAACATGGCTTAGGTCCCAGTCACTCACCATCTTTTGCAACCACCTGGGACCTCCTTGGAGCTGCTTCTCCCTTGTGGCCAACTTGTAAAACTCCTGCCAGGATTGTGGAGGTTTTAGTGAGGGCTCTGTGCTGTCTGTCTTTCTAGTGTCATTGTCTTACTATAGGGACTGACGGGCCGGTTAGGTTGTGTCAAAGCTTCTCCCACCTGGCAGAGGAATTCTAGCTCTGGCTTTGCTCCAGCACTCACTACTGTGGATTCTGGCCTGGGGAGCTGGCCTCCTCTGCCTGCTCCCTCATCTGTCAAGCCTGCCTCCTGGCAGTGGGGGACCTCAGAGACTCCTGCTGTCTGTTACCAATGGTGCTTTGATGACTGCATGTGTGTCCAGGGCCTCCTCAGAACCCTGTGAGATTCATTACTTTCTCCTGTTTAGGCAGCTCAAATCCAGCCTGGCTGTTCAGCCCTTTGAGCTCTAAAACTGCTCCTATCTGGGAGGAGAAAACTGAGGTATGGACAAGGCTAGTGGTCTATGCAATACCCTGAAGGTCAACAAAGGAAGGGGACCCGAGGCTCTGAGAAGATTCCAGTTTTCTGGTGTTTTTCTGTGTACCAGGGTCCTTAGAAAAGAAGAGCAGAGGAGAGTGCCATGGACATTCAGACTCCTTCCTGACCCCACAGTCGTGCCTATCCTCAGCAGAGTAGGGTAGAGTTCCAGACCACTGGAACACAGCCTCTGCTCATGATCTGGGACAGGAAATTGTTTCTCTGTGCAGTTCTGTGCAGCATAGTTTAGGGAAGGACAAGAATATTCCCTTGGGTCTATGGCACATTGGGCAACAAGTCAGATGCTAGAGCTCTCAGTACGAGTAGTCCTCAATTCTGGGTACCCTCTGCTTCTCTGGACCACCCTGTGTCCTCAAACAACTTTCTCAACCTCAATGGCTTCCTAGGTCTCCACGTGCCCTGACCTGCATCAGTGCCTAGCAGACTCTTCCCTTGGCCTCCTCCCCAATAGAAAGCCAGTCATGTTTCTAATCCCCTTAGGATGGCACTGACTCTCTCGTGTTCCCTCCACCTCCACCCTCTGTCTTCACTTCCTCATGCCATACCTTTTGCAGCAGCTCTCTGCTCTTGGAGTAATTGTTGTCAGGAGAAGTGAGTTTTTCCAATTTGTGGAATGTGTGCAAGGAGTCTCTGTGGGAGGGCAGAGAGAAGGAGATAGTTGGAAGGTGGAGAGGAGGAAGGTTGTATCCATTTGTTTTGGGAAAGTTAGATGCCCATGTGGCTTCCCAATAGGTTTGAAAACTGGTTCAAAGAGTGCAAGAATACACAGGACAGGAGCAGTTGTTTCTTCCTATCATAACCATGAGCCATCCCTCTGCTACTAGGCAGCTCTGCTTTCGTTTCAATTGGACGCAGATTTTTAGCCACCACAAAAAACCTGGTGAGCTTCTCTGTGTGTGTGTATGTGTGTATGTGTATGTGTGTGTGTGTCTGTGCATGCACACACCTGCGTGCATATCTGTGTGTATGTGTGTGTGTGTGTGTGTTTGTCTGCCTGCCTGTGTGTCTCTGTGTCTGTGCATCTGTGTAGTTCAGTCTGACAGGAGATTTCTGAAGCTTGATATGAATTACCAAAGCTGGGCCCTGGAATGAGGATCTCAGCTGGACGTTTGTGTCCAGGGCTCAGGGAGTGTGACACCTACCATGTCTGCCCATAGCAACTGCTGTGGGAATAGGGACCCACCTGGAGACCTCTTGCCATGTTGTCTTCAGTCGGAAGACGGCCGCGCTCTGCAGGGCAGAGATGATGGCATGGAGTGAGGAGAAGTTCCTCAGGTGTGGGCAAGCCTGGAGAGGAAGATTGTGTGAGTCTTGCCTGACACAGCTGCCACCCACTGGCCTCAGCAAAGAGGGATCCTGGGAGTGTCAGGACCTGGGCAGGGATGTAGGGCACCCAGGGGGATTTAGGTGTCCCTGGGACCGAGGAGCAGGCCAGTGAGGGACCAGCAAAGGGTGGCTGGGTCTGGTTAGCCCTGGGACACATGGGCCTGTGGTAGGAGGGACTTTGTTGCATGCAGGCTCTGAGCACAATTGCAAGATGCAGAACAGAGAAATTGGAAGGCAGAGGAGATTCCCTAGGCAGCAGAGCCTGTAGTGTACCACGGCCACCTGAATCCAGTGTTCGAAAACACCCGCTCTGTCTGGGGCTTTCATGCTGAAGTCCCCGAGACAGGTGGTTATAACACAGGAACATACGTTGTTAAAGTGTGCCACCATGTCCCGGATGGTGGGGGCCAAGTGCTCCTTGCCGTTCTTGTGCCTCTGGGACCAGATGGATCCCAGGCAGTGGTTGGGCACTGCCTTCTCGAACAGCTCCTGAGGAAGATGGCCAGGGTCACCAGGCTGTGACACGCCACAGTGCCCAGGCCCAGGCCCTGGGATCCCTCCTCACATGCACAAACGCATGGAGATTAGAGCACTGAGGAGGACCCTGCAACCTGTGGAGTGTCTGTATCTGCACACGTAGCACATAAGGGACCCCAAGGCAACAAAGGTGGGAACAGAAAAGCAGTGATTTCCCAAAGTTTCTCATTCTTCCCAGAAGACTACATGCTCCACCCAACACCTTATCTGACCTAGCTCAGACAACAAATGTCCTTCCCTTGATCTAATGCCTATGTCCTACACCACTAGAACTAGCACTCAATTCTGTGTCTGGGCTGGGCACTCATTAGGTCCACATCAGGTGCCTGCTGAATGAGTGCTGAGGCTCACAGGGCTCCTGGCACAAGAGGGTGAGCTGTGTGCTGGCTGCCCTTCTTTCTGCCCCAGGCTTGATTCTGCACAGTTCCTGGCATGGGAGCGGGTCTCATCTCAGCTTCAGGGAATGCACTTAACCCAGTGGGTATAGACAAAGTGGTGCTTGGAGTGCTGGAAGTCAGGCTGGGGAAGAAGGGATGGACAGCAGGGAAATGTAGTGCAGGCCAGAGCAGCAGAGGGCCTCAGGAAGCCCTCCTTCACCACAGCCACCCTGCCCAGCCCCTCACCGCATCCATCGTTGTGAGCTGCTCTGCTTCCAGGTGGGGGTGGACAGCCAGGAAACAAGGCATGTTCTGGCTGCGTGAAGGCTCTCTGGTCACCAAAGCAGGATGGCAAGCTTCTTGGACAGGAACAGATGTGCACGGCAACTCAGATTCCCAAGAAGCAGAGGGAGCCTGCTCCATCACCACAGCCAAGAGCTCTGGGGGATTGCAGGCAGCTGCTGTCTCCACACTGAGTCCTAGAGCCAAGTTGGGATGTGGCTCTGGCTCAGTCCTCGAAGCCTGTGTCTCCTCAACACATATCAGAGGGGCTGCACTGGATGGTGGCTCTGTGGCAGCACTGGCCACTGCTGCTCCCTGGGCATGGAGCAGCGCCGCTGAGACACAAGACGCCTCCATCTCAGCATTGCAAGCTGCTGCCTTCTGGAGGCGCAACACTGGAGTGGAGGTGCAAGGTGACTCCCTCTCAGCCCTGGAGGCTGCTGTGTCCTCAGGCCTGGGCTCCAAAGCCATGGTGGAACCTGGCTTCAACTCAGCCCTGCGAGATGGTGTGAGGTTTGGTGGTGGTCCTACAAAGGAGAGCACCAGAACTAGGGATCCCCCAACAAAGAGGGCCAACGCTGAGGTTTGTGCCAGAGACAGCATTGCAGCTATGGGTAAAAGGATATGCAGCTCCAAACTGGAGGCTGGTTGTACAGGACTAAGAACTGGAGCTGAGGCAGAAAGTGGCTCTGTAGCAGCCGCAGTGGCTCGTGCCCTGTCTGCCCTGCAACCCGGAGCCAAGGTGGCAGACAGCCCGGATTCTTTATGCGATGCTGTAGCTCTCACAACCCAGAGCCCCACAGCCGGTACTCCAAGCAAAAGGAGCACTAGAGCAGGTGCTCCTAACAGGTAGAAAATCAGACTCAAGGAGAGAAGGAACTCCAGTTCTGTACTGGGGGCTGGTTGGTTGTCAGCCAAGCTGACACAGGGCTCCTTCTCAGCACTATATTCTGGTGCTCTCTGAGCACTGTGGACAGCAGCCAAGGTGATAGCTGGCTTAGACTCTGTGCAAATACAGAATGATCTTACGGCACAGAGCACCAGTGTCAGCACTCCAACAAGTGAGAGCACCCCAGCCGGTCCTCTTAAAATAAACAACAGTAGAGTTAGGATCAGAAACACGGTCAGTTCAGCACTGTAGGCTGGTTCTGGGGAACGCAGAGTGGGAGTCAAGCTGGCAGAAGGCTTCCTGTCAGCACTCTCTGCTGGAGTGCCATTGGCACTGTGGAATGGATCCCTGGCGAGAGCTGGCTCTGATTTGTCACAAGAGCATAGTGGTCTTAGGCCACAGATCACCAGAGTGAGTACTCCCACCAGAGACAGTAGCCCTGCTGGTGCTCCTACAATATAGAGCAGCACAGCCAGGGGCAAAAGCACATTCAGCTCATCACTGAAGGCTGATTGTCTGGGAACATGAGGCAGAGGCGAGGTGGACGCTGGCTCTTCCTCAGCAGTGGCTTTTGATGTGTGATGGGGCCTGAGCACAGGAGGTGAGCTAGAGCAGAGCTCCATCTCCCCACCGCCTACCACCACTTCTCCTACACTCAGCCCCAGACCTGAGGTGCCATTGGGCTCCAACTCAGCACTGACCACCTCTTCCTGGACACTGAGCACTGAAGAGAAAGTGCAGGATGAATGCACTTCATCAAAGGCTGTTCTTGTCGCTTCAGGACTCTGCAGCAGAGCAGGCTTGGCCCGTGGCTCTTCTTCCATACACAATGTTTCGGCTCCCTGAGGGCTGCCATCCAGTTTCAAGGTAGAAGTGGCCTCTGCTTGGGCTCCTGATGAGGCTCCTCCCACTGCAATGGTGGCCACATTCTGGGATGGACTTGAATGGGGCTCTGAAGTTGGTGTGACACCAACCACTGGAGCTGGGGGTGGAGCTGCAGGAGGAGACAAGGTCTTCTCCATGACTGCGTTCTTCTGAGTCTTTGCAAAGCCCCACAGCACCCTCCTCCCTGAGATTTCCCAGCTTAGAAGCTTCCATACACACTATCACTCAACCCCTCCATACCCATACTGGGCTTGAGATTTCTCTTGTCCCTGGCTCCTGTTTACTTTTGGAGCCTCCTCCCAGTGATGCCCTGCACCTCCTACCCCTCCCCAGGCAATGTCTCCATCCCAACTCCGCACCTAGATCCTCATCCTGCCTGAAGTCCTGGATCCCCAACTGTGCCAGGCGGTGGGAGACATGGAACTCCAGGTCAGAGCCATGCATATGGAGCCTCAAGTGAGCCAGGAGACCCTGGAGGCAGGGATGTTGCGTGGGTTCCAGGAAGTCTTCTGGGTGGCAGTCTAGCCAGGTGCTCAGAAGGCCTGAGATAGCACTAGAGGAACATGGGTGGGAAGCAGCGTCTGAATAAAGCCTGGCACCTGCCCTGGTCTCCCTCAGTCCCCCGCGATGATTGCTGCATTTGCAGAGACCAGCACCTTCCAACAGCAGCCCCTTGTGTCTGTGCCAACAGTGGCAAGCCCTGCCAGGCAAAGCCTGCAGAGAAATTTCATCCAAGGTGGGAACCAAGTCCAAATGCTAGGAGCAGATCTGTCCTCTTCTGCAATTTGCCCATCATCTCTCCCGTGGGCCTCCAGATGCTGGACTCTAGAGGACTTGCTGTCTTGCCTGGCATGCATAGTGTTCTGGCACACCTCCTAGGGAGCTCTGCTGCCTCCTTCCCCAGAAACCTCACATGGTCTGTCTGCCTACCTTCCTCTTGTTCTCCTTGTATACCTGCCAAAGTGTGGCCCCGAGCTCTGGCTGCAACCCTTAGAACCATCTCCAGGGTACTTTCCAAGGACTGTTATCCCTAGGCCTACAATGGTGCCCATGGGACACTGGTCACATCTGAATGGCCTGAGCTATGATGAGGATGGATTCTCCTGGAATTCATCAAAATGCCCCAGCCACTACCTCTGCTAACAATACTACCCCATAATGCTGTTTTCCTCCTGCTGTTATAGATGAAGCCCCAAGCATCTGGTGACAAGCACAGGATTTGAATGCTCCTGACTTGGCCCCATCTCTCCAGCCTTCCACCTAAACACTCATTTGTCAACATTCTGGACACTCAGACTCTCCCTGCAGACCAAAGCCCACTACTCACTAGCAGATCTGGTGCTGGGGAATGACATCCTCTCTGGAATCAGCAAGGGTGTCAGTCTGTGCAAAGGACTCCATGGGGGCTCCGAAAGTCCTGAACCTGTTGAGAATTCCAAGCATCACTGGCCAGCCCAGGACAGCCAGCATGTTCTTGCTCTTCTCACACCACTAAGCTCGTGGTCTGAACATGGTCCTATTTCTTTCATGGATGAGGAATCGGCTCCTGCCCTTATCATTTAGGAGCCCAGAGGCCTTCTCTCTGGCCCCAGGCATTCCTGCTCTGCCTACACCTGGGTGGGACCGTGGTCCCAGACACAATTGGTTTCCTTCTTGCTAAAGAAACACATTGCTTTGTCTGAGGCCTCAGGGAAGCAGAGTGTCAGAGAAGAGCCCACAGCCCTAGACAGGACCCTACTCCAGGACAGCCCAGCCCAGCCTAGCCCAGGCCTTGCATGCTTGGTTCCTCAACTTCTGGCAAGTGCCAGTGAAATAGAGTCTGTGAACCCACCACAAGCCAGGTTCCATTGCCAAAGGTCTCACTGCCTTTGTACAATCCTTTCTTATTGGAGTTGGCGCTCACCTTGTGAATGGCAGGTCCAGTACCTACTGGGTTTCTGCAGAACTCCTGTAGTTGTTGAAGAAGTTCTTTATGAAAATGGAGTCCTCCATCTACTGGGCAGACACCAAGTGCTCCAACTGCTCCTCCAGGGTGTATTTGTGACGAACTAACCTGCAGGCCTTCTCCTAGCCAGGGGACTAGTGATCTTCATTCTTGAGGAGAACTGAGGAGGGATGGTTCAAATGCCATCTAGAAAACTACAAGAAGATTCATGGCAACACACATGATTGAAATACCTGAAAACAACTGATTGTTCACAGAAGCGAGCTCACACACACACACACACACACACACACACACACACACACACACACACACACACAGAGCAGTAAGAGCCAATGAGGTTTAGGGAGGGGAAGTGGTGGGTCAGCCCATAGTTCCCTGGCCTGGGCATCCCGATGTCACCTGTGAAGTCCTGAGGAAAAATCTCCAGAAGCAGCGGCAGAGGCCTGGGGGCACCCAGTGTGGACACAGGTGCCCCAGGCACCCTCTGCACCCTTCACTTCCTCTTGAACTTCTCTTCCTCCAACCACAACAGGAAAACTCCTTTGCAATAGGCACGTTCCACACAAGTGTACTAGCGAGCAGCTTGTGTGGACTGTGGGTTCCTGGAAGAACCAGGGCTTAAGTCCTCTGAGCCATTGTGATGTCATCTCTTCAGAGTTCTTCACTTGAGCCATTCTGACCACATCCTCTCCAGAGTCCCCTGTTTATGACTTGTGCTGTTGTTCCCCATGAGCACCACTGGCCAGGATGACTCTAACCTCCAGCTAGGAGGAAGAGGTATCCACCTTCATGGAGATGTATAGACGTTGGTTCATATGCACACTTCCTCCACTCATGCAGATGTGACCCTGGCCTTTGAAAGTAAAGTAACTCAAAAGACCACTGCTGAAAATGACTGATGAGGGAAAAGATGAATTGGTTTTGAACTGACAAGGCCAAGTTCTCCTGAGGGAAAGGAGAAAATGGTGTCATCCACCTTGTCAGAGGACCCATTTTACAGTCAGGGACAGAGGTGGGAGGTGCGGCTCAGGCTCCACATGTGCTGTCTTCCAGGGCGGGGCTTTTGTCTGGGAGGGAGTGTTTGCTGACTTCTATATCACCCCTTTTTGGTTGCATATGTATAGTACGGACAGGGAGTGTGGGTGAGGGTCATTTCTTCTGGAGCTACATCCTGTTGAGGGGGGGTGAGATAGACAATGGCCATGGGAGGGCAAGTATTGTACTGGATTTAGACCAAGGTCATGATGGTTATGAAGATGTTACTTTTCCAGTGCTGGGCCTTAACTCTGGCCCTGGACGCTGTCCCTCAGCTCTTCAGTTCAAGGCTAGCACTCTACCACTTGAGCCAAAGCGCCACTTCTTGCTTTTTTCTTTTTGCTTATGTGGTGCTGACGAATTGATCCCAGGGCCTCAGGCATACAAGGCAAGAGCTCTACCCCTGAGCCACTTTTCCAGGCCGAATATTTTCCTTTCGTTTGCATTCAAACTGAATGGAATCAGGGCAAGAACCCACACCTGAAATAATTGCAATCTCCATTGTTGTCCAGTGGCCTGGATGCAGTCTCTGAGTGCAATGTCTCCTCCTCTGTTGTGGCAATGAGCCCATGGCACTATGTGCACTCAGTTAAGGGGTGAGGGATGAGGGCTAGCACAGGCCTTTCCTCGAGGATTTTTGGAGCCCTGAGGTTTGTGCTGGGCAACACTCACTGTCTCTCAATCAATGCTCATGGGAAACTCTGGGGCACCCTGAGAAAGGCTCGATTAGTGAAGAAGAGGGAAGGGAAAGTCAGAGCTCAAATGCTCTCATCAGGAAGACAATCCAGACAGGTCAGCATGGCTTGATGAGAGTGTGCCGTGGACCTCACAGCATCAGAGCCAGTGAACTGCATCACAGTCCTCAAAGTCAGATCCTAACAAAGAGGGCAGAGCCAGGGGCAAGTGTGGACACCATGCCCATTGCTCTACCAAAATGTCAGCTGTTCCTCTATAGTGAAGTACCTAGTAAGTGTGAAGCACTGAGGGAATTCCTGGAGGGCAGCTCAGTGTGTTCAGTGGCAGGCATCGTTGCTGCTCCAGGGTAGGATCTTGGACAATCCTGGACCCCCCAATCCAGATCCCTATCTGAGGAATGAATCCCAGACACAAGCAAGGGGAGGAAGGTAAAGCACAGAGACCTGAGTACTCTGAGCCCAGAATCAAGGATGCTGTCTGTTGGGAGAAATCATCTTCAGCCTCAGAGGTCCCTGGTACCGGCCCAGCATCTTCCCTGGCTCCTGCCAGCCAGTGCACATCCACTTGCTTCTTTCCTGCCTTTCCTGCCTTTTGAATTCGTGCAAAGTTCTTGCTGGAAAGGCTTGTTCTCTCTGCTTCCAGGACTCCACTGCACAGACAGATCATAGCTAGGACAAAGGGCGGCAGAGATGACCAAGTACCATGTTTCTTCTTTGCCAAAGTTGGCTTGGACTTCAGAGCCTGGTGGACCACCGTTCCTTAGTCCATCCAGAAACTCTGTATGTTCCCATTCACCCAGGGACAAACCTCAGGCCCTTTGGACCACCTTTTAGGGGTTTCCTTTCTTGTTCAGCGAATGTCTGACAACGAACCGGACATCTTCCCTGAATTTCCCCAGGCCTCTGAATCAGGGAAGAAAATTTTCTTCTGGTTTGATGTTGTAACAGCTGCAAGTGTGTTTTAGATGTTTCAAGTGTTCAATGATCTCATTTTCCTGTCCACAGAGAGCACAAGGGCAGTGACAGGGCAGGGCTGGCCTGGGCTGGACACTGCTGGCTGGGGAGGGACCCATCTCCTCTACCAGCTCTGCCCACCAACACTTCACTGAGGCCCCCAGACCTCTGTGGAGTCTCACAGCTTTATCCTCACACTCAATCCTGGGGCTCTTCTATATGTCCCCTCACACCTCACCCTGGCTGAGGGTGAGACCTCTCTTTCCTCCCATTGTACCCATGCAGACATCATAGTTCATCAGGCCTGACTGGACCACCTTGCTGGTACCAACCCATCCTGTCTCTTCTGGACAGCTGCCACTCACCTTAATCATTTATATTTTTCCCTCAAAGGCAGAGGGCAATGGAGTTAGAATGGGATCTCTCTTGTCTCCAGACTTCCAACCAGGCCCTCCTCTAGCCAGGGCAACACGTGCCCATACATGAGTAGTACCAGTGTTCAGAGGATGTCAGGGCACCTGGCATCAGGTCAGAATCAGGAATGGTGTTGCCTAACACCTGTGATGCACATCAGGTGAAAAGACCTTTGTTGGGCCAGAAGTTTCTTTTCTTAGGAAAGCCCGGCTTCACTTGGGCCCTACTCCCTCCCTTGAGAAACTTGACATCTCAACTGGGGTATGTGCACACAGCTGAGTTGTCAGGCAGCTGTGGCCAGAAAGTGGTCAGTGCGGCATAGGACTGAACTCTTATGATGGCCTTGAGACTCCAAGGAGTGCCAGAGCTCAGGACTCCCAGGGGAATTTGTCTTCTACTATTCTCCCCTAGGTAGACCTTGGTTACTCACATTCATTATGTCTGTCTCATGTCACCTATGGAGTTCTACTAACAATCTCCAGAAGTGGCAGCTGAAAACCAGGGTACACACTGCCCTGACTCAAGCACTCCAAACACCTTCTCCACCCTTCATTCAGGCCTGAGTCTCAACTCATTTGCCAACAACAAGCAAACAGTTTTGCCATACATATGATCCACAGTGTGTACTAGCCATACCTTGTGTGGATTGTGGTGTCTAGAAGGACCAGGGGGCTAAGTCTTCTGAGCCATTGTGATGTCCTCTCTCCACAGCTCCTCCCTTGAGCCCTTCTGAGCAGAACCCTTCAAGTCCCCTATTCATGCCTTGTACTGGCATAGCTCTTGAGCACCCTGGCCAGAATGGTTCCAAACTCCAGCACAATGTCCCCTGGAAGGCCTGGGGGGCAGTGGTGACCACCTTCAGGGAGATCTCTTCATTTGGGTTCATAAGCACACTTCCTCCCCTCACCCACATGTGACCCTGCAACTAACATTGTGCCCTCTCAGCCTCCCATCCCCCTCAACTCCATTCCTGGGGATCCCCTTGTCAGGTGGTTTCCTGCTAGGCCACCAGGTGTTTGGACTCCTAAGTCTCTGTCTGATGGGAACGAAGTGACACATATTACTGAGGCTCTGCCTTGTTTGTGGGAGGATGGGATGGAATCTACTTGGAGGAGATTGGTTTTCTAGTTGTAGGAAACCATTACTTTCTATCAGCAGGAAGTAAAAGACTAGGCATGGTGAGGGGTTTTCTGATAATAGCCAGTGCTCACTTGTTCATGTTGTTCACAAGTTGAATGTTAGTTAAACCAAATCAAGTTGGTTGATAATCTTTAATACTAATGTACTGATGTCTACCCATAAGTTAGAGAAATGAGGGAAGATGTGACACAGTTCAAAAAGAAATGAACCTGGCTTCTGTAGCTGTAAAATAAAAGTAAAATAGAAAAGTTACAAAAAGAAAAACACTAGACTTAGATATGAGATTTTTGCTTAAGAAATTGAAATGAGGGAAAATGATTGAGGATTCTTAATAACTAGACGGTTTGTAACTTGGTCAATAAAACTAATATTCATCAAGGGTAGAAAGAGCAACTTAGATGATAGATGATGTAAAAATAATTCAAGGCGACAACAAATATGTTGTTATAGGAAGTATATGTTGCAGAATAGCAGAAATGTGAGAACTGGATTAGGTAAACTGGAAGGAGAGAAGGTGGTGAAAAGGGAAACACTTAACATAATGTCCCCAGTTGGTGCAATTATTGGTGATATCTAAGCTAGCCCCCAGGAAAGGGTCACTGACATGGAGCAAGATGAGAGATTGTGGAAAACTTGGAATTCAAGACGCTAGGTCCATGGACTATAGATTTTATTGGTGTTGAAATATTTTTAATGACCCTCAAATAGTGTTGGAGCAAGTCAGAGAATCAATGCTAAGGTTATCAATGGTTGAGAGAGAACCACCAGATCACTGACATACTATAGTCTCAAGAAGAGAAAAGTCCCTGGGAAGGATGCTCAAAGTAATTTTGAATATATGAAAATATGGTGAGGAAGGATCTGGAACTGGAATAGAATGGGGAACCAGAAATTCTTAGGAAGCCATTGATCCTTTGTCTTTTGCTCTGCAATTAGGGAATTATTTCCTTCATATTGCTTCTCTTCTGGGATTCATTTTCCTTTTTCTCTGTGTCAATCCTTTCTCCTCCTACTGCCTCCATAGCAGTATTGAGCTGTGTCTATCGTAGTATCAAATTTGTCTAGGGAATGCAGACCCATAGTACAGACACTGCTGTTGGGGCCAGCCCTCATGTAGACAAGTGTGATTATTTGTTTTTTGGTTTAGCTGAGATTTGAACCCAGAGCTTTCCTTACGTTTAAGCTCAAGAATCCCCACTTGAATTCTTGAGCTACCCTTCCAACCCAGTTTTCTTCCATCTATTTTGAGATAGAATCTCACTTGTTTCTTTGTTCAGCTGGATCATACTCCCCTATTTAAGATCCATCCTTTGTAGCTAGGATGGGAGGCACACACCACCATGCTAGGCTTTCCTGTTGAGATGGGGAATTTGTGGATTGTTTCCTTGTCTGGCCTAGAAGGACAGTTCTTTCAGTCTCAGTTTCCATGTAGATGGGATGGCAGGTACAAATCTTGCCCCTAGCTTTTGATGGAATTGAGGTCATGGGACTTGTTATCTGAACCATTTATCCTCAAGCTGTGAGCTTTCTCTTCTTTATCTCCCAAGTAGGTAGGATTACAAGAGTGAGCCACCATGGCTCAAGAAATACAAAACATTAGCTGACTCCTCATGAAAAATTTCAATATTTTCTCACAATTCTATTGTATTGTTTAATTTCTCCCTATTGTGAAAAATTTAATCTTTACAAATTCTGAATGTCTGGGTTTTTTCTTTGACTCTTTCCAGAGCATGGTTGCCTCTGTTCAGCTGAAAGTGGGGGAAGTGAACCTGTGGAGCAGGATAGGACTATGGTGTTTAATTCCTGCTCATTTCTCCACCAGAGGAATTCGTGAATGGGAGAAGGGAAATTTTCAGGAAAGGCTATAGCCCTAAGAATTGAGCCCAATCAGATTACAAACCTAGAGGAGGTCAATAAACGAAGTACCACCTTCCAACAGACAAAGAAAATATCCCAGGGACGCAAAAAATAAAGTCAAAGATACTAGGGAAATGCAGAAGGAAAATATTAGGTGTGAAATGTACTTTTTGGAAAAAATAATGAAACCAAAATTGGAGAGAATTCTTTGTGCTGTCATTTGATAAGCGCAGAGCTTCTTCTTCCTTAGAAGCATTATTAGACAGTTCTGAGCAAAGACCTGCTCAAATACATTTCAAGGGTACACATTTTAATTAAGATTTATCTTTAGCTTCCAAACTATGCATCCAGTATCATATGTAATTCATATTTTTAGCTACATTTCATCATCTAACCACTCATATCTTGCCTGAGAACCCTCATCTGGACAAAAGAATGAACTCACACTTGAATCTTTTTCCCACATGTCCTGGGTGGCCCTCCTCTCTTTCTCTTCTTTGATCCAATGGTCATGAGTCTGAAGTTTTATTGGCATTTTAATGTAAACACTGGATTTTTAACCTATTCTCCATGACCAGAAATAACCAACAGCATGCTGAGACAATAGAGATCGAGGGAAAAAACAAATTGTTTAAATAGGGATACAGGTGGACCCATTGCAACAATGAGATGTACAAGTCATTATGTTGAAAAATGAACTTTATAACTTTGGCGGGGATAAGGGGTGAGGGGAGAAGGATGAGTGGGTGTGGAGATGGGGAGCGGGTAGATGGGAAGAGATAGGAAGAGAAAACAAAGGAGGAGGCAACAATGTTTGATAAGAAATTCACTCATCCTAGCTACAGCAATAAGACAAGATGCGAACATAAAGGGATCCAAATAGGGAAAGAAGTAAAACTCTCCCTTTTTGCAGATGACATGATCTTGTATTTAAAGAATCCCATAGACGCCACTCCCAAATTACTCAAACTTTGGCAAAGTAGCAGAGTATAAAATTAACCCTCAAAAATCAATGGCTTTCCTGTATGCCAACAATGAGAAAAGTCTGGCTGAAATTAGGAAAGCAACTCCATTTGTAATAGCCCTACAAAAGATAAAATACCTAGGAATTAACTTAACCAAAGAAGTGAAGGACCTCTATGATGAAAACTTTAAAAAATTGAGAAAGGAAATCAAAACAGAACTTAGAAAGTGGCAAAAACTCCCATGCTCCTGGATTGGAAAGATTAACATCGTGAAAATGGCAATACTTCCCACGACTATCTACCTACCAAACTTCCAACCTCATTCTTCAAGGAATAGAAGAGGCTATCCAAAAATTCATATGGAACAATAAAAGACCCCAAATAGCAAAAACGATCCTCAACAGAAAGAATAGTGCTGGAGGAATATCAATACCAAAGTTCAAACTCTAAAACAGATTGGTACTGGCACAAGAACAGACCTCAGGACCAATGGAATAGAATTGAAATCCCAGAAATGAACCTACAGACCTATAGCCACCTAATCTTCGATAAGGGAGCTAAAAAAATAGAATGGAAGAAAAACAGCCTCTTCAGTAAATGGTGCTGGCAAAATTGGTTAACTACTTGTAGAAAACTAAAGCTAGATCCTTATATATCACCCTGCACAGAATCAACTCCAAATGGATCAAAGACCTCAAAGTCAAAGCAGACATTCTGAAAACATTACAGGATGGAATAGGAGAAACCCTAGGTCTCCTTTGCACAGGCCGAAATTTTCTTAATAGAGACCCAGAAACACAACAAATCAAAGAAAGTTTGCACAAAAGGTATTGCATGAAATTGCAGAGCTTCTGCATGGCAAAGGACATAGCTAGCAAGCTCATTAGAAAGTCCATGGATTGGGAGAAAATCCTACTAACCATACAATGGACAAGGGTCTCATATCTAAAATATACTTTGAACTCAAAAAATTAAATCGCCTAAAAACTATTCCTCAAAGAAACATCTGCCCAATAAATAAGTGGGCTAAAGACTTAAAGAGAAACTTCTCTGAAGAGGAAAGAAGGATGGCCAATAGGCACATGAAGAAATGCTCCACCTCCCTAGCCATAAGAGAATACCACCTCACCTCAGTTAGAATGGCTAAAATCAAGAAGTCTAATAACATCAGATGCTGGAGAGGATGTGGACAGAAGGGAACCTTACTGCATTGTTGGTGGGAGTGTAAACTTGTTCAACCACTTTGGAAAGCAGTATGGAGGTTCCTCAAAAGACTCCACATACAGGTCCCCTATGACCCAGCAATCCCACTTTTGGGCATTTACCCAAAGGATCACAAACAAGACCACACTAAAGCTCCCAGCATGACTATGTTTCTTGCAGCATTATGTACTATAGCTAAGATATGGAACCAACCCAGATGCCCCTCAGTAGATGAATGGATCTAGAAAATCTCGTGTATATACACAATGGAATTCTATGCCTCCATCAGAAAGAATGATATTGCCCCATTTATTAGGAAATGGAAAGGCTTGGAAAAAATTATATTAAGTGAAGTAAGCCAGACCCAAAGAAACATAGGTCCCATGGTTTCCCTTATTTGCAATATCTAGTATATTTCTGAGTCAAGCAAAAAAGGTCAGATAAAGTGATGTTAGGGAAATGAACCCTAAGATATGTATTCGAATGTTTTTTTTTCTTTCTTGCGATT
Organism: Dipodomys ordii; assembly: GCF_000151885.1. Lineage (NCBI taxonomy): Eukaryota > Metazoa > Chordata > Mammalia > Rodentia > Heteromyidae > Dipodomys > Dipodomys ordii. Next base: position 836 of record NW_012267271.1, on the reverse strand, counting down.
GTTTCTAACACATTTATAAGATGATTTCTTTGTTGTTTGTATGTCCCTCCCCCACAGTATAACACCTGCTTTCACTGTATTTGATGTCGGAATAATTTGTGGAGGTGAAGGGGAAAAACAAATCGTTGAAATAAGGATACAGGTGGACCCATTGCAACAATGAGATGTACAAGTCGTTATGTCAAAAACGAACTTTACAACTTTGGTGCGGGGAGGGGGAGGAGGAGGGGGGAGTGGGGTGGAATGGGTGTTAGGGGCAGGGGGAGGCTGGGAAGGGATGGGAAGGGGAAACAAAGGAGGAGGCTACAATGCTTGATAAGAAATGTACTCATTATCTTGCCCATGTAATTGTAACCCCTCTGTACAGTATTTTTACAATAAAAAAAGATGCTGTACAGAAGGGTTATAGTTAGGCACATGAGTAAGGTAATGAGTACATTTCTTGTCCAGCGTTGTTACCCCCTCCTTTGTGTTGTTTTCCCTTTGAATTATTATTATTACATCATCTATTATCTAATTTGCTCTTTCTCCCCCTGATGAATATTAGTTTTATAGTCCAGGATACAAACCACCTTGTTATTGAAAATCCTCAATTGTTTTCTCTCTTTCCAATTCCTTAAGCAAAATTTCCTTCTTTAATTCTAGTGTTTTTCTTTTTGTAACTTTTTTATTTTACTTGTAATTAGAAAGGTGATGTATACACGAGTGGCAGCTACATCAGTCTGGTAATGAGTTCATTCATTTTTGAACAATGTCACATCTTCCCTCATTTCTCTCACTTATGGGTACACAGCAATACATTAGTACTAGAGATTATCAACCAAGTCTATTTGGTT
>NW_012267270.1:6519251-6530625 GCF_000151885.1 Dipodomys ordii | reverse complement strand
TATTCACTAGTAGCTGGGCATGAGCAACTCAGCATGCTAACAACGCAGGAGGCTGAGATCACAGTTCAAAGCCAACCTGGGCACGTTCTTATCTCCAATTAGCCAAAAAGCCAGAAGTAGAGCTGTGGCTGAAGTGTCAAAGCTCCAGCTTTCAGAGAGGAAAGAAAAGGAAAGCCCAAGAATATTGCCCAGGTCCTGAGTTCAAGCTCCCAAACTGGAAAATAATAATAACAATAATAATAAGCATTATTATATTTATAAAAATGATAACCACTTGCAAGGAAATACTTTGATAAAAATTATACCTTCATTGGTTTTCAAAAACTGACTATCTGCACTAATGTTGCTGTAATCAGTAGGACATAGTCTGTAACTTTATATGTTTTACTCTCTGTTCACTACAGATTTGTAATATACTTGCTCACTTATGGCTTAATACTCAACCTCCAGAACTTGGGAAGTAATACTTTTCTGCTGGTGATTCTCTTTGGTGCCCAGAGCATCCCAGCTAATTGTATAACACTTATTGCACTGAATCACCTGGGCCGTCGAATAAGTCAATTTCTTTTCATGTTGTTTACGGGGACCTTCATTCTGGCTACTGCATTGGTGCCTCAAGGTAAGGAAAACACACAGAGTAGAAAAGAAATATCTACCCAATTTTCTCAAGGGTTCATAGATGATGTATTTCTGTAATTGTAAAAATAGAGTTCCAACAATTCCCAGCGACCAATCTAGGCATTTAGCTGACATTCTGACATTCAACAGCAGGGAGAGATTTCCTTCATTACAGTTGATATGTATGTAGGTACAGCTGTCATTTCTGCCAGCTTTCCTCTAGGCCAGCAATAGACATATTAGGTCTACATCTTGTATTTTGGTCCTACTAAGACCACACTAGACTGTCCCTTCTTCTGTCCAGCTCTGTCTTCTTACTTGTTCTTCAGTGACAATTCATATTTCCTAAACTCTGTTTATCCATGTATGAATATCATCACAGGACACCATTTATGTAATTTCAGTTTGGAGAATTATCTCCTGAGAAAGTAGATACTACTTGTCTTCAAATAAAGAAGAAATACAAGTCACAGTTATGGATCACCTCAGACTACCTTAGAGTCAATTTTACAAAATCAAGTGGACATATGTAATGAGAAAGAAAAGTGCAGGTGGTCACCATGTTTTTCTGAACTCACAGAATAGTAGTGTGTTTTGTAAAATCCCAAACTGATGGGCTCAGATCCTCTTACATGTCAGCCTGGACTTCAGTGTGACGCTCTGTCTCAATAATGACTCCAATGTCTCATGCTCTCCTATTGTGGAGAAAACTATTGTTTCTAAACTCTGAAATTCTTACTAAAAGAAGCCTTTACTCAAGATTCTTGACACATCATCATAGATCTAGCTACTCTCCAGGCTTTCCATCCGTGTAGGACTTGCACAGTACTAACCCCGTGTTGTGGGCACATGGGTCATGGCTGTAAACTCCTTGAGGGCCAAGATAGATCCTGCACACACCCTCAGCAGTTTCTCACATGACAGTTCAACATTCTGCTAAGGACAGAGGAGACACTGGGCAGAAAAGAGAAAAGTGAACTCTGCTTCAATTCCTCAACCTCTGTCCCTCTCTAGCAAATGTCAGCGATGCAAAGAGACTGAATACAATCATTCAGAATCAGTGATCCATCCTAAACCAAACTGTGTAGAGAAGGCACATTTCTCACTTGTTATCCACTGCAGGAACTCTGCCTCTGTTTAGTTCCTCTGTGATACACTGTAACCCTGTACACAATTCCAATCAAGGTGTTTGCGATTATGAGCAGGAAATGCTGATTGTGGCAGCTGGGACTTCCTGACTCTCTCTGGTTCTTCCTCTCTCCAGAAATGCAAACCCTTCGTCTGGTTCTCTCAACTCTGGGAGGAGGATTTGGGAGTGCTTCCCTTTCCAGTTTGCTAACACATTCAAATGAACTACTCCCCACCGTAGTCAGGTACAGAACCTCATCTGTTTGCTGTTAGGATCAGACCTTTTTCAGCACCTTCATTCTTCAAACTAATTAAAAAAATAAAAAGGGGGGGGCAGGATATTTCACAAAGGCAAATCATTGCAATGAAAACAACTCCAGCCACAGTTGAGTGAAAGCTTGCTTTTGCCAAGGTACTGTGAAATCCACTGACTATCATTCCTCTAGGCCTCTTACAATATTCTTGATGTTGTTTGGATTTTTTTTGGTCAGTTGTCGGGCTTGTACTCAGGGCGTGGGCACTGTCCCTGAGCCTCTTTGTGCTCAAGGCTAAGGCTCTACCCCTTGAGCCACAGTGCCATTTCCAGTTTTTGAGTGGTTAATTGGAGAGAAGAGTCTCATGTGGACTTTTCTGTCCAAGCTGGCCTTGAACCATGTTCCTAAGTACCTAGGATTAGAGGCATGAGCCATTGCTGCCCTACTCCTTTAATCCTTGGAATCACTTAAAAGTAGATGCCATGAAGAATGGCATTGCTAAATGATACACAGATGTCTATGTATCTGTGAGGAAATGCTAGCAAAGCAACAGGAATTTCAAAGGCTAGAGTCAGTCCACAATCTCCATATGTCTAAATACACTGCTTCCTCAATCCCATATTGTAAGATAAGTCACAAGTGCCAAAGTCCACGTGAGTATTTCTAACATTTTGTTTCTGTATTGTGCTTTGTGCTCTAAGGGCCACTGCTTTAGGAATCATTGGACTTGCTGGTAGCCTTGGGTCCTCACTGGCTCCCCTGTTGATGATTCTCGCAGTTTATTCTGCTCCCTTGCCCTGGATCATCTATGGTGCCTTCTCTGTTCTTGGTGGCTTTATAGTCCTCCTCCTTCCTGAAACCAGGAACCAACCTCTGCCTGACTCCATCCAAGATGTGGAAAATGAGTGAGTTAAACTTCTGGCTGTTCCTCATGAAGTCCTGTGCTATGGGTCTGGGAGGAGGAAGGCCAAACACCATTCAGGGCCATGGTTTCCCAACAGACCTAGAGAGGCTCTTTCTAACAAGTCAGTGCCATTGGTACAGGAAGTATCATATCTATTATGGTTTAGTTTCATCTTATCCATTTATGTGTTTTGTGTTAGGAGGCTTAGTAGATTACACAGAGGGTAACAGCAAGACAAGTACTAAGTAAGGGAAATTTCCTTCTCCCCTATATATCCCAATATGACCCTATCCATTTTAGTGTTGGAAACACACCCCTCCAGTGTCACAAAATGAATAGATACCCAAAAGATAGAGTTTGTCAAGGCATTTTACTTCTGTATACAAGGGTGATCTGCCACTCTCCCCAGAGCTAGGCCGGTGCCCTGGGCAGAGTGGCCAGCTCAGTGTGGCCTAACCCAAAGGGTAATGCTGCCCCTTCTCCTTTTTGCTAAGGAGTCAGGCTCACATTTTCTTTACAATCGGTTACCAGGGTGATGGGGTAATAAATACAAGGAAGTTAGAGAACACGCTAGGCATCAGTGAAAGATCGCTACTAGGGAATGGGCAAAGGTATACATTGTTCTCATCACAGCTGGCTGGAAGTAGGGTTGGGAATAGGGACACTGCTGATGGTCACAGTTGGAGGAGGCTGGTAAGTCAGCACAGAGTTCCCACTTTAAGGAAGAATGTCTAATCTTCAACTCCATTGGTAAGGACTCATACTTTTGACATTGCTGGCAGTTTACAAACAGAAGGTAGTTACAATTGAAATGAACAAGCAAATAATTCCAGAATATATTAGTATAAAGTGGTTACAAGTGAAGGGTCCCACACATCCATTCCAAGGGACTGGCAGGTAGGCATGCTCAGGAGAAAGATTATTACAAGGTTCATTAGAGGAGCCATATTTGCCCCAAGCAGGAGCACGTGGCACCTGTCCCTATCCAGGTAGCAGGAGGGTCTGAGGGTCTGAAGTGAGGTAGATGGGAGCCCAGGTGGAACTGGGCAGAGAGAGGAAGGGGCCAGCTGTAAGGAGGGAACTGCAGGGATGGGAGCGGCTCAGGTCTGGGTAGAGCTGAGGACCAAAGTTGAGCATAATACTAACATTCCCCACCGTGTTGTTTAATACAAACGGGGGTAGCAGGCCAGGGGGTGTGGGCAGAGGTTGCTTCCTCTGGAGCTACTTCCTGTTGTAAAGGGTGAAGTCGTCAGAGGTCCCTTTTCCATTGCTGGGCCAGGAAGCATGTGCTTGACAATGGTTGGTAAAGATCCTCCTTTTTGAAAGACAATAGTTATCTAAATGTAAGACAGAATTAATATAAGGCAAAAAAATTGTTGTTAGTACCCCAAGAGAGGAGTATGTCTTGCAGGGATTGATTTCCAGAAGGGACATTCAAAGACCTGAAATTGCCTTTTCTGTTTTGGACTGGAAATATAGCATGGTACCTGACTCCAGGCATCCTGGAGGAGGGAGAATAAGACTTTTCCTGCTTGGATCACAGTAATCTGAGGAGGAGGTAGCAGAGATATTTAAAGGCACCAGAACCAATAGGTGTCTTAGGCTCTTTTGGCTACTTTCTGCTGGCCTGGGAGCATCAAGGAATCCCTGGAGCTGGGTCTTTAGGGTCCAGGTCCTGTTGAAAGAGACTTTTAGAAAGGTCAGGCAAAAGCTGACAAGGTGGCACGGTCAGTAAACATGAATGGCATAGGAGAACACACATTGGCCATGGGCCGGAAAAGTTAAGCGCAGTTGTGGCACATTACAGGGAACGAGGAATAACTGGGCTCAGGGCAGGAAGGTGGCAGGAATGGGGTATCTAGGGTCTTTTGGGCAACTGGGTAGGGGGGAGCATAATGGACTGGTTGGGAATACCAGTCAGAAGCTATTATAAATACAAATAGCAGGTAACAAAGGCAAGACTAGGGTTGGGAAGGTGGCTCAGTGGTAGAGCGCTTGCCTTGCATGCCTGAGGCCCTGGGTTCCATTCCTCAGCACCACATAAGCAAAAAGAAAAAACCCAGAAGTGGTGCTGTGGATCAAGTGGTAGAGTGCTAGCCTTGAGCTGAAGAACTGAGGGACAGCGCCCAGGCCCAGAGTTCAGGCCCCACAACTGGACCAAAATAAATAAATAAATCGGCTGTTTCAAGTTTTGGAATTTTAGTGGTATTACTTTGCCCAATTATGATGGAACCACGTGATCAGTTTTAAATACAAATCTTTGTCAACAACAAGAAACTTCAAGTAAACAGGAGACATGAACAGATACATGGCATAGCATAATGGCGCCACTGGACAAGTCAGCCTGGGGAGGGTCACAGAATCAAGTTGAGTAGATGCAAAACAGCAGCTGAATCACCATGATGCCAAGATGGTGCATCCACCACATGCTCCATGCTAGTGAGAAGATTTAACAGAATGTAATCATCTCCATGCTTACTAATAATCAAAACCCTTTTATCTAAACTTTTTATTTAAAAAAATGTAATAATTTTATACACTTTTGGTAATATCCAAACTTGTTGACCTTTTTATGGAATTTAAACTTAAACTCATCCATTTTTTTAATTTAATGAGTATAAACAAGCTATTTCTGGGCTACATTCTTTCAGGGATTTACCAAGGCATTTAGTTTATCTAATACTTGTATGGAAGAGTGCTGGGGGGAGGGGATTCCCAGGGGCCCAAAATTTGACCAACTTTGACCACCCAGTACTCAACTCTAGTTTTGTCCCAATTGTTTAGAGCATTTTACCTATCAATTGACCTTTGGATACCTTTAGTTGGAAGAAGGGAGAGGTTACCAGAAGCTAATTTTAGAACAGCAAATGCAGAGTTTAAGGGGAGAAAGTGTTTTACTTGCCCGAGAACTTACACTAGTGGAGTTTTAAATTTGGGGCCAAATTTGACTCTGATGGGGGCTCAGCAGTGCCCCCCTCCCAAGGCCCAGGTGGCCTTAATGTAAAGAAATTAAGAGCCGGGCGCTGGTGGCTCACGCCTGTAATCCTAGCTACTCAGGAGGCTGAGATCTGACAATTGCGGTTCAAAGCCAGCCCGGGCAGGAGAGACCATGAGACTCCTATCTCCAATAAACCACCAGAAAAACCAGAAGTGGCACTGTAGCTCAAGTGGTAGAGCGCTCGCCTTGAGCTGAAGAGCTCAGGGACAGCGCCCAGGCCCAGAGTTCAAGCCCCATGACCAACAAAAAAAGAAAGAAATTTAGTTGGTGTCCTTTCCATGGTAGTAGTGGCCAAGAGCCAAGTGCTCGCCACAGAGCATCCCCTGTGGTGGTGAAGTACCCCGTTTTCGGATGCCCCCTCACAGACAGCCAGAGACCACGATCAATGCAAACAGCAAAGAGTCGTTTATTGCAAGTTCGAGCTTGGTCTTCCACGCACTCGCTAACCGATGATGCTAAGAGGCTAAGAGGTTAGCGCGAGCAAGTTTACAAAAGCGAAATCAGCAGTTAGCAATTGTAAAATGTAACTCTAATTTTTAATCTTTCAGAAGGGAGTGGTGAATAAAGGGTTTCTTTTTTTTTTCTTTTTGTTCTTATTGTGCTTGAACTCAGGGTCTTGGCACTATCCATGAACTCTTTTGCTCAAGGTTAGCACTCTACTACATTGAGCCACAGCACTACTTCCAGTTTTCTGGTAGTTAATTGGAGCTAAGGGTCTGAACAACTTTCCTGCCCAGGCTGGCTTTGAAATGGGATCCTCAGATCTCAGCCTCCTGAGTAGGTAGGATTACAGGCATGAACCACCAGCACTAGCTATAAAGGGTTTAAAAATGAAGAATGAGGAGGATTTTGACCTTGGTATACATCCCAATTTTCCCACACACCCCACTCCTCTTGGACTATGTCAAAATGTATACAATTTGTAGTAGAAATGCTCATAACTGCCTTTGCAACTACTTCCAGAGAGACTGGTTTCGAATCTTTGGGCAAGGCATTGATATGGCCAATGCCAAGACATGAAAGATAAGCTTTTCCTGAAGAAGGCATGAGATATATGGTTTCTTTGTGTCTTTTCATTTACATGTTGCCTTGCTGTTTCTCTTGTATCTTTTCCAGGAGGAAAGGCTCAAGACAAGCAAAGCAGGAAGATACTGTCATCAAAGTAACACAGTTTTAAGCAATTCTGGTAATTGTCCTAGATCTACTGAAAGAGCAAGAAAAAGGAAAAACAAAATCAGTATTCTTCCCACGTACTAGTAAATGTTTTTTTTTAATGAATTGACATATTAGAAAACATGGATCACATTTAAATGTTTGACACTGTATTAGAAAACATGGATCACATTTAAATGTTTGACACGGAACTACTGTCTATATAATAGGTAGTTTAATCAGAATCAGACAGTTGAAGGAAACTGGAATGTCTTGAAAGGAATCCTGATAGGAAATACTTTTGTAGCTATGTATTGCTTTTCCAGGTGAGGTGCTGTTAATTCAGCTTTGTGTGGCTGTGACAAAACACCTGAGAAAGCTCACTGAAAAGGGGCAAAGTGTTATTCAGGCTTTCAGTCCATAGACCCTTGACTATTCAGGCCCTGTGCAGACATCTCCCCCCTCCTGCATAATCCTCTGCCCAGTGTCTGTGTTACCTAGGTAACTGGAATACTTGGTAGCAGTCACCTCCCCTCCTCTGAGGTCACATCCTGGGCTGTCCAGGTCCTGCCTCCCAGCAGAATGTGGGTGGGTTCCAGGCTCTGAGATCTCATACAAATCCAGTGTTTCCACACCTTTTCCACACCTGGCCACACCTCCCCTCCCTACCCCCCCCCCAGATAAGTCCTATTTAAGTCCTGGCCCTCGGGTGGCAGGCCCCTTTTCAGCCCTGTGCTTCTCCACCATGCATGTAGGCAGGCAATTTGGAATAAATAACTTCTCTTCCTGCCTGGATTCCACAGTGGTGTTGTCATTCATTGGGGACCTACTTTTAATTTACGTTACAACTATAGTGCTTCCAGGCTTGTGGTGAGTCTGTACCTCATAGCAGAAGGGTGCCCTGGAGAAAAGTTGCTCTATTCATGGTGGGCAGGAGGGGTGGGGGGGGGGGGGGGGAGAAAGAGAGGGGGGAGAGGAGGAGTAAGAGAGAGGGAGGAAGTTGGAGGGAAGGAAAAAGGGATATTGAAAGACAAAGAGAGAGGGGGATAGACAGAAAGAGCGAGGAAGAAGGGAAAGAGAGAGGGAGAGGAGAATGAGAAGAATCACTGGATACAATGTCCCTTTCCAAGGCGTGCCCCTAGTGATCTACTTCCTCTTACTAGACTTCATCTTTAAAATGTCATTCCCCTCCCAGTAGCACCAAGATCTAGAGAAGTTTTTAACAGATGAGACTTTGGGGGATATTCCAAATAGCATGGAAGATAGGACAGGTTTTGTTTTTTAAATTTATTGTTATTCTAGAGGTGATGTACTGAGGAATTAGTGTGAGAGCTGGTAAAACCAAGCTGTGAGACCCGAAAGGATTGCAAGCTTGGAAAGCCTTCTCCCAACATACTCACAGACACTGACAGTTTCCTGAAAAGGCCAATCAGTCCTGGCTTAACTAGAAGTCAGATTTCTATCCTAGGTGTAGGCTAATTAGACCCTAAACTGCCCCAGAGCCTGGAGGTGTAGACTAAAGTTTATGCAAATTGTAAGCTCTTTACTGTTTAGCTCTAGTTCTTGAGATGAAGTCATCTACCACTTGCATACAGAATATTGTCATGTTGATGTTTCTATCTTGCTATCTGCACATACTTCCCTGTATGAAATGCAATAAAAACTTTGGTGAATGGAACCTTGGAATCTGAAGCTGGCAGCAGGCTACAGATCCCCTGATACCCCAAACCTCAATTCCATGGCCCGGTCTCCATTACTGCCTCATCCCCAGTCCCAGCGGGCCAGTTGAGACAAATTATAATTACATGAGTCGGGTAATGTGTACATTTCCTTTTGTACAGTATCTTCTGTTCATTCATTCATTCTCAGGCCCTCCCTCCCATCTCCGTCCACTAGTTGGATAGTTCACTTTTATCAATGTCCAGTGCACTCTATACTGTACTTTTTCACCCTTTTTCCCCCGAGTTCTGTGCCCTGCCCCAAACTCTCCCAAAGATGTACTCATGAATATACCATACATAAAGAAAAGAAGGCAGTTGTCATAAAAACTAAAAAAAAAAAAAAAAATGGTGGGGGGGGAGAAGTCTCTTGTTTCTATATCTTGGTATTCATTTCAGTATGTGTATTATTTTATATAAAGATAAAGAGGCACTTAGGCATTGTACTTTTGTGATTCTCTCCTAAGTGTATGCTCTTTTGGCCCTACTGTGTGTACATATCTAGAATCCTGTATAATTTGTCATTTCCCAGTACATTTTAGATCTAACTTCCACATATCAGAGAGAACATGAACTATTTGTCTCTCTGAGCTTAGCTTATCTCACTTAACATGATTTGTCTATTTCCCTGCAAATGACTTTATTTTATTCTTTCTACTGGCTGTGTAAAAGTCCATGGTGTAAGAGTTTTTTTTTGGGGGGGGGTCCAGTCAGGGGGCCTGAACTCTGGGCCTGGGCACTGTCCCTCAGCTCTTGAGCTCAAGGCTAGCGCTATACCAGTTGAGCCACAGCACCACTTCCGGCTTTTTTCTTTTTTGCTTATGTGGTGCTGAGGAATCAAACCCAGGGCCTCATGCATGCAAGGCAAGCGCTCTGCCACTGAGCTACCTTCCCAGCCCCGTAAGAGAGGTTTTTAAACAAGTCTTCTTTTCAAATTGATGAAGTAAAGACCGTTTTTTTTAAAGTCACACTTTTTGAGACAAATTGAAAAATAATTCCACATTTATTTAAAGATGATACTAATGTTTTAGTCCAGTTTTCGTCACATTGCTAAAACACCTAAGATTTAAAAAAAAAAAAAAAAAAAACCTTGAGAGGAAAGTTTGACTTCTCACAGTTTTAGACGGTTCAGTCCAGTGTTACTTGATCCATTGTCTTGTCCTCTGCAAAGACAGAGCAGAAAGCAAAGAGATGAATGGGCCAGAGTCCCCATGTCCCTTAAAGACCACACCAACGACGGAACCTCCCCCAACAGATGGCACAACCTAAATTTCTACCACATTCCAATAGTGCCACCTGCTGGAAGCCAAGCCTGAAGCTCATGAGACTGTGGGACACCCCAGCTGAGAAGTTTAACATTCCACCCCTGACTCTAAAGTTCACTCTACCTCACAAGGCACTATACATTCAGTTCATCACTAAGAGTCCCCACTTTTCATTATGCTTAGCGCATGATCAAATTATTAACCATTGAACTATATTAAACTAGTTAATACTACTTATTAGTCATTTATTCAAACCATTAACCTAGGTTGCCCAAATTGTCTTGCTAACGCTACCTGGATTAACCTTAAACCATGATTCTCCTAACTCTACTTCCTACATAGAGAGGATCACAGACATAGATAAATGGCTGACCCTGATTTCTTTTTTTCTTTTAATGGGACATTAAACACAAAATTAACAAGCAGTATTTACTTGGGCAAATCCAAGTCACTCTGTAATAGTGACCTTCTTACAGGAGTAGTTTCCCACTCTATTGGAGCATGTTGTCAAAACACTTGTTCATGGTGACTGTGAAACTTCTTCAGGTTTATGATTAATGAAGAACCATTGCCTTTGAGCTCTGGAAGAAATAGACTAATGAACAGGACTGAATAAAGTCCTCTTGAGCTTTCTGCCAAGGAGCATAGAGAATTCTTGGCAAAGTAAAATACACACACAAACACCACACAAGCACAAACTTTTTTTAAAAAATCAATTCCAGGACAGATCCACCTGAACTAGATTTTTAGTTCTACATCCATCCACTTCTCAATCTCAACACCACCACTATATTTCAGTGGGGTAGCTGAAGGGTTTGTTTAACAAGCCTTCTATTTGTAATCTCAAAGGCCTGAGAACCTATGGGACCTTCTCTGCTCTGAATAAACAGATTGCATTTGCTGGCTAGTACTCTTTGAAGTGGAAGAGAATAGTTGATTCTGTGTGGTCCTTTTCATAATGGGTCATTACACACACAACATTATGAGGAAGGAGAAACCAATCATCTTCATTATGAATGATTTCCTGGCATTCCCTTTGTCTCTCTTCTTTGTTTTTCTTTGTTTTGTTTTGTTTTGTTTTTGTTAGTCGTGGGGCTTGAACTCTGGGCCTGGGCACTGTCCCTTAGCTCTTCAGTTCACGGTGAGCACTCTACCACTTGAGCGACAGCGCCACTTCCAGTTTTCTGGTGGTTTATTGGAATCTCACAAACTTTTTTTTTTAATTTTATTATATATATTTTTTGTGAACATACTGTACAGAGGGGTTACAATTACATGGGCAGGATAATGCGTACATTTCTTATCAAGCATTGCAGCCTCCTCCTTTGTTTACCCTT
>NW_012267270.1:6440880-6513453 GCF_000151885.1 Dipodomys ordii | reverse complement strand
TTAAGTTCTTGTGACCTGCTAAATGACTCATTTTATTCCAAGGCTTGAGTTGGAGCTAGCAGCTCCACCAAGCTTTGTCAGTATCCAAGGTGGAGATCTCAGGTACTGGCCTTCCCTCCTCTGCTCCCTGAGAAGGAGTGAGGACGTCAGGCTTCTACTCACACCGAGTCTTGGTTCCTGGGTTGTCTCTGGTCTGCAAACTGCAGGATGAAGATGTCCACTCCTTGTCGGTTCTTGCTGGTGTTGAATAGAATCTGCTCACCTGCTATGTCTGGATCCTTCGTCCCAGACTCTCTGTGGCTCAGGTATGGCTCCTGCGATCGCCGCCGCCGCCACCGCTGCCACCGCCGCGGCGGCTGCTGACAAGAGCTCAGATGTGTCTCCTTGCCTGGATTTTCCCTCTCTGGTCTGACTCTCTGTCCTGTGATGGCATACTTGGTGTGATTCTCTGGCTTAGGACTGTTCACTGGAACTCTAAAACTGCCTTCTATGCGAGAGCTTGTTTAGACTCCAGCTTCTCCTCCGCCATCTTCCCGGAACTCTCTGGAATCTCATGAACTTTCCTGCCCAGTTTGGCTTTGAACAGAGATCCTCAGATATCAGCCTCCAGAGTAGCGAGGATTACAGGCCTGAGCTACCAGGGCCCGTCTCCCTTTGTCTCTTCTACATTCCACATTACTTCGTCATCATCTTTTTGGTTTTTGGGGGTTTTTTGGGGGGGGGTCCGGTCCTGGGGCCTGAACTCTGGGTCTGGACGCTGTCCCTCAGCTCTTCAGCTCAAGGCTAGCACTCTACCACTTGAGCCACACAGCACCACTTCCAGCTTTTTTTTCTGCTTATGTGGTGCTGAGGAATCGAACCCAGGGCCTCATGCATGCAAGGCAAGCACTCTACCACTGAGCCACCTTCCCAGCCCATGAGGTTATTTTGCTTTTTGTTTTTTTTTTTTTTTTTCATCGTCGTCGTCGTCTTTTTTGTTTGTTTTTTTGTCAAAAGCTAAAGCTTACAGGGTACATAAGTTGAGTACCAGAGTATTCAACTTCAACAGAAGCAGAGGACTTCAAGCAGTGTAATTGCTAAGAGCTGAGCAGGCGGAACCAAATTTCAGGTAAGTTTTCTGGAAATTTCTAACCAGAGAGCTGATAACAATGGCATTTGTCTTACACCATCCTATCTCTTGCTGTCTCTGGAATCCATATGTCTTTGCTTGTAAAAGAGCTGCAGAAATAATCTACCAAACTAATCAATTTGCATTCCCACCAATCCGGACTGAAAAGGAAGCCCAAAATAAAGTTTTGTTGCTGGTAGAAACTAAAATTGTCATGTCACACATCTGCACACATTATTTAATGCCTTTGTCTGAATTATTTTGCTGTTGTTTCATTCCTCATGTAGAACGATTGCTCATTGAATTAAACAGTTTAAAGTTTCTGATAATAACACCATTTTGTGTTTTCAAGAGCTTATGGCATGTATCTTTTGGTAATCTCAACATCAGGTAATCAATGTTGATTTTATTGCCCTCTCATAACCCTCTCATTGCTGCCCTTTCCTTGATATCCTCTCATTGATAATTAGCACAATTAGTCTTCTGGAAAGCTTAAGCAATTACATTCCAGCTTATTATGTAGCTTTAATTTTTAATGACTTCATATGGGTTTTCTTGATCATATGTCTATTTTCTTGGAAACTTTATGTTCTTGCCTTTTGTCTATTTCATCATTGAATTGTAAATACTTTTTAATGTTTATTATGATAGTACCTCATTGCTGAGATCAAATTCCAACTTAGCTACAAATCATCTGACAAAGCTGGAAGTGGTGCTGCAGCTCAAGTGGTAGAGCACTAGCCTTGAGCTGAAGAGCTGAGGGACAGTGCCCAGGCCCAAAGTTCAGACCTCACTACGGACAAAAACAAAAACAAATCATCTAAAAAGCAAGCATTTTGTATTATCTCACATGGTTTCTGTGCATTGAGAATTCCCACGAAGCTCTTAGCAGAAGATAGTTACATAAAGGCTTCACTAGTGCCACAGCATTTATTTCCTACACAGAGCCCTCATTGGATAGTATATACACAGACCATGAGGATTTCTCCTAAGGGATATATTCAATATAATTAGCCATGCTAGGCAGAGACAGAGAGACAGAGGGAGAAAGCTTCTAATATATTAGCCACAGGTGTGTTCATGACCTAAGTTCTAAAGTTTTAAGCCAGCACTTCTAATTTTTGTTAAAAAAAAAATAATCTGTAAGCTGGGTACCAGTGTCTCACACCTGTAGCCCAAATTAATACGCAGGCTGAGAGTGCACTGATCCTAGTTTGAGGCCAATCTGAGTCAAAAAGTTAATGAGAGTCTATCCCAAAGGTAGCCAGTCAAGTGTTAGGAACATGGCAGATGGCTGACAGATAAAATTCAGTGTATCCTCTGATCAACAGGTGGTTGAGGGCTCACACAGGGAAAGCCAGCTTGCGGCGAACGCCTTCTCGGCCAGCGAGGAAGAACGACCACCACACCAGGAGTCTTCTCAGATCACGCTTTATTGGAGAGCCTTTGAATTGATGGGAGAGCTTGAGTGCGAGAGCGTGTACCCAAAGCATGGCTGTTTATATAGGGAGTAGGAACCGTTTTTCCCATTGGTCGTCTGCCTTTCGCCGTCACCAGGTGCCACGGGATTGGCTAGGGACTCTACCTGGCTCGCGCATGCACAAAGCCCAGGACCCACCGTCCTGCCAAGCACTGCCTAATAGGGAGTTACCTCAAAACTGCAAGGAAGTGGGCGGCGCCTTCGCGCCGGCTCCCCACACCAGCTTAAGGGAGGATGCCAGGAAAAGTGGAAGCAGATGGAGTCTTTGGGAAATTTATATATGTATATATATATATATATATATATATATACACACACACACACACATATATACATATATATATAACTATATATATAGAAGTCTATTATAACTAGTGCATGAATGTAATATTATGTATGCATATATAACCACAGAGATATCCAGCATATAAATACACATACATACAGATTTATGCAAACAATTTATATGGAAGAGTATAATTATTGATGTACTTCTTTCTCACTGCCACAGAAACTCCTTAAAACATGTCTTAGACCAGGCACTGGCCTAAGGCTCACACCTGTAATCCTAGCTACTCAGGAGATTGAGATCTGAGAATCATGGTTCAAAGCCAGCCAGGGCAGGAAAATACATGAGACTATCATCTCCAACAAACCACCAGAAAACCAGAAGTGGTGCTGTGGCTCAAAGTGTCAGAGTGCTAGCCTTGAGCAAAAGAGCTCAGGAACAACCCCAAGGCCCTGGGTTCAAGTCCCACAACCAACAAAAGCATGTCTTAGCCAGGTTCATACCTGTAATTCTGGTTACTGAGGTTCAGCCTTCTGAGTAGCTAGGGTTATAGGTGTGGGCCTGGCTAGTAGATTGTACTATTCCATCTCCAACAAACCAGCAAAAGGCCAGACTAGAAGTTTTAAAGCACCAGAAGTAAAGAAAAAAGCAAAACAATGCATGAAGCCCTGAGTTCAAGCTGTGGTACCCACATGACACACACACTCACAAACACACACACACAGTCACAGAGCATTTTCAGCTTACTGAATTTTTACTACTAGAACAGAAAGATCCTCACAATTCTTATCTAGAAGGAAGAAAAAGTAAACTTCTGGGTGAGGCTGGCACTCAGCTCGCTGTCCATCACAAGCTGCTCTTCACACCCTCAGCAACAGTTTCAGTGGGAATTTTTGCTACAGTTCAACCAGCAGCACAAAGTCAGTTATAAACCAGAAAGGAGAACACCATACTTCACTTCCATTTATTCAACTTGAGATTTTTTTCCATGGATTCTTCTGATAAAATTTAGAACTTACCAACAAAATGCTTATTCTAAACTTCCTTGGAGGCATAATTTTTAGAAGATAGTTTAGTCCTCATCAATGTGACTTTTGCTCCCATATTTTATTTTTAGTTCTTCCATTCCATACTGCATTGTACATCATGTATCCTCACAGATATGTGCTATATACACACATATGTATGCATATGTACATATATAAGCCTACATATATGTATATAAACCTACACATATTTAAACCTACATATACACATTTGTAATTATAGGTATATATGAACCTACATATATAAATATATATAAAAACATACATACCCATATTTGTAAATATGGATTTATGTAAGACATTTATAATAGAAGAGTAAGTTAGATATGTACTTACTTCTTACTGATTTAGAAACTCCTTAAATAGAAATTCTCCTTTCCACTGAAGAAAATCCAATCCTCTGTAGCAGTGCTTTTCTGGCTCGTTTTCCTCAAACCTAGAGATCAACGTCCACTGTTGAATGTGAGATATAACCTGGTATAACATTTTACACAAAGTAGACTGGTAACACATTCTTAAAGAAGGCAAATCAGCAGAAAATTCTCTTGAATAGCTTTAAGAACAACAGCTATCTAGCTGGCGCCAAATCGCCAGGGCACACTCGTTCTATGCCCTGCTGTGGTGTATCTGATGGAAATGGCACTTTCTTTCTTTCTTTTCTTTTCTTTTTTTTTTGAGAGTATACAGATTTAATCATTTTGTCTCCTATTGAGAGTAATTATTTGTATTCAATGGCTTTTCAGGAAATCCTGGATCAAGTTGGTAGCCTGGGAAGATTCCAGTTCCTTCAGTTGGCTTTCCTTACAATCTTCAGCAGTATAACATTCTGTCATCTCACATTGGAGAACTTCACGGCAGCCGTGCCTGAGCACCGCTGCTGGGTGCGCATCCTCGACAATGGCACGCTCTCTGACAATGGCACTGGGCTCCTCAGCCAGGAGGACCTCCTGAGAATCTCCATCCCACTCGACTCCAACCTCAGGCCAGAAAAGTGCCGGCGCTTTGTCCATCCCCAATGGCAGCTCCTCCACCTGAACAGCACCTTCTGGAACCTGAGTGAGGCAGCAACAGAGCCCTGTGTGGACGGCTGGGTGTATGACCGCAGCTCCTTCGTCTCCACCATCGTGACCAAGGTAGGAAGCTTCATTTCTCATGTGCGAGCTCAGGATTTGGGTGTTTAAAAATAACACAAGTCCTTTCTACACTTTAAGGCAAATCTTCTTTCTTTCAGCCAATATTGATTACATTGTTAGTAACCATATTCAATGAGTCTGGTGAACTGGACAGTAGATAGACTCCTATTTTATGTTGTTTTTATTTTTTGGTAAGACAAAGGTGTAAGCAAACAATGCTTGTGTTTTGTTACAAGTGCTATGTCCAGTCAGTAAATATTCAACTTTGATTGAAAATTAGAAATGTCTTGGAGATTGGCCAAGTCTGAAATGTCCACGCTGTGTCGCTTGTGCATTTATATGACAGTCAGCTGTGATATTTGGGATTTAGTTAATGCCTCAAGGCCCTACAATGAAGGTAGTGTGTAGCTAAGTTTAAAGAGAACTTAGTATGGGTTTAAAAGCTTGTTAGCCACTTGCCAGTGCCTCTCAGGAGGCTCAAATCTGAGGATCACATTTGTGTGTGTGTGTGTGTGTCTGTGTGTGTGTGTGTGTGTGTGTGGCATGGGCCTGAACCCTAGGCCTGGGCCTGGGTGCTGTCCCTCAGTTCTTCAGCTCAAGGCTAGCACTCTACCACTTGACCACAGCGCCACTTCCAGCTTTTTCTGCTTATATAGTGATGAGGAATCAAACCCAGGGCCTCACGCATGCTAGGCAAGCACTCTACCACAGAGCCACCTTCCCAGCCCTAAGGATCACATTTTAATGCCAGCTTGGGCAAGAAAGTCTGTGAGACTCTTATCTCCAATAAACTACTCAAAAACAAAAAGGAAAGAAAAGAAAAACAGAAGTGAAGCTATGGCTTGAGTAAAAGAAGCTCAAGGATAGTGCCCAGGCCCTGAGTTCAAGCCCCAACACTGGCAACAACAACAACAAAAAGCTCATTAGTATAACCATAGTATAACCTACAGGTTTAAAGGCAGCTTCCCGGAGAAAGTTCTGTTTCAGTTAAGACCTGATGGTAGAAGATGGGTAATGTTGAAAAGGAGCACTGATAGATGTGGGAAGAGAGTACTCGGATGAAACATGAACCTTTAGGTCATGTTAGGAAGCTTTGCTCAGATTACTCTGAGAGATTATAAGCCCTGTTGTGCTGATTTCCTTCTCTTTCAGTGGGGCCTGGTGTGTGACTCTCAGTCTCTGAATTCAATAAGTAAATTCTTAACACTGACCGGGACGTTGATGGGAAACTTAATGTATGGCCATTTAACAGACAGGTGAGTGTCTATCCTCTCTACTAGTGAATACTGTGTTTTTATCAGCTTATGAAACAGCCATTTGTTATAAAGGTGTTATTCAAGGAAGTGAAGCTGTGGCTCAAGGTAGTGGAACGCTGCCTCTAGAGGTCAGGGATGGGCCCAGGCCCTGAGTTCAAGCCCCATGACCAACAAATAAATAAATAAACAAATAAGTTGTTACTCACAATAACACTGTCCCAGATGTACTGTTACCTTAAGGGATCCGTAAACACAAATGGGAATTTTCCGTGAATGTCCTAAATAATATTTTGCAAAATAGCATACTGTATACAGGACACAAATATGATATCTCCATAATAAGTGAGAATGTTTATAGAAAAGAATTAGAAAGAAGCCGGGTGCCAGTGGCTCATGCCTGTAATCCTAGCTACTCATGAGGCTGAGATCTGAGGATCACAGTTCAAAGCCAGCCTGGGCAGGAAAGGCCATGAGACTCTCATCTCCAATTAACTACCAGAAAACCAGAAATGGCACTGTGGCTCAAGTGGTAGAGCACTAGCCTTGAGCTGAAAAGCTTAGGGACAGCGCCCAGGCCCAGAGTTCAAGCCCCATGACCAACAATAACAACAAAAAAAAAAGAATTAGAAAGAAGTTGCTATAACAGGAGGTTTTAACTTTTTTTTTTTTTGGTCGTGGAGCCTGAACTCTGGGCCTGGGCGCTGTCCCTCAGCTCTTCAGCTCAAGACTAGCACTCTACCACTGGAGCCAAAGCGCCACTTCCGGCTTTTTTATGCTTATGTGGTGCTGAGGAATCGAACCCAGGGCCTCATGCATGCAAGGCAAGCACTCTACCACTGAGCCACCTTCCCAGCCCTAACATGAGGTTTTAAAAGATAGGGAAGTTCCCTACTGGAACATAGTAAAAGATGTATTGCTGGATACCAGTGCTAGTGATCCCAGCTACTTGGGAGGCTGAGATATAAGGGTCCTGGTTTGAAGCCAGGAAGGAAAGACCATGAGATTCTATCTCTAGCTAATCACCAAAAGGCCAGAAATGGGGCTATGGCTCAAGTGGTAGAGTGCTAGCCTTGAGCAAAAATAAAAATAAAAAGCTCAAAGATACCACCCAACCCCTGAGTTCAAGCCCCAGGACCAACACCAAAAATAAAAAATATTGCCACATCACAATCATCCTAAATATGCTAAAATGAAAAACAGCACTGTCTCCCTTGGGCAAAAGCACCATGCTGAGTTCCTCGTGGACACTTCCCTGGATTCTGGTAGTCTCTAGAGAATGGTCATTATTCTGTCTTAGTGGCTCAAACATGAAGGTACAAGGCAATATGGTATCATGGAGTACATAGCAATATGCCATTGCTGGTGTGTTGGGAACTTATGGCGTCCCCTTTATTTAAATTTGCTTTAACCAGGCCAGCTTTCTAAATAATCCAATGTCAACTGCAGTAAAAGAACGTAGATCCTGTGCCTAAAAGTATCTCCTTTGAAATGGACAGATAATAATTGCCACCACACAGTTATGTGTCTTCTGAAGCTGAAGAGAAGAACAAGATGTCTCTCTCCATCCTCCAACATAATGTCAACTGTTGAGCAACTAAAATCTATGAGATCTGAATGTGTCACAACTGTGTCTCTTGGATAGTGAGGATGGCAGGCATGCACCATTAGCAATGGGCAAGACCTCTCTTCCCCGCCCCCCACTCCCCCCACCCCCATCCTGGGGCTTGAACTCAGGGCTTGGGCGCTGTCCCTAAACCTCTTTGTTGTCAAGACAAGTGCTCTACCATATAAGCCACAGCTCTACTTCTGGATTTTTCTGAGTAGTTTATTGAAGAGTCTCATGGACTTTCCTGCCTGGGCTGGCTTTGAACCATGATCCTCATATCTCAGCCTTCTGAGTAGCTAGTATTATAGGCGTGAGCCACCGGTACCTGGCTAGGACATCTCTTCTTAATTGCCAGAGCCTGCCAGCAATGAAAGGGAATCCTGATTTAGGGGGCGAGGATGAGAAAAAAAAAGACACGAGCAAAGGATGGCGTCGGGAGGTCTGCAGCTCAAGACTGCAGCACCGTTTTTTGTTTTTTTATATGGGACGCAAGCTTGAGCCACCGGCACTCGGCCGAAGGTCACCCGCTCCAGATGCCCACGCCCAGCGGGCACAGCTCAGCTCTTCAAGGTTGGCTTCCCCACAAAGCACCGTTTATTTTTAACTTTCCCTAATTTATTCTGTTAGAAGTCAAGAAGTAGCATAAGGTTACTATAGTCCAGGAAAACAAGGAAAATTCCTGTTAAAAACAGACTGCAATAAAAACAAGACAAGGTCAACTGGTTGACAGTAAAACAAACTGCAGACATAGCAAAGCAATCCCGGGCATCTGGTGTCTGTCAAGTAAGCCAGTTCCTTGTAGGTGCCTTCAAGCGATCACAGGGGTCAAGATGACCTTTGAGCTTTACTGTTGGCTCCCAACATTTAATACTGTCACACTAACTATTAATTTATAAAGTCTAAAATTTAGAAGAACACATTCAGATCTAGCAAATACTTTTTCTCCTGGTTATGAGATCAGTGCTATGTAAATATCTTTAAATCTTATGAGTGGGCATTTTGTTCATTAATGTGTTCTAACTGTTGTGACATGTTCTCGGCTTGTTTTATTGATTATTGAGAAAATGATGTTAAAAATCTCCTGCTATGTAGAACTGTTTTTCCTTTAGTTCTCTGTTTTTGTGTACTTTGAATCATTTTGTTGATATGAATGAAAATTTGACTGTAGCATATAAGCTCTTCCATTTAATCACAGTTAAATCTTGTATTAGTTATTTTCTAGCAGTGACGTTTTGAGATGGAGTCTCACTGTACAGCCCACACTTGCCTTGAGCTCATGATTGTCCTACTTCGGGTCCTTGGGTGCTGAGACTAAAAGCATGTGCCACCAAAAAGAGCAATGTATTTATTATAGTATGGTCTCTCCAATCACCCTAGTCTTATAATTAATTTGTACAGTATGCTTGTTTTGCATTGTGTTTCAATTAGCCAGTAAAATTAGCCAGCTTCAAAAAGCCATGTTCCAACTCAGATATTTATTTCAAATTCTCACTGTAGTTTTAGTCTTTACATGTTATGTATATATACATAAATACATGTTTGTATTTACTTTATCACTTCATTTTTATTGTTTTACTATTGCAGCCTCTCCTGTGTGTTTCCTATTTTAATTCTACAGGCATTTATCCTAACATGTTCAAGTGGAATAAAGGCTTATTACCCCTAGAGCAAGGGTTTGGGGGTGAATATATGTAATATATTAGAAGTCCAAAAAGGTTTTGGATTATTGGGATGTTGAAAAGTTGCCTGATGGTCTATAAATCTAGTTACTCAAGATCTGGAGGATTGTAATTGATCTGGAGGCTGACACTTCATCTCCAAAATGGCCAGCACAAGCTGGTCTGGGAAGTATGGCTCAAGAGGTAGAGCACCAACCCAGTAAGCACAAGGGCCCAAGTTCAAGCAGCAGTACCGCCAAAAAAGATAGTTGCTATATATGTGTGTGGATGTATGAAGTTACACATATGACTAGGTAAGACACGTTCAAAAATCACTAAGAAGCTGGGAAGGTGGCTCAGTGGTAGAGCGCTTGCCTTGCATGCATGAGGCCCTGGGTTCGATTCCTCAGCACCACATAAGAAAAAAGAAAAAAGCCAGAAGTGGTACTGTGGCTCAAGTGGTAGAGCGCTAGCCTTGAGCTGAAGAGCTGAGGGACAGCGCCCAGGCCCAGAGTTCAGGCCCCACGACCGGACCCAAAAAAAAAAATCACTAAGACAAAAAAACACTGAGATCTTGAGCTTACACATTGGGGTATCTCTAGCCTCAAAATTTGTTTAAGTCTGCCAGCTACCAGTGGCTCATGCCTGTCATCCTAGCTACTCAGGAGGCTGAGATCTGAGGGTCACAGTTCGATGCCAGCCCAGGCAGGAAAGTCCATGAAACTATTATCTCCAATTAACCACCAGAAAAACCAGAAGTGGAGCTGTGCCTCAAAGCGTTTGAGAGATAGCCTTAAGCAAAAGAGCTCAGGGACAGTACCCAAGCCCTGAGGTCAAGCCCCGTGACTGACAGGAAAAATAAAAAATAGACAGTGGCAGATGCACAAGAGAAAGCTCTTGACCCATGATTCTTTGAATGCCTGAAGTTCCTTTTTTAAAAAAAATTAATCACTTTTTGAAGACTAAATAACTTTTTTATTGTTCGTGGGGCTTGAACTCAGGGCCTGGGCACTGTCCCTGAGTTTTTTTCACTCTAGCACTCTACCACTTCGAGCCACAGTGCCACTTCAGGTTTTCTGGTAATTAATTGGAGATAAGAGTCTTACAGGGGATTTTCTGCCGAGGCTGGCTCTGCAGGATTATAGGTGTGAGCCACCAGTGCCCAGCACCACTATGTGTTTAGGATATATATTGGTTTCTATATTTGTACTTGGGAATCAAATTTAGAGCTGCTGTCTGGTGCTTATCACTGGACTCCTTTACAATGTGGCTGAGCCTCCTTTTATAATTGACCAATCAGATTACTACCAATTGCTGCCACAAGAAACAAAAAGGTATAGAATCTGGTACAGAAGTCTTGCAGAAATGGGAACTCCATTTTTCTGTTTTTTATTTTATTTTTTTTTAGGTCTTTTCCTTTTGTATTCTTTCATCCCCCATCTTCTTTGGCTCTTTCCACTGAGAACTTTCTATGAGTTCTATTTAAACTGGGGCTTTCTTACATCCTGTACTTGGAAGTAGCATGCTGGCCAAGACCACCAACACATCTAAATTCAGCAGCAAATAGTTCTTACATTACATATCAGCAAATTCCACATGTTGTTTCACCAGTGTTCCCATTGCTATAATCAAGAAATGTGCAGCCTCGCCGGGCGCTGGTGGCTCACGCCTGTCATCCTAGCTACTCAGGAGGCTGAGATCTGAGGATCGCAGTTCAAAGCCAGCCCAGGCAGGAAAGTCCGTGAAACTCTTATCTCCAATAAACCACCAGAAAATCAGAAGTGGCACTGTAGCTCAAGTGGTAGAGTGCTAGCCTTGAGCTGAAGAGCTGAGGGACAGCGCCCAGGCCCAGAGTTCAAGCCCCACGACAAAAAAAGAAAAGAAATGTACAGCCTCAACATTTGATTTTGATAATTTTGTTTTTGCTCCATTGTGGGGCTTGAACTCAGGGCCTGGGTGCTATCACTGAGCTCTCTTGTGCAAGGCTAGTGTTCTACCACTTTGAGCCACATTCCATTTCTGGTTTTTTAGTGGTTTATTGATTTTTTTTTTTGGGTCCAGTCGTGGGGCCTCAACTCTGGGCCTGGGCGCTGTCCCTCAGCTCTTCAGCTCAAGACTAGCGCTCTACCACTTGAGCCACTTCCGGCTTTTTTCTTTTTGCTTATGTGGTGCCTCGAGCATGAAAGGCAAGCGCTCTACCGCTGAGCCACCTTCCCAGCCCTTTAGTGGTTTATTGGATATAAGAGTTTCACAAGGACTTTTGAGCCCTGGCTGACTTCAAACCATGATCCTCAGATCTCAGCCTCCTGAGTAACTAGGATTACACATGTGAGCCACTGGCACCTGACTTGATACTTTATATATTGTGTAGACTCTCTGTTAGGCTAAATCTATGTATTTAAATACTTGTATTAAAGGTACTAAACGTTCCAGAATTATAACTCATCTTTCATGGTTTGAAATGGTTACCTGTAGTATACACAGGTCAGGTTTACAAACAAGAAACATGGCTTTTGAAATATCTGCTGTTGATTTCTGATTATTTATAGTTTTAAAATAATTCTCTTTTGTTTCTTTGTGCAACAGCTGTTCCAGTTCCCACCATCTAAGCTTTGCCTTTTCCTCAGGTTTGGAAGGAGGCTAATTATCATCAGCTGTTTGCTGAAGCTGGCCATTGCTGACACATGCGCAGCCTTTGCTCCCACCTTCCTCCTTTACTGTGTCCTGCGCTTCCTGGCTGGTATGTCCACCACGGGTGTCCTGACGAACAGCTCCATGCTCCG
Source organism: Dipodomys ordii (assembly GCF_000151885.1). Taxonomy (NCBI): domain Eukaryota; kingdom Metazoa; phylum Chordata; class Mammalia; order Rodentia; family Heteromyidae; genus Dipodomys; species Dipodomys ordii. The sequence continues at coordinate 6,501,094 of NW_012267270.1, read as the reverse complement.
TAAGTACGTCTTCCCACCATGTGCATTTTCCCCGCCTTGAATGTGAACTTAATGCTCTACCTTGGTTTGAGATGAATATTCAGTTTGTGTTGTCTTTCAGTTGTAGAATGGACAAGACCCAAATTCCAAGCCATGATGGTGACCCTTTCATTCTGTTCTGCTGGTTTAGCACAAATATTATTGGGAGGCCTGGCTTATTTTGTCCAAAATTGGCACATCCTTCAGCTGGTGCTGTCTATACCCATCTTTTTCTTACTTCTATTCACAAGGTATGAGCTTTCTTCCTCTTTCTTAAGGGATCTTGGGATGAGAGATGTCTGATAACATATCTTCTCCTGTGTACCTGGGTGTAACTTGCTCCTGCCTATAATCCTAGCACCTCAGGAGGCTGAGACCTGAAGATTGCAATTTAAAGCCAGCTCTAAGAGGAAAGTCTGTGAGATTCTCATCTCCAGTTAACCACCGAAAGGCCTGAAGTAGAACTATGGCTCAGTGGTAGAGTGTTAGCCTTGAGAAAAAAAACTCTCGGACAGTGTCCAAGTCCTCAGTTCAGCCCCAGAACCAGCATTATAAATAACCAAATAAGACTTAAGGCTTATAAACCATGATGTTGGTTTGGGACAGAAGGCCTATTGAGTTAGGAATGACCCTCAGAAGTGATTACAGACTAAATTAGTATAGGGAGAAGAGTCCAAACAGCAAGTACTCCTTAGTTTAAACTAATGTAACACATCTATGAACTTTGTATTTCTCTGCCCTCATTGAAACTGAGGCATATTTAACTTGACTGTGTGGCCAAAAGCTGCTAGGCTCAGGAGTGGTTTCAAACCCATATGAGACACTTAGGGGAAAAAATAAGTTGAGGATCTTTAAGAAAAAAAGATCAAATTATGAATAAATATTTCTCACGTCCTTACAACTGATTAAATTTTTAAGTAATAACATAAAGGCATAACATAACATAAAGGAATCTGAGGGTTAAAGGGGGACTGGAAGTGAGCGTGTGAGAGTTGACTGCATTTCCATCATCCTCTTTGATCAGGTGCCTGGCCGAGTCTGCTCGGTGGCTGATTATCAACAACAAACCCCAGGAAGCCTTAAAGGAGCTGTGGAGAGCTGCGCGCATAAATGGAATGAAGAATTATAGAGACACGCTAACTGTGGAGGTGAGCAGGATGGATAGCAGCTGGTTATGAGGCAGAGGGAAGACTTAACTTGACATATATATGTAAATACATATGTATATACATACATACGTATATATGTCTGTATTGGTATCCAAAAGTGCAATATGCTAAAAGATTTGGATGCCTATCATTATCCATTGCCTTACTTTCCTCCTTGAATCTATTTCATAAAAGTTCCTCCATAGAATTTTATTCCTTATGTTTAACTCATTTTTCAAATGTTTTGACTTTACGCACATTTGTAGTGTGAGGGGGTTTTATTGTAGTATTTCCATGTATGCACAGAGTGTACTCTGAGCAACTTTGCCCCCTCCACCATAATTCACTTTGTTGTGTGCGCAGGTTCTAGGGCTTGAACTCAAGGCCTGGGCACTATGCCTGACTTTTTTTTCTCAAAGCTAGTGCTCTACCACTTGAGCGACAGATCCACTTCCAGCATTGTTTGGAGTGGTTAATTGGATATAAGAATCTCATGGACTTTCCTTCCCAGGCTTTCTTCAAAATAGCAATTGTCAGCTCTCAGCCTCTTAAGTAACTAAGAGTATAAACATGAGCCACTGGCACTGGCTTATAATTCTCCTTTTAGTTGGAAAATGCATTGTATGTGTCTCATAATTCTCTTTTTAATTGAAAAATACATTGTATGTTTTTGTCAACATAATGTGTTTTGGAATATATATTTTTCTGTTTGCATATATATAATTTTACCTTTCAATATATGCATATATGCAATTACATGTAAGTGCATAATAGAATGGTTTCAGCTAGATAATTAACAAATGCATTATTCACATATCCTTTTTGTGGTGAGAGTATATAGATCCATTCTCTATATTTCTAACAAATACAGTGTATCACTATACAATAGATCTCTCGAAATTTATTTCTCCTATCTTACTGTCATCATTTGTACTTTGACTGAAATCAGCCTATCTCATATCATTTCTTTAAAACTCACCATCATCTAGTAAGCAGCACCATACTCTCTAATCCTTTTGTCTGTGTTATGTTGGTATTGAGGCTTAAACTCAGGGTCTCTTTCTTGCTCAGCTTTTTCACTCATGACTGAAGTTCTACCATTAGAACCATACAACTTTCTTATTGCTGGCTAGAGATAAGAGTATCTTAAGTTGGTATGGCCAGTTGGCATTGAACCTCAATTCTCAAATCTCAACCTCTTTAGTAGCTAAGATTATAGTCATGAGCGCTGGAGCCTGGCAATAGTCTCTACTTGTAACAGATCAGTCTTTTAGGGTACCACAGATGAATGAGTTTATGGGTATTTATCTTTCTGTACTAGGTTCATTTTACCTAGGTTAATCCATCTTGTTAAAAGTGACAGAATTTCATCCTTTCATATAGATAAATACTATCATATTGTGGGTATGTATTTAATACACATAACCTGCCAAACACCATAGCTTAGAAACACATTAGAATATCAGTTGTTTGTGCTCAATAGTACAAGGCTGTCTGGGATGTTCAGTGCCATATCCAAGAATACTGATAGAATATCACACAGGATTTCAGATACAAGATAGAGGACTAGAGAGAAGGTAATACCAGAGCTCTGTTTGCTCAGCAAGAAATATAAAATGCTAACCTAGAAATAATGCTGAAGAGTGGATGCCAGGGAAAAGCAAGCAGTCAGAGTCTAGTGCTATTCAGAAAACATCAAAACTTATAACTCAGGAAGATAAGTACACATAACCAGGTCCCATCACAGCCTACAGCTCTGTGTAGACTGCAGCTCTGTGCAGCCATCTACACAGTAAAGAACCCCACTCAGAACAAAACCACATTCAGTGCTGTTTACCTGACTTATGTAAATGTGTCCCCTTTGTACATAACCTTTATAATAACAATAACCTCCACTTTGGGAACTGCTGCAATGAGCAGCTCACAGATTAGTGCAGATCTCTGCTTGGAGCAGCCCATTGCTCAAGCAATCTCCATTCAACACAGATCTCCATTTGGAGCAGCCAGCCTGGCAAGACTGCAGCTGCACTACAACAGAGAAAACTATTACACTGGCAAAACCCAGGAAGAAGACCACACAAACACCATTAATAAATCACAGCAAAAGATTATGAAATTCATGAACAATTAAGACAACATGCCATTCTCAAAACCCAACAACTCAGGGGCTGGGAAGTTGGCTCAGTGGTAGAGTGCTTGCTTCACATGCATGAGGCCCTGGGTTCAATTCCTCAGCACCACATAAGCATAAAAAAGCCGGAAGTGGGACTGTGGCTCAAGTGGAAGGGTGCTTGCTAGCCTTGAGCTGAAGAGCTGAGGGACAGCGCCCAGGCCCAGAGTTCAGCCCCCACGACCAACAAAAAAAAACAACTCAAGGAAGGACTCTAGTGAGAGCAACGAAAAAGGGAGGGAGAACAAAGGAACCATTAGAGCAATAATGAGAGAATTGGCAGATGAAATAAAAGAATAGATCCAAAAACAAATATAAGAATACAGAGAGGAAATGATGAAGAAAAGGAAAGCATATAATATGAAGGAAATGAAAGGTGAAATTAGCACTCTGTCGATGTCAGAGCTAGGAAATAGGAAAGGCTCTATATCCCTATTGCAAAGCACAGTTAAAAGCATAGCCAATAGAATAAGTGAAGTAGAAAACAGGAGTATCAAGAGTTGAGGATAAAGCAGAGGAATTAGAACAAAAAAATCAAAGACACGGAAAAAAACATTCAAAACATACCAAAGACATCCAAGAATTGGCAAATCTGAACAAAAGAATGAATCTATGCATAATTGGGATAAATGAAGGAGAAGAAATAAAAACTAAAGGCACTGAGAACCTATTTAAGAAAATAATAACAGAAAACTTCCTCAGTCTCAAGAAAGAGAATCTCACCCACCTGACAGAGGCACATAGAACTCCTAGCAGACAAGGTCTGAAAAGTAATACTTTTAGACACATTGTTGTGATAACTTTGACTTAAAAAACAAAGAATTAGGGGATAGGAGGGAAAAATCTGGGGGAGAGTGAGAGAAGGGGGTGACAGTGTCCAAAAGGAAATGTACTCTTTACCTGACTTATGTAACTGTAACCCCTTGTACATCACCTTTATAATAACAATAAAAATTGAATAGAAAAGCAAGGAATTAATTTTAAATGCAGAAAAATCAAAGAGGGAACTTTATTACAACAGAAAGATTAGAATTCCTGTAGATTTCTCCATACCAACTGAATTCAAGAAGAGCCTGAAGTGGTATAATTCAAGCTCTGAATGACAATTGCCAACTCAAACCAGTATACCCAGTGAAACTAATATTCCCAATCAATGACAAGCTAAAGCCTTTCACAACAAATAAAAAATAAAGGAATTCATGAACACTAAACCAGCATTACAACGGATAATAAAGCAGAGCATACATACATTTGAAGGAAACAATCAAAAGTCAAGGAAACACAGCATTTAATACTAATCAATTCGTTTAGTAAACACAAGAGGAAAGAAACAAGCTATAGGAAAAAAAGTGGCAGGAAACACAACACATTTCTCTATTGTAACATTAAACATGAGCAAGTTCAACTCCCCAACCAAAAGATGTAGAATAGCAGATTGGATCAAAACACAAAATCCAACAACTTGTTGTCTCTAAGAAACTCCTCTTATAGTCACAGATAAACACAAATTCCAAGTAAAGGAATGGAAAAAGATCTTTCATGTAAATGCATCCTGCAAGAAGGCTGGATGCCATACTGTTATCTGATAAAATATACTTCTCATTAAAATCAGTATAAAGAGACAAGGAAGGTCATTACATAGTAATAAAGGGAATGATCCACAAAGAGGAAATCACAGTGTTTAATATTTATGCACTAAACAGTGGAGCAACTAAATACATTAAACAAATACTCTTAGACTTACAGAACATGATCAACCCAACACAAAAATAGTGGGAGACACTGAACACCAATGGCTCACTCCTAACTACTCAGGAAGCTGAGATCTGAGGATCACAGTTCAAAGCCACCCCAAGCAGGAAAGTCCGTAAGACTCAACACCAGAAAACCAGAAGTGGCATTGTGGCTCAAGTGATAGAGAGCTAGCCTTGAGCTGAAGAGCTGAGGGACAGTGCCCAGGCCCAGAGTTAAAGCCCCACGACCAACAAAAACAAAAAAATATGGGAGACTTTAACACTCTACTATCACCAAAAGACATATCAACCAAAGAAAAGAAGCTTCTGAATTAAATGACCCCAAAAGGACTTAACAGACATCTACAAAGTATTTCACCCAACAGCCACACAATTCATTCTTCTCAGCAGCCCATGGAACATTCTCCAAAATTGACCATATCCTAGGACACACAACAAGTCTGAGCAAATACAAATGGATCACGATAACTTCTTGTATCCTATCTAACCACAATGACCCAAACTAGTTCTCAACAACAAAACATACTGCAGAAAACACTCAACACATGGAGACTGAATAACGCATTGCTGAACAACATATGGGTCACCAAAGAAATAAAGGAGGAAATCAGAAATTCCTTACAATTCAATGAAAATAAAAACACATCATACTGGAACCTCTAAGATACTGCAAAAGCAGTGTTGAGAGGAAAGTTGTGCTTTTTTTTTTGGGGGGGGGGTGAAGGGTCCGGTCATGGGGCCTGAACTCTGGGCCTGGGCGCTGTCCCTCAGCTCTTCAGCTCAAGGCTAGCACTCTACCACTTGAGACACAGCGCCACTTCTGGCCTTTTTCTTTTTGCTTATGTGGTGCTGAGGAATCGAACCCAGGGCCTCAGGCATGCAAGGCAAGCGTTGTACCACTGAGCCACCTTCCAAGCCTGGAGAGGAAAGTTTATACCTCTAAGTGTGCACATAAAGAAAACAGAAACTGCAAAAGAAAATAACTTAATGATGCAACTAAAGCCACGAGGAAAAAACAAAAACAGGAACAAACCAAACCCAAACTACTAGACAGAGAAAGGTAGCAAAGATTAGGACAGAAATTAATGAAATAGAGACTTTAAAAAAAAAAACTATACAATCCGGGTGCTGGTGGCTCACGCCTGTAATCCTAGCTACTCAGGAGGCTGAGATCTGAGGATAGCAGTTCAAAGCCAGCCCGGGCAGGAGAGACCGTGAGACTCCTATCTCCAATAAACCACCAGAAAACCGGAAGTGACGCTGTAGCTCAAGTGGTAGAGCGCTCGCCTTGAGTTGAAGAGCTGAGGGACAGCGCCCTGGCCCAGAGTTCAAGCCCCACGACCGACAAAAAAAAAAAAAAAACTATACATAAAATGAATGAAACAAAAAGCAGGAAAAAAAAATCAACAAAATTGACAGACCAATAGCTAAGTTGATGAAGAGACTCAGATCAACAAAATTAGAGATGCCAAAGGAAAACTACAATAAACATCCAAGAAATCCAAAAGATTAGGAAGGACTACTTTCAAAACCTAAACTCAAATAAGATAAAAATCTAGTAGAAATGGATAAATTCCAAGAGACATACAAACTGCCTAAGCAGAAATGAAAAGATATAAACCACTTAAACAGGCCTATACCATTCAATAAAATTAAGGAAGGAATCAGGTCCCAATGGATTCACAGCTAAATTCTATAAGAGTTTTAAAGTTGAACTAACACTGGTACTCCTCAAACTTTTCCATGAAATAGAAGCAGAAGGATCACTTCCAAACTCATTTAATGAAGTCAACATCACAATAATCCCAAAACCAGGAAGGGATCCAACGAAAAAAGAACTATAGACCAGTCTCTCTGATGAACACAGACATAAAGCTTTTCAATAAAGTGCCAGCCAACAGAATTCAGCAAGTAATAAAAAAATTCATACATTATGATCAAATGGGTTTTATCAAAGATGCAAGGTTTGTTTAACATATTAACTCAATAAATGTAATAAATCACATTAACAGAGCCAAAGACAAGAACCATAGGATCATCTCATTAGATATAGAAAAAGCCTTCGACAAAATCCAACATCTAATCATGTTAAAAAGCTCTGGAGAAGCAATGAATAAAAGGAACAATACCTCAAAATAATAAAGGCTATATATGACAGACCAACAGCCAACATCATACTGAATGAGGAAAAATTAAACCCATTTCCTCTAAGATCAGGAACAAACCAAGGCTGTCTACTCTCTCCACTCCTCTAATATAGTTCTTGAATTCCTAGCCTGAGCAGTAAGATAAGGAAAAGATATAAAAGGGATTCACATAGGAAAAGAAGGCAAACTATCCCTATTTGCAGATAATATGATCCTATATCTAAAGGACCCAGAAGACTCCATCCTCAACTTCCTAGAGCTTATAGATGACTTTGGCAAAGTAGCAGGATACAAAATTAACTGGCAAGGGCTGGGAAGTTGGCTCAGTGGTAGAGCGCTTGCCTTGCATGCCTGAGGCCCTGGGTTCGATTCCTCAGCACCACATAAGCAAAAAGAAAAAAGCCGGAAGTGGCGCTGTGGCTCAAGTGGTAAGGTGCTAGCCTTGAGCTGAAGAGCTGAGGGATAGCGCTCAGGCCCAGAGTTCAGGCCCCACAACCGGACCCAAAAAAAAAATTAACCGGCAAAAGTCAAAAGCCTTTCTGTATACCAACAATGTACAAACAGAAAGGGGAATCTGTGAAACAACTCCACTTGCAATAGCCTCAAAAAATTTATCTGGGAATAAACCTAATCAAGCAAAAGACTGTTATAGTGAAAACTATAAAAATGCGAAGAAAGAAATCAACGACAACATCATGTTCATGGATAGATAGAACTAATATTGTGAAAATGCCATACTGCAAAAAAAAAAAAAAATCTACAAATTTAACTCAATCCCCATCAAAATCCCAATGATGTTCTTTACCGAGATAGGGGAAAAAAATCCGAAAATTCATATGAAACAACAAAAGACCTTGACTAGCCAAAGCAATTCTAGGCAAAATAATAATAATAATAATGCTGATAGTGTCACAATGCCAGACCTCAAGCTCTACTACAGAGCTATAATAATAAAATTTTTTAAAAATGATATTGGCACAAAAATAGACCTGAAGATCAATGGAACAATCTAGAAAACCCAATAATAAAACCATATACTTGCAGTTATCTGATATTTGATAAGGAGCCAAAGATATACAATAAAAAAGGTAGCCCCTTCGATAATTGGTGTTAGGAAAACTGGGCATCCATATGCAGAAAACTAAAAGTGGATCCCTACTTGCCACTATGCACTAATATCAACTCAAAGTGGATCAAAGACCTCAGACCTGCAACTCTGAAATTACTGCAGCAGGGAGTACAATAAGCCATAGGCAGAAACTTAATAAGAGTCCCAGGGGCACAGCCAATAGGAGAGAGACTTGACAAATAGAATTACATCAAAATAAAAAGTTCTGCACAGCAAAGGACATAGTTACTAAGCTAGAAAGACAGCCAACAGACTGGGAGATCTTTGCCAGCAATATATCAGACAACAGCCTAATATCCAAAATATACAAAGAGCTCAAGAAACTAACCCTCCTAAAGCTAATAAACCAATCACTAAGTGGGCAAAGGAACTAAGGAGAGACTTCTCTGAAGAAGAGGTAAGAATGGCAAAGAAACACTTGAGGGCCGGGCACCTGTGGCTCACGCCTGTAATCCTAGCTACTCAGGAGGCTGAGATCTGAGGATCGGGTTGAAAGCCAGCCTGGGCAGGAAAGTCCATGAAACTCTTATCTCCAATAAACACTCAGAAAACCAGAAGTGGGGCCGTAGCTGTAGAGCACTTGCCTTGAGCTGAAGAGCTGAGGGACAGGCCCAGAGTTCAAGCCCTACGATCAACAAAAATAAAAAAATTAATTAATTAAAAAAAGAAACACTTGAGGTAATACTCATCATCCCTGGCCATAAAGGAATATAAAGGAAATATAAATCAAAACAACTGAGATTCCATCGCACCCCAGTTAGATTGTCCAACATCATTAAGGCAAACAACAATAAACATTGGTGGGGATGGGGGAAAAAGGAACTCGAGTACCACCACTCTGGGCAGCAGTCTGGAGGTGCCTCAGAAAACTAAAGAGGGCTGGGAAGGTGGCTCAGTGGTAGAGCGCTTGCCTTGCATGCCTGAGGCCCTGGGTTCCATTCCTCAGCACCACATAAGCAAAAAAGAAAAAAGCCCGAAGTGGCGCTGTGGTTCAAGTGGTAGAGTGCTAGCCTTGAGCTGAAGAGCTGAGGGACAGCGCCCAGGCCCAGAGTTCAGGCCCCATGACCGGACCCCCCCCACAAAAAAAACTAAAGGTAGATCTTATCTATGACCCAGCCATACCACTCTTTAGCATCTACCCTGAACATCACAAACCAGGATACTATCAAGACACTTGCACATCCATGTTCACTGCTGCACTATTCACAAAAGCCAAGTTATGGAAACAGCCCAGATACCCTACAATAGTTGAGTGGATCAAAAAATGTAGTACCTATATACAATGGAACTTTAATACAGCCATTAGAAAGAATAATATGTCATTTGCAAGGAAATGGATGGACCTAGAACAAATCCTGTTAAGTGAGGTAGGCCAAGCTCAGAGACCAACAGTGCATGCTTTCTCTCATGTGTGAAAGCTAGACCTAAAATATGCCAGGACATAATAAAAGATACAGGACTCTAGGCATTCATGTACAGTGAGACTGAAGGAGAATATTCTTAGGGGAGGAACCCAAAGCACAGTGTCTATGTGCCTCTGATCTAAATGAACTGCAGGAAGTAGAAACAAGAAGGTTTTTTCTTTGTTGCTTTTTTGTTTTCTTTTTGTATTGCATGTTCATTTATCTGTCTTTGGGAGGGTAAGAGGGGCACAGAAATAAAGGGATAAAGGGCGAACAAATGCAGCAGTGGTGCTCACTAGACATTATGTGGGAAATGAACTATGTAACTTGTGGATGGGGATGGGAGAGAAAAACTGGGAGAGTGAGGGAAGGGGTGACATCGTCCAAAAAGAAATGTACTATTTACCTGACTTATGTAACTTTAAGTGCTCTGTATATCACCTTTATCATAATTTTTAAAAAGAAAGAACTATATTGCATCATTTGCAAAGAAATGGATGGACCTGGAAAAAACGGTATATTTATTGAAGTAACTCAGAGCCAGAGAGGAAAAGGATCTGTGTTCTCTCTCATAATTGGAAGCTGTAACTAATTTATAAATGTACAAGTACACAAAGTTGTATGTAAATACACCCAAGTGAATTAACTGAAGTAGGGTATTTTCAGGGGAGAATTGGAACAGTGTAATTCCTTAGAAAACTAACTCACTGTCCAGTAAAACGAATACCAGGAAACTGGCACTTGAAAGATGCAGGAGGGTCAAGGGGAGGGAGGGAGAGGAATGAAGGGGGGAATGCAGTTATCATATTCAATGTATATCCTATGCAACTAAGAAAATTGAGGGCTAGGGGAAGCTTGGGAGGGATGGACAAAAACAATGAAAGGGGTGACAGTCATCAAGATGCATTCTGCTTATAAACAGATTTGTGGAACTACTTAAACTACTTAAAGACTATATGTGTGTGTGTGTGTGTGTGTGTGTGTGTGTGTGTGTGTGTGTGTGTGTGTCTGAAAAGAGCTGGGTACCAGTGGCTTAGACCTGTGAATCCCAGGTACTCAGGAGGCTGAGATCTGAGGATCCAGCCCAGTCAGAAAAGTCAGTGAGACTCTTCAATAAACTACAAAAAAAAAAAAAAAGCTGGAAGTAGAGCTGTGGCTCAAAGTGTAGAGTGCTAGCCTGGGGCAAAAGCAGCTCAGGGACAGTGCGCAGGCCCGATTTCAAGCCTGCAGAAATGCAGAAGCCAGCTCTATAATGACTGTCTAACAAAGTAGTAGGACCAGTCTTCTCTGAAGAGTTGTGGACTGCAAACTAAGAAAGCATTCTTTTTTGGTGTGGGGGAGGGGGAGGGGGAATGGTTCTAGCATTAGGACTGGTCTTTCATGCTTCTTCTGTATGCTCCTTTCTTCATTTACCACTCTACCACTTTAGCTACAGCTGCATCCTGATTAGTTTCTTGTTTTCTTTTTCTTTCTTTCTTTCTTTCTTTCTTTTCTTTTTTTGTCAGTTGTGGGGCCTGGGCACTGCCCCTCAGCTCTTCAGCTCAAGGCTAGCACTCTACCACTTGAACCACAGCGCCACTTCCAGCTTTTTTTGCTTATGTTGTGTTGAGGAATCAAACCCAGGGCTTCGTGCATGCAAGGCCAGCACTCTACCACTGAGCCACCTTCCCAGGCTAGTTTCCTGTTTTCAAGATTCATTCTTGTGGATTTTTCTTCTCAGGCTGAGAAAACATGTTCCTGAGAAATCTAAGATGTCTAAGTAGCTTGTATTGTAATGCCAGACTAGAAAGGTCATGCCTCACAGTCTAAAAGCTTATCTCGAGTGACATTTTTTCCCTAAATTCCTTCATCATGAAATTCTTTTAATGTTTTTTATACCATTGCTTCATTTGCAGAGGTGGAATGATACCAAAGCTAATAATTTATAATAAGTATTTACTAGTAAGAGCCCTGAGCTCTACCAGTAGTTTGATATGCACATTTGTGATAGCCTGAATGGCCAACGAAATATTGGTGAGAAATACCTTCTTTTGGGGCTGGGAAGGTGACTCAGTGGTAGAGTGCTAGCCTTGCATGCATGAGGCCCTGGGTTCAATTCCTCAGCACCACATAAGCAAAAAGAAAAAAGCCAGAAGTGGCGCTGTGGCTCAAGCGGTAGAGCGCTAGCCTTGAGCTGAAGAGCTGAGGGAAAGCGCCCAGGCCCAGAGTTCAGGCCCCATGACCGGACCCAAAAAAAAAAGAAATACCTTCTTTTCTTGTTCTTCTGGTCCTTTTGCTTATTTTTCTATATCATTTTCATCCTTTTACTAGCAATTATATTTAAGCATTGAGATATTCCATTTTCTTCTTCAAAGTCTCTACCTACCTAGCAAGTAGCACAGTCATTGTGTAATTCCAGGTGATGCTGGGAGTATAAATTGTCCTGCACCAAACCCACCCTCACTTCTGTTGTCAGAATTCATTTGAACCATCACATTGATAGGACATACCATCCCAGATTTCCCTCAAAAAGGAGAATTCAAATCTACAATCACAGCTAGGCTCCAGTGACTCATACCTGTAATCCTAGCTACTCAGGAGACTGAGATCTGAAGATCACAGTTCAAAGCCAGCTCAGGCAGGAAAGTCCATGAGACTCTTATCTACAATAAACCATGAGAAAATCAGAAGTAGAGCTGTGGCTCAAGTAGTAGAGCACTAGCCTTTAGATGAAGAGCTGAGGAACAGTGCCCAGGCCCAGAGATCAAGCCCCACAACGGAAAAAAAAAAATTCTACAATCATAACTATCAGGAAATTAATCTCTTTCCTGAAACTGACAAACCAATTTCTACCACAAGCATCAGTAGAGAATCAAGTCCAGTTGCTACAGTTTTCATAATTTTTAATATAGTTGACACTTTGGACCATACTATGTTTCACTCCTTCTCTTTTTCTCTAGCCAACATACTCTTTCCAATGCTCTGTAGCCCTTCTCTGTCTCCTGCTTAGTTTTTCCTCACTGGAGAATTTCCCGAGCTTCCTTCACCTGCTGTGTTACACTTCCCAACACTTTATTTCTTCTCTGATGTTGTTATATAGGAATTCAATCCAAAGATACAAAGAAGCCACATTGTTTTTTTTTTTTTGGGGGGGGGTCCGGTCATGAGGCCTGAACTCTGGGTCTGGGCACTGTCCCTCAGCTCTTCAGCTCAAGGCTAGCGCTCTACCACTTGAGCCACAGTGCCACTTCCGGCTTTTTTCTTTTTGCTTATGTGGTGCTGAGGAATCGAACCCAGGGCTTCAGACATGCAAGGCAAGCGCTCTACCACTGAGCCACCTTCCCAGCCCCAGAAGCCACATTTTGAGAGGTTGAATCAGAAGTCTTTGTTAGAAAGCCAGCAACTGCAAGCAGACTCACGTCCCAGACTTGCAGCCTCAAAGGCAGTTAATACTATTAAGAAACTGAGTAAAGAAAGAGTAGAAAAAAAAATCTCAACAAACCTGATCAACTCCAATGGGGAGTTGAAGAGGGACACCATGATGATCTGAGGAGAGGCAGGAGGCATGTCACAATGTCCACTGAGGTGGCCATAAGCAGGGTCATGGCTAGAGGGCAGGGTCACAAGAGCTTGAGAGTTCAAAGTCTTTGATGTCTACATTTTCCCACTGCACAGAAAGGCTTTGCATTGAATTTGTCCTTGTGAGGGCCTGGTGCTCCCTCTAATGCCTACCAGTTTCTGACAACTGAGCAGTTTCTTGTTGTTCTTGTGGTTGAAGGTGGTGAGAGCCACCATGAAGGAGGAGCTAGAGGTGGCAAAGAAAAAAGCTTCTGTGCGCGACCTGCTCCATGCTCCCGCCCTGCGTAAGCGCATCTGTCTCTTGGCCTTTGTGAGGTAGGCTTCGCCCCATTACCAATTCAAGAGGCATGATTTGTACTTCTCATGTTCAGTGGCTCAAGTCTGTGTGTGGTAGATTTAGAAATAAAAGACACCAGAGACTGCACACAGTTGCTCTGACTAGATGTATCCAGAGGGCTTTAAAAACACTGATACAGAACTAATGACACAGTGAGGTGTTGATACTTTTCACATCCCCTTGCCAAACTCTTCCTCGGAGACTGAAAGCTGAGAATTTGAGTCATGGTACAGATTTGGGCTCTGAGTTTCTCCATTCATTTATTTCCATTAACAGAAGTAAATTTTCAAACAGTAAAACACATGAAGAAATGTAGCTTCAGGGCTGGGATGTAGCTCAGTGGCAAAGCACTTGCCAAGCAAGTGCAACGTCCTGGGTTCGATTGCCAGTACCAAAAAAGAAACAAGAAATGTAGCTTCATATGCAGAAACTGACCTAAAATACCCAAGGAAATGATAAATTATACAGAAGGACTCTAGACATTCACACACAAAGAGATCAAAGGAGGATACTCTGAGGAGAGAGACACAAAGGCACAATGTTATGTGTCTCTGATCATATAAAGTAATATTTATCGAAATGAACACTAGGAAATGGACACAAGAGGTTTTTTGCTTTGCTGCTGTTGTTGTTGTTTTCTTTTTGTCACTTTTCTCATTTATCTGTCTTTGGGAAAGTCAGAGGGTACTGAAATGGAGGGACAAAGGGTGAACAAAGGCAGCAGTGGTACTCACTAGACACTATGTTGAGAATGAACTATACAGCTTGTGGGTGGGGACAGGAGGAAAGGGGTGACATTGTCCAAAAAGAAACATACTGACTTATCTAACTGTCGCCCCTCTGTACATCACCTTTATAATAACAATAAAAAGAGATATGGCTTAACAAATTTTTTATACATAAAGTTAAACTTTTCACTCAGAAGATCTAAAACCCTAGAAAGAACTCATTATGTGTCATCAACAAGACCCTATACCTTCCCAAATATCGTGGGATTACTTTTTTAATGACTATAATATGATCACTTACCAGGGAAAATATGGAAAATAAGTATGCCTTTGTATTTTAATGACTAAAACTGCCAGTGCCAACCTCTAGAACTCTCTAAACCTTCTGACATGTGCTTTTCCTCTCTGTTCACTACAGATTTACAACTTGGACATGCACTTTCGGTCTACTACTCAACCTCCAGCACCTGAGTAGTAACATTTTTCTGCTTCAGATTCTCCTTGGTGTCCTGTTCTTTCCAGCCAATTGTGCATCATTAGTTGCGCTGAATCACCTGGGCCGCCAAATAAGTCAATTCCTTTTCATGGCCTTGATGGGCATCTCCATTCTGGCCACCATCTTTGTGCCTCAGGGTGAGGAAAAACACGAAGAGCGGGAAAGAAATATCTTCTCCTTACTTGACTTTGTTTAGGTGACACTCTTTTGAAATCATAAGAAAAAGAAGTTTTTTTCTAACAATTCCCTAAGAGCAATCTAGGCATTGGGGATACATTTTGACATTGAGGTACTTGGCGGAAAGCCAAAAGTCAGGATTTTTGTTGTTGTTGTTGTTGTTCTAAGATATAATTGTCTTCATGTGAAAAGTATGTCATTTATTCCCAAGCTACTCTAGGTCGTCAGTGGATCATTTGCTCATTTGTCAGTCACATTTTATAGCGAGCTTGTTGAGCCTTGTGTTTGTGGCCTATTCAGATTAGACTATGCTGTCATTTGTTCTTTCCAGCTTTGTCTTATTACTTTGTCTTCAGTGGCTATATTTCCTGAACTCTGATATAGCCACTCATGAATCTCATGCAAGAAAATAAACATTCCAAGCAGGGCACTGGTGGCTCACACCTGTAATCCTAGCTACTCTGAGGATCAAGGTTCAAAGCCAGCCCAGGCAGGAAAGTCCATGAGACTTTAAGCTCCAGTAGACCACCAGAAAACCAGAAGTGGTGCTGGAGCTCAAAGTGGTGGAGTACCATCCTTGAGCAAAAGGAACTCAGGGACAGCACCCAGGCCCCGAGTTCAAGTCCCATGACTGACAAGAAAAAAAAAAGGAACATTCTTTATCATTAGATAAAGATTTATGCAGAAGTCATAATATATTAATATATTCATTACTAAAGACTCTTAGAATCAATCCCACAAATGGAATGGACCTATGTCTATGTCTGTCTATGTCTATGTCTATGTCTGTCTATGTCTATGTCTGTGTCTATGTCTGTCTATGTCTATGTCTATGTCTATGTCTGTGTCTGTGGGGACAAGCACATGCTTTTCTAAATTTGCAGTCCACAACTCTTCAGAAAAGATTGGTTCTACTACTTTGTTAGACAGTCATTATAGAGCTGGCTTCTGCATTTCTGCAGGCTTGAAATCGGGCCTGTGGGGACAAGCACATGCTTTTCTACATTTGCAGTATAGTCACGTGTTTGCAATATCCCAAATTGAGGGACTCAAGTCTTTTTTTGGGGGGGGGATTTGGTCGTGGGGCCTGAACTCTGGGCTTGGGCACTGTCCCCCAGCTCTTCAGCTCAAGGCTAGCGCTCTACCACTTGAGCCACAGCGCCACTTCCAGCTTTTTTCTTTTTGTTTATGTGGTGTTGAGGAATCGAACCCAGGGCCTCAGGCATGCAAGGCAAGCGCTCTACCACTGAGCCACCTTCCCAGCCCAGCTCAAGTCTTTTTATTTGTCAGCAGTGACATCAGTTTTCTGCTTTACGTCAAAGTCCATTCCAGTGTTTAAAGCTCTCCTATGATTTTTTAATTAAACTGAAAAACTGTTTAATTCCTTCAATTGTTTCCAAAATCTGACATTGTTTCCTAAATGAGGAATTCTTCGGTCTTATTCTTAAGTCTTGAGACTCAATCTTGAGGATTCCTTCAAGATTGTCCATCTGTGTCAGACTCCACTAATATTAGCCCTGGGTTAGCAATGTACTTCAACCATGATTTTTTAAACCCCTAGAGTACTTGGATACTTAATAATTTCCCACATGGTGGGGGGGGGAGGATAGGAAGGGATGGGAAGGGGAAACAAAGGAGGAGGCAACAATGCTTGATAAGAAATGTACTCATTACCTTGCCCATGTAATTGTAACCCCTCTATGTGGTATTTTCACAATAAAAAAAATTTCCCACATGATATTGCTACATTCTGCTCAAAAGGCAGGGGAGACACAGGACAAAAATAATTTAAAAGAACTCCTAGCCGGGCGCTGGTGGCTCACGCCTGTAATCCTAGTTACTCAGGAGGCTGAGATCTGAGGATCGCGGTTCAAAGCCAGCCCGGGCAGGAGAGACCGTGAGACTCCTATCTCCAATAAACCACCAGAAAACTGGAAGTGGCGCTGTAGCTCAAATGGTAGAGCGCTTGCCTTGAGCTGAAGAGCTGAGGGACAGAGCCCAGGCCCAGAGTTCAAGCCCCACGGCCGACCAAAAAAAAAAAAAGAACTGCTGAATTCATCTTGCTTTCCTTCTTTGGCAAATGTCAGAGCTACAAGGAGAGTGAATACCATTATTCAGAGCCCTTTATTCATCAAACCCCAAAACATATTGGTAAGGTATATTTCCTGGCTTAATTGCCATATAGGAAGTCTCCTCTTTACAGTTTCTCTACTATGTGCTTTGCACTTGTCCACATTCCATCAAGGTTGTGTCCCACTAGTGCTGTGGGGGATGCTGAGTCCAGCATCTCAGACTTCCTGACTCTCCCTGGTCTTCCTTTCTCCAGAAATGCAGACCCTCCGCCTGGTTCTGTCAACGTTGGGAGGAGGACTAGTGTTTGCTTCTGTTAATGCGTCTCTTGCCCATGCAAATGAACTGCTCCCCACCATAATCAGGTACAAAACCGTTCCCTGTCAGATCCAACAGCCTAGTCTCAGCTCACTGATTGAATGAGGGAAGAGAAAAAGGACTGAATAGTTATCAACATCCATCCATTCTGATGAAACAGTTACAACTGAAGTTTAGTGACAGCTAGGTTTTTCTACAGTACTTTTTTCTTTTTTTTGTCGTGGGGCTTGAACTCTGGGCCTGGGTGCTGTCCTTCAGCTCTTCAGCTGAAGGTGAGTGCTCTACCACTTGAGCCACAGCTCCACTTCCAGTTTTTGGTAATTAATTGGAGATAAAAGTCTCACGGACTTTCCTGCCCAGGCTGGCTTTGAACCACGATCCTCAGATCTCAGCCTCATGAGTAGCTAGAATTACAGGCGTGAGCCACCAATGCCCAGTTTTCTACAGTACTGTTAAAGGCACTCATATGTCACTAATCTATACCTCATGCAATCTTTGGAGTCACCCAAAACATAGGCACCAAAAATAATATTGTTAAATGCCATACAAATGTCTATGTATTCTTTGAACTTGAGAAAATGCTAACCAAAAAAGCAAAAATTTGTAAAAGTCAGTCTGCAATCTCCCTGCATTGCTATATCCCATAGTGTATGTAAGATGATAAGTCACATGTTTCAAATGCCATGAGGGCATCTTTTTTTTTTTTTTTTTTTGTCAGTCATTGGGCTTGATCTCTGGACCTGGGTGCTGTCCCTCAGCTCTTCAGCTCAAAGCAAGTGCTCTACCACTCGAGCCACAGCATCACTTCCGGTTTTCTGATGTTCTATTGTAGCTAAGAGTCTCACAGTCTTTCCTGCCCGGGCTGGCTTTGAATCGTGATTAGATCTCAGCCTCCTGAGTAGCTAGGATTATAGGCATGAACCACCAGCGCCCAGCTCATGAGTATATCTTTAACATATTATTTCTGTATTGTGCTTTGTGCTCTAAGGGCCACAGCTCTAGGATTCATTGGAATTGCTGGTAGCGTTGGGTCCTCGCTGTCTCCCCTGTTGATGATTCTCGTGGTTTATTTTGCTCCCTTGCCCTGGATCATCTATGGAGGCTTGTCTATTCTTGGTAGCCTTACGGTCTTCCTCCTTCCTGAAACCAGGAACCAGCCTCTGCCTGACTCCATCCAAGATGTGGAAAATGAGTGAGTTAAACTTCTGGCTGTTCCCCGGGGAATCATGTGCTAGAGCTCTGTGGTGAGAAAGGCAAACACCATTCAGAGTTAGAGTCTCCCAGGCTGGCAGTGGAAGGTTCTTTCCAAGTGGTCAATGTCCTTGGTTTAGGAAGTGTCACATCCATTGCGTCAGTGACTTCAGGTTTGCTATCCATGACACTTGCTAAATTACACACCAGAACCCAAAGGTATTGCAAAAACGTGGATACCACCAATCCCATACTTCACTCTCCAGACACAAGCACTCCTCAGCCGAGGGAGCGCTGCTAAGATGCCTGTTGCTGACAGTTCCTGTAGGTTTTTGGGTCTGCCCTGGAACCGGAGAACTTGGGAGAGATTGCATTCAGGGCCTTCAACAGATGACAGTGTCACTTATGGGAAAGATTTATTCTGTTGCCTGTGATATTAACTATGAATGAGGGTATTTTCAAAAGATAAAAAAAAGGAATGATAAAGGCATTTTAAAATGAAGAAGAATTGGGAGGATTTTAAAACTTTGGTGTACCTCCCTTTTTCCAAAATAAAACCCTTTGGAGAATGCCATGATGTATAAAATTGCAGTAAATAACTATAAGCTATAACTATGCATGTGATATTAATATAAATATAATTAACATAAGTATTATAAATAATTATATATAATTAACATAAATATTAACATATAAATATATTTATCAGAACTGCCTTCCTAAGAACATTCAGGGAAGTTGGTCTCAAATCTTTACACAGGGGACATAGTTTTGGTCAAAGCTGGATGGTGAAACACAAGTTTCCTCTAAAGAATGCAAAAGATAACATGTTTTCTTGATGTCCTTTAATTTATGTGTTTCTTTGCTGTTTTTACTGTTTCTTTTCCAGGAACAAAGGTTCGAGACAAGCAAAGCAAGAAGATAGTTTCATCAAAGTAACACAATTTTAAGGAATTCCAGTAACTGACCTCTACTGAAAGAACAGCATAAAGAAAACAATGTCAGGATCATTTCTAGAGATTCATTGTTTCTTTGTGTTTGTCCTGGGGCTTGAACTCAGGGCCTGGCCACTGGCCCTCAGCTTTTGTGCTTAAGGCTAACTCTCTACCACTTGTGCCACAGCTCTACTTCTGCTTTGTAGTGGTTAATTGGACGTAAGAGTCTCATGAATATAACTGCCCTGGCTGGCTTTGAACCTCAGCTCTTAAGTAGCTAGGACTGAGCCACCAGCGCCTGGCTGATTTATTTTTTGACATACAAGAAAATAAGAACCACATTTGAAATTTTGATTCTAAATTAGTATATGTAAAATGCCTATATCACAGTAAGATATTTGAAGGAAACCAAAATTCATTGAAAGAAATCCTGATAGAAAATATGTTTGTATGCATCAATTCTGTTTCTGCTTGTGATATGGTTATTCAGGTTTCCATTTGCTCTGCCCTGAGAAATACCTATGAGAACACTCATTGAAGGAAAGTCTTATTCATGGGTTTTAGGCCACAGTCCCTTGGCTGTCTTATTTCTGGGTGAGGTAGTACCTCAGGGCAGAAGAGTGTCCTGGAGGAAAGCTGTTGAATTCATAGTGACCAGGAGGGATAGAGAGAGAATGAGACAATGAGGAAGAGTCCCCGAACAAAATGTACCCTTAAAAGTCACAACAGGCATTGGTAGTTCACATCTGTCATCTTAAATTACTCAGGAGGCTGAGATCTGGGAATCACAGTTCAAAGCCAGCTCAGGGAGGAAAGTCCATGAGACTCACATCTGGAGATAAGATTGGGATTAGCAACCAGAAAACTGGAAGTGGCACTGGGATTCAAAGTGGTAGAGCACTAGCCTTGCGCAAAAGAGCTCAGGGACAGTGCCTAGACCCCGAGTTCTAGTCCCACAAAAGACAAAAAAAAAAGTCACACACATACTGACCTACTTCCTCTAACAAGAGAACAAGGTTTCTACACCTGAGACTTTGGAGGATATTCCAGATCCAAACTATAACAAGAAGATAGAGCAGGCTTAAAAACATGTGGATGGGGTCAAATTTTTAAAGCCACTTTTGTGACAACTTGAAAAAATAGTTCCAAGTTAGTCACCTTTGTCACATTCACAAAGCATCTGGTATATTTTTTGCTAAAACCAATTAATACTGAATTGCTAATGTTAATATTCTTATTCCTGGTATGCGTACAGGAAAAACTCCAAATTCTGTTCTTTGGGATGGTGCAGAGGGCAAAGTGATACCTTAAGAGTGATCATTACCATTCTCCTCTTCCTTGGGTGGCTGGAGGGTATTAAATAGTTGATGCTTATGAGTGTCAAAAAGTAAATGTTAAGGGGCTGGGGAGGTGGCTCAGTGGTAGAGTGCTTGCCTTGTATGCATAAGGCCCTGGGTTCAATTCCTCAGCACCACATAAGCAGAAAAGGCTAGAAGTGGCGCTGTGGCTCAAGTGGTAGAATGCTAGCCTTGAGCTAAAGAGCTCAGGGATAGCGCCCAGGCCCAGAGTTCAAGCCCCATAACCAACAACAACAACAGCAAAAGGTAAATGTTAAATACAAGGCAGATTCCAATTAACTCAAGCATTAAAAAATTATTGGTATCAACCCAAGTTAGTACCTATCCATTTCATGATTGGGGTATACCACCTGCTTGCTTTCTTCTTCCAGTGGGATCTATTTCTTTGTTGTCCCAGGTCTTCTCCTGCTAGATTGCAATATAGTCAAAGCCTTGTCTTTGGAAAGTTACTTTGGAAACAAAGCCAACTTCTCTACCAAAACTCAGAGTTGCCTTTTGGGAGGGTCTCCTTCTTCCAGCAAGTTACCAACGTCCTCGTGTAAGGAGAGTTACGGCTGAGCACAAGCACCCTGCATTGGCAGGCCCCTGGAGCAATGAGTGGTTAATAAAGAGTCGCCTGTTTTAACGCTTTTCTCAGGTGTTCTCACCTCAACCCACAAAGACCAGTGTCACAAAGGACTTAGGATCAAGGCACACCTGCACAAAGCCATGAGTCAAATCAAGAATCCCATCCCACCTATCAGAGGCCACTAATGAACAAATTCTTCCAAGGCTAGTTCAAGGCAGTACATAGATGCTTCAGGAGAGTGGATCACAAACGATGTGGAACACATAAAAGAGCAAACATATAAAATCTAATTTTTTACAGATCTTTTTTTTTTTGTCGGTCGTGGGGCTTGAACTCTGGGCCTGGGCGCTGTCCCTCAGCTCTTCAGCTCAAGGCGAGTGCTCTACCACTTGAGTACAGCACCACTTCCGGTTTTCTGGTGGTTTATTGGAGATAGGAGTCTCATGGTCTTTCCTGCCCGGGCTGGCTTTGAACGGCGACTCTCAGATCTCAGCCTCCTGAGTAGCTAGGATTACAGGCATGAGCCACCGGCGCCCGGCTCTCCTGGCGTTTATCTTCAGGCAGCAAGTTATTTGGAGGAACACACAAAATCAACTGCAAAAAAAAAAAAGCACAAAAAAAAAACAGCTGCTCCACTTTGCCAAAAAGGTTATCAAAATGTCCTCTGATGAAACAAAGAAACTTCTCTGTGCATTTACAAATTTGGACAGGGCTAAGCTCACAGTCTGGGATCCTTTCCCAGTTCAGAATAACCTGTGTTCAGCCACCTATATCACTTCAAATAGGTAGTCTTGAAATGCAAGTTTGTGGTATGAAGCCGAAGAACCTGGCCTCAGAGGTCACTGGATCCATAGACATTTTGGGTTAATTTACTATTGTCATTTGCAAAAAAAAAAAAAAAAAAAATCAACTATCTTGCCCTATGAAAAAGGAGAGCATCAAATGTAGCTAAGCTACTGACTTCATGATGGACAGAAAGCGGAGAATGGACCAGAATCTCCATTACATAATGACCAAACCTCCTTCAGCAAAATACTGTCTCCTAAGTTTCTACCATATCAGAATAATGCCACCAACTGGAAGCCGAGCCTGTAACTCGTGAGTCTTTGTAGGACACCCCTGATGAGTTTAACATTCCACCCAGGACCCTAAAGTTCATGTTTACCTCACAAGTTTATCATTGAGTCCTCATAGAGTAAACAGTCCCTGTATTGCTCAAAAGTCTAAGTCTAAACTTTCCTACTGAAACGCTAGGCAAATTCTTGGCTGTGAGCCCCTTTGAAAATCAAAAAGTAAAAAGTTACATATTTCTAAGAGACCATGGTGAGACAGGACCAACATGAACTTCCTGATTCTAAAAGGGAAGAATATGTGAACAGAAAAGAGGGATGAGGGGCTGGAAAGGTGGCTCAGTGGTAGAGCGCTTGCCTTGCATGTCTGAGGCCCTGGGTTGGATTCCTCAGCACCACATAAGCAAAAAGAAAAAAGCCGGAAGTGGTGCTGTGGCTCAAGTGGTAGAGCGCAAGCCTTGAGCTGAAGAGCTGAGGGACAGCGCCCAGGCCCAGAGTTCAGGCCCCACAACTGGACCCAAAAAAAAAAGAGGGATGAGCTAAAAGGTGACAGAAACAGAGCAGGCTAGACATGAACTCCTATGGCTCCTTGTGCAATAACTGGAGCACATAGTGGAATGCTGTACACTCCAAAATCTTTCACATCCTTTATGATTCCCAGTTCTCACTCTTAGTATCTGCCAGCAGTGCCCTTGCTATTGCTTGAATACCATGTTTTCTTGAAATTTCCTTCATCAGATAGATTTTTATGAGTATAATAATAACAGAAAACAAATACACAACCTACTGGGGGGGGTAATTTTGTGTCAGAGTTTTTGGTCCATAATCACTTGGCCTAGTTCTATTTGGCTAGTGGTGAGACCAAACATTGGCGGGAGCACATAGTGGAGTAAGCTGTGAAATTCATGGCACCCAAGAAGCAAAAAGGAGAGAAGAAAAGGCTGGAATCTCAGTATCATCATCAAGAATAGAATCTCAATGACCCCACTTCCTTGATGGGCTTCTAAAGGCTCCACCACCTCCCAGCAGTGCCATCAACTGACAAGAACATTTAAGAGCTTAACTATAAGATGACTCAGGGGCTGGGAAGGTGGCTCAGTGGTAGAGCGCTTGCCTTGCATGCATGAGGCCCTGGGTTCGATTCCTCAGCACCACATAAGCAAAAAGAAAAAAAAAAGCTGGAAGTAGTGCTGTGGCTCAAGTGGTAGAGCACTAGCCTTGAGATGAAGAGCTGAGGGACAGCGCCCAGGCCCAGAGTTCAGGCCCCATGACCGGACCCAAAAAAAAAAAAGAACTTGAGATACATGCATCAAGGTTGAGGCAGACTGAAAGAAGGTGAGATAAGCAGAAACATCTAAATTATAATAGCTAATGCATTACAAATCAAAATCAAAAGCTAGTAATGTGTATCACACTGTTTGTGATACTATTAGCCACAATCAATAAAGCCAAGGAGTGTAGATTGAGACCTCTGAACTGCTGAGATGAAAATAAAACCTCCTGTGAGTCCTAGAAGTGCAAAAAAAAAAAAAAAAGGTGCCAGAAATGTGAAGTTGTTGCCATAACTAAATATAAGTTGCTTAGCTGCCTTCCTCCTGCGGAGAAAATTGGAAGTGGTTGGGAAATGTCACGTAGAGAATCCCTCGACTGTAAACTCAGCTTAATGAGCTACTCTGGTGGGTGCCCTGAAGACCAGAATTCCAACATAAATGCAAAGGGTCTGCTTATGAGATTTCAGTTTAGAAGGATTTTATTGGGAATTGGGCCCGAAAAGGTGGAGTTTAAAGGTGATGTAGAAATTAATCTAGTACAGGAAATTTCTAATCACCACACCATTTGGGCTGCGGTATGGTCACTGGCTGCTTTCCATCAGGCTTTCAATGAAAATCAGGAGCAAAATGAAGACAGACTTGAAAAAACATAGAAAGTTAGGACTCCTATCAAGTTGGGACTAAGGAAAGCACAGTTTCTGAAGTGAATACTGCCATTGAAAGAAGTCTCTGTGATCAAGATGTGTTATACTCATAAACTGACATGTGGAATTGATGCCCTCTGTACAAATACTTTTTTGGTGTTTTTTTTTTTGCCGGTCATGGGGATTGAACTCTGGGCCTGGACGCTGTCCCTCAGCTCTTCAGCTCAAGGCGAGCGCTCTACCACTTGAGCTACAGCGCCATTTCCGGTTTTCTGGTGGTTTATTGGAGATAGGAGTCTCACAGTCTCTCCTGCCCGGGCTGGCTTTGAACCGCGATCCTCAGATCTCAGCCTCCTGAGTAGCTAGGATTACAGGCGTGAGCCACCAGCGCCCGGCCCACTTCCAGCTTTTTCTGCTTATGTGGTGCTGAGGAATCAAACCCCAGAGCCTCATGCATGCAAGACAAACACTCTACCACTGAACCACCTCCCTATCCCACAAATACTTTTTTTAAAAAAAAATTTAAAGAAACTTCTGTCACATGTTCTAGCGTGATGGTAGTGCTTTTTCACCCTGGAATGGAGCCAATAAAATCAAGGATGATAGACAAAAACTTAGGCAACTGTGTTCCAAAATAAACACTTTATGCTTTTCATTTGTTTACCAGGTATCTTCTTTTTCACAATGATGAGAATCCGTAGCTGACTCCATCTTCTATCCTTACATCCCATTCAATGTGTATAGGTCACACTGGTTAGGAAAATGGAGGAGAAAGGAAGGAAGCAGGCCAGACTCAATCTTCCACAGGCAAGGACTGTTTATTGAGATAGAGCAGCAAGGGGCACTGTCTTCCTGTGGGCTTAGAGACTGTGCAAAGAGCTGGGTTAAGAGTGGGGTTTTTTTGAGGTCTGAGCAAGGGGCAGAGATTAATGAATAAGCCATTAGTAGAAGGGTGGGGGGACTTTTTGACTGGTCCCACAATGCAATGTGGGCTTAGATAGATTTCTCTGCTAGCAACAGAGTCTGCATGTATCTTTGGTGGCTTGCCTGGCATCTGTATGCACCTGGGAAAACAGGATGGGAGTCAATCTTTCATATTCCAGCTTTGCATACATAGAAAGAATTGGCCAAAGCCAGGCACCGGTGGCTCACGCCTGTAATCCTAGCTACTCAGGAGGCTGAGATCTGAGGATCACAGTTCAAAGCCAGCCCATGCAGGAAAGTCCATGAGACTCCTATCTCCAATAAACCACTAGAAAACCGGAAGTGGCTGTGGCTCAAGTGGTAGAGCGCTTGCCTTGAGCTGAAGAGCTGAGGGACAGCTCCCAGGCCCAGAGTCCAAGGCCCACGACTGACCAAAAAAAAAAAAAAAAGAATTGGCCAAGAAGGGAGAGGCAAGTCTTTCATATAGGGTCTTTGGCTACATAAAAAGAATGGGCTGAGAAGTAAGCAACATGGAGTTATAAGAAACAAGGCAGATTGCCATCATTTGAAACCCTGAAGGAGTATAAACAGTTGAGGGGCATCGTGGTTTTTTCTGGTTACTTCCTACTGACATGGGGGCAGTCGAGGAGTCGCTGGGGCTGGAGTCTTCAGGGTCCAGGTCTGTGTTGGGCAGGTCAGGGTGGTGTAAGTGAAGTCTCCAGTTGCCTGCAGTAACAGAATGGCCTTGACACTGCCAGGTAGTGTCCTGAGTAAGGGTTGTTATCCTATTAAAGAGAAACTCGGGGACTGGGAAGGTGGCTCAGTGGTAGAGCGCTTGCCTTGCATGCATGAGGCCCTGGGTTCGATTCCTCAGCACCACATAAGCAGCTGAGGAATTGAACCCAGGACCTCATGAATGCCAGGCAAGCACTCTACCACCTTGAGCTGAAGAGCTGAGGGACAGCGCCCAGGCCCAGAGTTCAAGCCCCATGACCGACAAAAAATAAAAAATAAAAAAATAAAACTAAAACTAGAACTCTGTACAGTATGATCCAGCACTATCACTTTTCTGTGTATAGCCTAAAGAATCCCTTAGTCAATTTACACTAGTTTGGGTACAGAAAATTTCACATCAAAGTCCACAGGTAACCAGGGTTCATCCCGTAGGAGTCAATGAACCTTTTCAGAAAAGTAAATCTTTAACAGATTGAATTATTTTAAGTATTACCAAATCTTTTTTCTTTGTGACTCTGAAGTAAAAATACAACTTACCTAACTCCAAGTATGTGGGGGAAACAAGTTCCAGGACTCTGCTGGGCCTCCCAGTGAACCAGTGCAGCCGGGGTCAAGCCCCTGTGGTGAGCCTCAGAGAAAAGAAACGTTTTTCCCCTTGAGATTATCTACTCACATTTTGCCTCCTCTTGGGAATAGTCATTGTTCAATGGCCTTTCACGACCTTCTGGAGCAAGTTGGCAGCCAGGGAAGATTCCAGATCCTTCAAGTGGCTTTTCTTATGATGTGTAATTTCTTGGCCTTCATTCATGTTCTATTGGAGAACTTCACGGCAGCCGTGCCTGAGCACCGCTGCTGGGTGCGCATCCTCGACAATGACACGCTCTCTGACAATGGCACTGGGCTCCTCAGCCAGGAGGACCTCCTGAGAATCTCCATCCCACTCGACTCCAACCTCAGGCCAGAGAAGTGCCGGCGCTTTGTCCATCCCCAATGGCAGCTCCTCCACCTGAACCGCACCTTCTGGAACCTGAGTGAGGCAGCAACAGAGCCCTGTGTGGACGGCTGGGTGTATGACCGTAGCTCCTTCGTCTCCACCATCGTGACCAAGGTAGGAAGCTTCGTTTTAGAAATTAGAAAATTGTGCTTAGAAATAACACAAGTAATGAAAGTGCTCCAAACCTTTCATCACAAGGTAGAGACTTATTTTTTAGTCTTCTAGCTTCAATATTAAATACCAGATAGAGAGATAGTTGATGAATCTGCTAAGTTCACATAGGAGGCCCTACACTCATAGAGCTCTCATTCTTCAGAGAACCATAGCTTAAACAATTAGTGCATGGGCTTTGATACAAATGTTACACAAAGCCAATAGCATCCAGCTTGGTTTTAAATTGGAAATATCATGGATATTTTTAAGTTTCTGGTTGATCGGAACTTTGGAGGAGAAGAAGAATTTTTTTTTTAAGCAATAAAAAACAAAACTCAAGAGTGTGGGTGAGGGCTGGGAAGGCTGGGGAGAATCACGGAAGGAATGACATGGCTCAAGACGCAACTGATTTGCTGAATCGCAGCCCTCTGTACAATTGTTTAAAGGTAAGTTTCAAAACTAAATTTTAAAAAGGAAGTAATAGATGAATATGATTACAATACATTATATGCACATACAGAAATACCACAGCTTTTTCACTTTGTATTATTAATCCACATTTATAAACTATAGAGAAGGATACAAGGATTTGAACCTAGGCTTTTGTACTACCTATAGAGAGCTGTTGTTCTATCTGAACCATGCCCCAAGCCCTTGTGGCTTTAGGTTGTTTTTGTTTTGTTTTTATCAGTACTATGGTTTCACCTCAAGTCTCTCTCTTTTTTTTTTTTTTTTTTTTGTCGGCCATGGGGCTTGAACTCTGGGCCTGGGCGCTGTCCCTCAGCTCTTCAGCTCAAGGCGAGCGCTCTACCACTTGAGCTAGCGCCACTTCCGGTTTTCTGGTGGTTTATTGGAGATAGGAGTCTCACGGTCTCTCCTGCCCGGGCTGGCTTTGAACCGCAATCCTCAGATCTCAGCCTCCTGAGTAGCTAGGATTACAGGCGTGAGCCACCAGCGCCCGGCAAAGTCTCTAACTCTTGTTCAACATTCCTTCTCATCGCTGGTGCTCACTTGAGCCACACCTCCATTCTAGAATTTTGCTAGAGAGTTGAAGATGGATTTTTTTTTTTTTTTAGCCTAGGCTGGCTTCAAACCATGATTTTCTCATCTCAACCTACTTAGTATCTAGGATTTCAGATGTGAGCCACCATTACCCAGATAGTATCTTGCCTTTCTTTCCAGGCTAGACTGGTCTGAATTCTATTTACATTTCACACACAGCTGGGATGACAAACATACCCCTATGTTCCCAGCTTTTTCTTGGTTGAGGGGGGAGGGTCTTGTGAACTTTTGGGCTGGTCCGGCCTCAAACTCTGGAGTCTGGGAACAACAGGCTTGTCATTGAAGACCAGCACAGACAGCCAGAAAAGTTCACAAGGCTCTATCTAGATAAATAACTAGTCAAAAGCAACAGAATCAGAGGTGTGACTCAAGTGGTAGAGAACCATCCTAGCAAGCAAACCCGGGTACCACTGAGGAAGAAATCAGATAATGATGAAAAGAGACGCTGTAGAAGATGGTAAGAGCCAGATGTAATAAAACTCGTACGTTAATGAAACGCATAGGCTATGTTTAGGGATTTCAATCAGGTACACTGAAGGGTTATAAACTGTCCTGTGTTGGTTTCCTTCTCTTCCAGTGGGACTTGGTGTGTGACTCTCAGTCACTAATTTCAGTAGCTAAATTCCTATTCATGGCTGGAATGCTAACAGGAAGCATACTCTATGGCCGTTTATCAGACAAGTAAGTGTATCTGATCCTCAGTTCTATGAGTGGGTATTTTCACCAGCCTGTGAGTGACTTGTTCATCCATGGTAGTTGGTGCCAATTATCCTTCCCTTTGCCGCTGGGGAAAGACAAACACACATGGAAATATTCCTGGCCTGTGTCAAGAGTGCTATTTTTAGAAGATTGAGTCCTGTGTGAAGAAACGAAATGTCATCCCCACAAGGCATGGGGGTGTTTGTAGAAAGGGTTTAGAGAGAAGTTGCTACAACTTAAAGTTTTTTTTAAGATGACAGTTAACTGTGGTAATGAGGCCAAAAATGTATCACTGCATCAGGCTGATTCTATTTGAATGCACAGAACTGAAAAATAGCTTGATCACTCTTGACCAGGAATACTATGCTCAGTCCCTCCCAGACACTGCACTGAATGCCCATGGTGCCCAGGGAATGGGCATTATTCTTAATCATCCAGATATGATGGATGGAATAGCCAATTAGACCATTGAGGCCATAGACTTGCATACATTAGTGGTGTATCGGGAAATCACATCATCCTCTTTATTTTTGCTTTAGTCAAAGCAATATTTTGTGAGCAAATATACACAGATTGTATTACATACTCCTTTTTATTTTTTACTTAATGTCATTAAGATTTTTTAGCATACATTACTTGTCTAAGGAGGGTTCCCAATTACAATTTCCATACTATACGTATACAATGTATGTCCAATTAAACAAATCCTCTCTATCACTCTCCATTATCCAACTCTTTTGTTTTTCATGCAATCTAGGTACCTGTTAAGGATATCAATATGTAAGAAGGATTATGGATGGGGAAAAAGTGGTAGAAAAAAATGTGAGAGAACAGTTCTAATTACATGTTCTTTTTTTTCCATTTACTTTCAATTAGCCAATGAACTATGCTCAAATTTGGGTCTTTGTGTTGTAGTTCCATCTAATAATTTCTACTTTCTCATTAGAGATTTTAGTCCATTCATATATGATATAATTTCTGATATGGTTGTATTTGCTCTATCATTTTGCTTGTATTTTGATTTACTAAACTTCTCTTATTTGGTCCTATATTCTGCTTTTTTTTTTCATTTTGGAGGGGAATAATTAGAATATAGGATATTTTTATTTTGATTCCTTTGTTGGTTTTTAACCACTCTTGATCACATAGACTTTCAGTAATTTATCATTAACTTTTTATAGTTAACAATGTACTTTAAGCATATAAAAACATGTTTTGAATGTAGGAAATGGAAAACTCTCCTTCCACGATAGGAGGATCATAAAACAAGTAGAAATGGTATAACTTTATGTTGGTGACCTGAAAAACTGCCAACAAATTACAGCAACCAAATGAATGTCAAGTTCAAAGTAGGGGGAGGGGACTCATCCTCAAATTGGGGGGGGGGGGGAGGAAATGCTGTGGCATCTTTTCCTTAAGCTTGTCAAGCCGCATCCTATCCCAGTAACAATCATTGGTCTTGAAGTATCAGCTCAGACCCAATTCCTTCCTCCAAATATGAACAAGAGATCTTATTTGCAATTGCTATGCACATGTATTCTAACTTGACAGACATCTGAAGGAATGACACCAAACATCTAGTCCTGTTTAGAAAGAATTGGGTCCTAAGCATCAGTGTATCAGGCAACACTCCTAAAAGTTGTGCGATGAATAACTTCCCACGAGCACCAAAGGCAAGAGATTTGGACGGAAGATAGGTAACACCTGATGGCCAAAAGAAAGGCTTGAGTGTCACTTTCTGGGGAATTAAGGTATTCAAGAGCCATTAGAGCTGGGCACCAGTGACTCACACCTGTAATCCTAGCTATTCAAGATCCTCTCAATCTGAGGATCATGATTCAAAGCCAGCCTGGGTAGGAAAGTCTGTGAGACGTCATCTCCAAAAACCACCAAAAAACTGAAAGTGGGACTGTGATTCAAGTGGGAGAGCTCAAAAAGCTCAGGGACAGTGCCCAGGATTTGAGTTCAAGCCCCAGGACTGGTACACACAAAAAAGTCATCAGAGTTAAGCAGGAATGTAGAGCGTCATATGTATGGCCATATAAGGGGCATATTCATAAAAACACTGAGCCTTTTAGCTTTGTATATCAGGATGAGCTCTAGCCTCAGAGCAAAATAAGTTGAGCCTTGAAGGAGCATCACAGAAAAAAAGTCAAGATGCAAAAAACTGAAAGATCTGGCATTCAAAAAGTATGTGTTAGAACATTAGAAAAAAACTGATATAAAAGAACAAAGGTTTCAGTGCTGGCGCATGACGAAGGTAGTCTTTGGGCTGGAGATATAGAGCTCAAGAGTAGAGATTTTACCTCACACTTGAGGGCCTAGCTTTGATCCCCAGCAGTGAAAAAAAAAAAAAAAAAGGATAGACAACCAGAAGTGGCGCTGTGGCTCAAGCAGTAGAGCGCTTGCCTTGAGCTGAAGAGCGCAGAGACAGTGCCCAAGCCCAGAGTTCAAGCCCCATGACCTACAAAAAAATAAAAAGTCAGAAAATCCAGCTAACTATAAAGAATCTTAATTCAAGAACTTCCACATTATGGTCCTCAAGTGACCGGATTTACAAAAGCATGAAATAATGAAAAGAAAAAAGGAAATACGATTCATTCAAAGAGAAAATACCACTGCAACAATCTCCAAGCAAACCCAAACACTTAATAGGCAAACACATTAAAAGAAATGTCTTAAATATGCTTCAAAAATGAACAAAAACATGGACAATAACTAAGAGAAATAGAAAGTAATATATTTTTAAATGATAATATCAAAAAAGATAAGAATTATTTTAATAAAAGAGCTAACCAGACATCTAGAGATGAAAACTGCAATCACAGAATTGAACTTTTGACTATGGAGATTCCACAGAAGATGGGAACAAACAAGCACAGGGATCAGTCACTAAGGGCTGGAGTGGTGGGCCAAGAACACATGCCCAGCAGGCTCCGATTTCAGTACCACACAACAAAAGTTAGTGAATTGAAAAACATTCATTCCCATAATCCTGTATACTAGGAGGCTGAGAACTAAAATTCTCAGTTTGAGTCGGGCACCGGTGGCTCACCCCTGTAAATCCTAGCTACTCAGGAGGCTGAGACCTGAGGATCTTGTTCAAAGCCAGCCCAGGCAGGGAAGTCCATGAGACTCTTATCTCCAATAAACCACCAGAAAAACCACAAGTGGCGCTGTGGCTCAAGTGGTAGAGCGCTTTCCTTGAGCTGAAGAGCTGAGGGACAGCGCCCAGGCCCAGAGTTCAAGCCCCATGACAGACAAAAAAAAAAAAAGAATCAGTTTGAAGGTAGCTAGCAGGAAAAGTCCATAAGATCTTCATCTCCATTTTGCCAGAACAAAGCCAGAAATGAGCTGTGGCTTGACTGAAAAAGCTAAGGACTGCAACCAGGCCCTAAGTCCAAGTCACAGTACCAGTACAAAAAAGAAGGAAGGGAAGGAAGGGAGGGAGGGAGGGAGGGAGGGAGGGAGGGAGGGAGAAAGAGAGGGAGAAGGAGATTACAACATAAATCATCTAGTCCAAGAGATAATTCCTCCACACACAGCCCTACCCCCACCCCTACCCTCCACTCCAGGTATAGGGCTTGAACTCAGGGACAGTGCCCAGGCCCCAGATTGCCAGGCAAACCATTTGCAGAGAAGCAGCTTTAAAACCTCCAATCTCTATTTCCAGACACAGAGTTGCTTGTGTGTACAGAGCTGTTATTGAGGATATCTGCTGCTGATTATTTGATTCTCAATCACTTCAGTGCCCTTCTTTTTGTGCTAATTAATACAGATGCCTTTATTGTTTCCATAATCTAGTCTTTTCCTTTCTCTTAGGTTTGGGAGGAGGTTAGTTATCGTGAGTTGTTTGTTGACACTGACTGTTTTTGAAATGTGTGCAGCCTTTGCTCCTAACTTCATAGCTTACTGCTTCCTGCGCTCCCTGGTTGGGACATCAACCTCCGGCCTAATGACAATTGTCCCTATGCTCCGTAAGTCAAACCTTCCATCCTGGACACTGACCTTGAATCTGACCTTTGATATTCCATCTTTATTTGATGTCAAGACGTGATTCATGTTGTCTCTCAGTTATAGAGTGGATAAACCCCCAATTCCAAGCCCTGGGAATAGCATTGGCAGTTTGTGCCACTAGTTTTGGACAGATAGTCCTGGGCAGCGTGGCTTTTCTTATTCGAAATTGGTACATCCTCCAGCTGGTGATATCAGTACCAATGTTTCTCTTATTTATGTCTAAAAGGTATGAACTTCCTTTCTTTGTCTTATGGGGTTTTGTGATAAGGATGTTGATGGAACTAGGAAACAAGAACTTCATCTGATCCTTAAGCAATACCTGATCAAGATGGGCCCAAGACGTGTCTATGTATCATTTTAAAAGCAGATCAAGTAGAGCTGTCATGTGAAAATCAAAACAATGAAGCAAATCTCAATGTAAGATAACCAACAAAGGGCTGGGAAGGTGGCTCAGTGGTAGAGCGCTTGCCTTGCATGCTTGAGGCCCTGGGTTCGATTCCTCAGCACCACATAAGCAAAAAGAAAAAAGCTGGAAGTGGAGCTGTGGCTCAAGAGGTAGAGCGCTAGCCTTGAGCTGAAGAGCTGAGGGACAGTGCCCAGGCCCAGAGTTCAGGCCCCACGACCAGACCCCCAAAAAAAAAAGATAACCAACAAATATTTTGATAAACTTATATCCAGATATTGCAATAGACATCATACTGAAAACTATCCAGTGTTCACAGGAAATTTCTACTGAACTGAGATTTCTGCATTTTATTTAGTAACGGCATAGCATGTATTTTATCCCATTACATTCATATATTTTGATAAATAACAAGTAATTTAAGTCTTATTGTACCCCCCAAACATTCCATATGATACAGTTACATAGAAGGCAATGAGTGAGGACATATTGGAGGGAGAAAGGGTAAGCAAATGCAGTCATTATATTCATATTATATTACATTATGTAAAAACTGAACTACATAACTTGAGGGTAGGGATGGGCGAGGGAACCATGGGGAGGATGATTAAAAGAATGACATTCAGGGCTAGGAAGGTGGCTCAGTGGTAGAGCGCTTGCCTTGCATGCCTGAGGCCCTGGGTTCGATTCCTCACCACCACATAAGCAGGAAAAAGAAAAGCCGGAAGTGGCGCTGTGGCTCAAGTGGTAGAGCGCTAGCCTTGAGCTGAAGAGCTGAGGGACAGCGCCCAGGCCCAGAGTTCAGGCCCCATGACTGGACCCCCCCCCAAAAAAGAATGACATTGGTCAAGATGCATTGTACTCATAACCTGATTTCTAGACTTGAAACTCTTTAGAACAACTACCTAATTAAAATAGTATATATGTAAATATATAATTAATATTAAAACTTATCTAAGTGCACTCTAAGTAGCCCTAAAAATAGACTCCAGCAATGTACCCTCTCCTGTTTTCCTCGATCTTTCTAACCACCCTTGCTAGTACGTTTTCATTGGTAAGATGATAAGACGAAGTGTTTCCCTTCACAGAGAAAAATATTTTGAAGATTAAATTGCATCTTCCATATGGCTTTGCAAGGAAATACTCAGTGAAGAATATTTTAGTGATTTTCACTTTGGAAGTGATACACATGAGAAACAGAAGAAAATTACCACCAGACCCATTCAGTGAAAGAGCAGCACAGTTTCCCCTATTTAAAATTTGGGTCAAATTGGACAGTTTACATCTATTGTGTGGATCCTCCCTTTTGTTCCTCAAGAAGGAATATGCTGTACTTCAACAAGGTCAAGTCATCATGAGATTACTATTTGCTTAGAAATAACTTCCAGAAAGCCAGACGCTGATGGCTCACACCTGTAATCCTAGCCAGTCAGGAGGCTGAGATCTGAGGATCACAGTTTGAAGTCAACCCAGACAGTAAAGTCCATGAGACTCTGATCTCCAATGAACCACCAGAAGTAGAGCTGTAGCTCAAAGTAGTAGAGAAATAGCCTTGAGTAGAAAAGCTTGGGTACAGCACCCGGGCCCTGAGTTCAATTACCACAACCAAAAAAAAAAAAAAAAGAACTTCCAGAGAAACAATTAAGATATAATATAGTGACAAGCAGAATGTACCGCTGGTAGAATTATCTAGTACATCATTTAATCCTCATAACAGATCTACCAACTTTGTGGCCTTGCTGTCCCATCACACAGACAAAAAATCTAAGAAGATTTTTGCTTGCTCTTGTAGCCAGATACCTCCCAACTGCTAGGAACAGAAGTGATTTCCAGTCCATCATCTAACAATGTACAAAAATAATTTGTAGGTTCTTTTTTATTATTATTTTGTTGGTGGTGGTGGTGGTGGTCGTGGGGCCTGAACTCTGGGCCTGGGCACTGTCCCTCAGCTCTTCAGTTCAAGGCTAGTGCTCTACCACTTGAGTCATAGCGCCACTCCTGGCTTTTTCTATTTGTGTGGTGCTGAGGAATTGAACCCAGGACCTCATGAATGCCAGGCAAGCACTCTACCACTGAGCCACCTTCACAGCCCCTATTATTATTTAATTTTTATTATTATTATAAAGGTGGTATACAGAGGGGTTACAGTTATGTAGGTCAGGTAAAGAATACATTTCCTTTTGGACAATGTCACCCTTTCCCTCAGTCTCTCCCAGTTTTTCCCTCCTGTCTCGACCTACATGTTGTCCAGTTCATTTTCTACATAGTGTGTAGTGAGTACCACTGCTGCATTTGTCCCTCCACATCTATGTCCCCGCCTTACCCTCCCAAGGACAGAGATAAATAAACAAGACAAGCCAGGCGCTGGTGGCTCACGCCTGTGATCCTAGCTACTCAGGAGGCTGAGATCTGAGGATCGCGGTTCAAAGCCAGCCCGGGCAGGAGAGACTGTGAGACTCCTATCTCCAATAAACCACCAGAAAACCGGAAGTGGCCCTGTAGCTCAAGTGGTAGAGCACTTGCCTTGAGCTGAAGAGCTGAGGGACAGTGCCCAGGCCCAGAGTTCAAGCCCCACGGCCGACAAAAAAATAAATAAATAAATAAACAAGACAAAAAGGTTGTTGCTACAAACTAATAAACCTCTAGCTTCTATTTCCTGGAGTTCATTTCAATATGTAGGATCAGATGCACATAGGTTTTTGTGCCTTTTTGTTCCTAACCTAAGAGTATCCTCCTTTGGTCTCTCTGTGTGGGAGGTTCTTATTTCAGAAAAAAAGAAGGCAGAATTGGTTCACTTATAACTATGAATGTTTATGTTTTTGCTCCTGCAAGGAAGTTGGTAAAGTCTATACCAGTAGGTGTCCCTCAGACTCCAGCTCCTGATCTCCACAGTAAATTTGTATCCAACTCCGATAGGAGCCCAAGACCTTTGCAGATCTCTGTTTCCATTTCCTCGTTATGGTAACAAACAACATAAAGTGATACTTCCTGATGTAACTGAGAAAGTGATGGATTTGATATTAAAGAGAAATGGAGCCCACAGGTTAAAGGTAATGGGGAAATGAGCAGGTAAGAGTTGGCTGCACTTC
This sequence comes from Dipodomys ordii, assembly GCF_000151885.1. Classification (NCBI taxonomy): domain Eukaryota; kingdom Metazoa; phylum Chordata; class Mammalia; order Rodentia; family Heteromyidae; genus Dipodomys; species Dipodomys ordii. The sequence goes on along the minus strand of NW_012267270.1, from coordinate 6,464,528 downwards.
CATGGCGTCTTTGATCAGGTGTCTGGCAGAGTCTGCTCGGTGGCTGATTATCACCAACAAACCCCAGGAAGCCTTAAAGGAGCTGTGGAGAGCTGCGCGCATAAATGGAGTGAAGAATTATAGAGACACGCTAACTGTGGAGGTGAGTGGGCTGGACAGCAGCCGTTATGAGATAGAGGAAAGACTTAACCTCTCTCTCTCCCTCTCTCCTCTCCCCCCCCTCTCTCTCTCTCACACACACACACACACACACACATATGTATTACTTGGTGTCCAGAAGCTCAATGTACTATCAGTAAAGAATACTGGACATGTATTTTATTCCAAAGAAACAACGTTTGATTCTTTTTTTCTTCCTTTTGCTCCTTTGAATTTAATCTCCAAAAATTCCAGCACAGGATTATAGGCTTTATATTTATTTCATTGTTTATTAATTGATAGGTAATGTTGTTTTGTTACAACAACATGTTTAGAAACGTGTGTGTGTGTGTGAGTGTGCGTGTGTGTGTGAGTGTGTGTGAGTGTGAGTGTGAGTGTGTGTGAGTGTGAGTGTGAGTGTGTGTGTGTGTGTGTGTAGATTTATATGGTGGGATGGTCAAATCTAGCTAATTAAATTCATTCCCTCACATATCCTTTCTGTGGTGAGAGCACAGAACACCACTTCTTTTACATTTGCTAAGAGCACAGTAATTGACATTGGTAACAGTCATATGACTGTGGAAGGGCCTCCTTGGAACTTACTCTTCCTATCTCACTATAATTATGCATCCTTTGACCAAGTTCTCCCCAATACCCTCATACTCCCTTCATGACTCCAGGCTTTGGTAACTTCCAGCATATTCCACCCCCCCCCCCCGTGAAGTCAATATTTTTAGATTTCACAGATGAGTGTGACATCTTGTGGCAGTTTATCTTTCTGTATCTGGTTTGTTTCACTTAACATAATGTCCTTCCTTTCACCTAGCCATAAAGTGTGTACATGCTGCCCCCCCCGCCATGATTTTATCCTTGATTTTCACATTTTTATTAGCATACATTAGTTGTACACAAGGGCTTCATTGTCACTTTCCATGCATGCGTACTGTACCCCACCAATCACATGCGTCACCACACTCCTTCAATACCCCCACTTCTTGAATGTATACATGTAGGTAAAGGGCTTCCACCATATCAGCTCTCCTTTACCCTCCTTGGTAGCCCCTTCCCCTCCCACAGGGCCCACCCCTGAACAGTGCCTGTTTTACACCCCTCTCATTGGCTTCTAAGTGTATGTTGGTTGCTCAAAGGTGACCCTTCATGACATTTCAAACATGCATATGTTGTATTTCAATCACATGAATCCTCTCTGTCCTCTTACCTCTCCCCTTAACTCTCTAATCCAACAGCTTACAGTGGGGTTTGTTATGCCATCTTCACACAGAGATATAATGTATTTTGATTTTATTCACTTTATCATTCTTCTTATCCTTCCTTGACACCCTAATGCCCTCAAATAGTCCTACAATTACAAACATGATCTATGAGTATATATGTGTGCATAGATATACATTGATACATGTGTGTATCTATGTATATGTATATACATATATATATATATTTTATATGTGCATATGTATATATTATATAGGTACATACACATATATGTGTGTATATATGTATATCATTTAGGTCTATCTTCTACATATGAGGAAAAATATACTTAAATTGGAAATTGTGTGCAAAGTAATTAAGGACCAGCTTTGGACTGTGTAGTTAATGGAGTCTGCCCTGTGTGTAATACAGACAATCCAAGATCTTCATGTTTTATAAGATGGAAATCATTTCTGGCACTTAAATATTTGGGTGAAAATTGTTCAGTTTTCTGGGTATGCTATAACTGAAAAAATCAGATGTTTTCTGTGATCCTGTTAAACAGACATGGGCAACATCTCTGGTTAGTTCAAGGCTCAGAAATCAATGACATGGAGTTGTATTCAGTCCCCCAGTTGAAAGCCTTCTTGAAGTGATTACCTCTCCCTGTAAGCCACACACAATCCTCATGATTGGGTGTGAAGCAGGAACTTTGGAATTTGTTTGTTTTTTTGTTTGTTTGGTCCTGGGGCTTGAACTCTGGGCCTGGGTGCTTTCCCTGAGCTCTTTTACTCATGGCTAACACTCCACCACTTTGAGCCATAGCTCTACTTCTGGTTTTGGAGTGGTTCATTGGAGATGAGTCTCACAGACTTTCCTGTCCAGACTGGCTTTTGAACCATGATCCTAGGATTTCAGCCTCCTGAGTAGCTAGGATTATAGGTGTGAGCCACCAGCTGACATTTTCTTTGTAGCTAGATAAACAAACCTATACTCTCTTTTCTTCTCTATTGTCTCCTGGTCATTTGACTTTGTGACAGAATTTACTGTGTTCACATTTTACACCAATTGTATGACTCTTCAATGTCTACACATCCCACTGGGCAGAAATAATAGTCACCAATCTTGTCCACCATGGGTGCCTGGTGTTCCCTACAGTGTCCACCATTTTGAGACAATTTCAAGTTTGTTGTTGTGATGGCCATCGCAGGTTTTGAGATCCACCATGAAGGAGGAGCTGGAGGCCGCACAGATGAAACGTGCTCTGAGTGATCTGTTCTACAACCTCAACCTGTGTAAGCGGATCTGCCTCCTGTGTTTTACGAGGTGGGCCTCACACAGTTCCTATGAGAACAGCAGAGAGGGAACGCTATGTCTCCCTTCCAAGGGTACAATATGTATCGCTTGGGTTAGAGGTGGTGAGAGGGTTGTGGGTTTTTAGGGGGGGGGCATTGTCAGTCATGGGGCTTGAACTCTGGGCCTGGGCGCTGTCCCTGTGCTCTTCAGCTCAAGGCGAGCACTCTACTGCTTGAGCCACAGTGCCACTTCTGGTTTTCTGGTGGTTAATTGGAGAAAAGAGTCTCACAGACTTTCCTGCCTGGGCTAGCTTTGAACTGTGGTCCTCAGATCTCAGCCTCCTAAGTAGCTAGGATTATAGGTATGAGCCAATGGTGCCCAGCGGTGAGAGGGTTTTGAAGCACTGACACAGAATTCACTATGCTGAGTTTTCTGGATCACCAGCAGTCGATTCTAAGAACTACAATTAAGGTGTAGACCATGATAGCTTTGTTGTTTGTGTCCACTGTAATGAAGGCAAAATAGCAAAGGAAAAGTAAGTACGGCTCAACAATGCTTCCATATGTAAATAACCATCAGTAAGATCAAAATCAGATCAAATGTATCCTCCACAATACATGTTCCCCCTCAAAACAACAAAACCATAACAATGAGAACCATTGTATGGCAAACCTAACATTACTACTTATAAAGGAACATTCATATAAAGATATACATTTATATATACATATATTTGTGTGTGTGTGTGTGTCCGTTCATCTGTCCAATGGTCCTGAGTCTTGGACTCAAGGCCTGGGCATGTCTATGAGCTTCTGTGCTCAAAGCTAGTGTTCTATCACTTGAGCCAAAGTTGCACATCCAGCTATCCAGCTTTTTGGTAGTTAACTAGAGATAAGAGTCTCACAGACTCTTATCTAAGCCTGGACTGGCTTAGAACTGTGATTCTCAGATGTCTACCTCCTAAGTATCTAGGGTTACTGGCACAAGCCACCAGCACCCAGCATACATTTCTATTTTAACAGCAACAGCTGGCTGCCTGGGCCAATACGACAATCAGTTGTACAATTTTAAACTTCTTTCTCTCTGTTCACTACAGATGTGCAATATGTGTGTCCTTTTTTGGCCTGTTTCTCAACCTCCAGGACTTGGGGAGTAATGTTTTCCTCCTGCAGATTCTCTTTGGTGTACTGAATTTACCAGCCAATTATGTAGCATTTCTTGCAATGAATCACCTGGGCCGTCGAATAAGTCAAGTCCTTTTCACGTCCCTAGCGGGGATATCCATTCTGGCCAACATCTTTGTGCCTCAAGGTGAGGAAAACACACAGGATAAAAAAGGAAAACGTTCTCTCCTTTCCCTCAGATCACCTCTATAAGAAATAGGCCTAAGAAAATAAAAAAGAAAGAAAAGAAATAGGCCTAAGAAGGGCACCAGTGGCTCACACCTGTACTCCTAACTACTCAAGAGACTGAGATCTGAGGATTGCCGTTCCAAGCCAGCCCAGGCAGGGAAGTCTCTGAGCCTCTTCACTAAACCACCAAAAAAGCCAGAAGTGGAGCTGTGGCTCAAGTGGCAGAGCTCTAGCCTTGAACAAAAAGCTCAGGGACAGCATCTAAGTCCAGAGTTCATGCCCCAGGACCCATACCAAAAAAAGAAAGAAGAGAAAAGAAAACAAAGAAGAAAAAGCCAGGAGGCTGAGATCTGAGGATCAAGGTTCAAAGTCAGTCTGGGCAGGAAAGTTCCTGAGATTCTTTTTTTTTTTTGGGGGGGGGTGCCTCCGGTCATGGGGCTTTAGCTCTGGGCCTGGGCGCTGTCCCTCAGCTCTTCAGCTCAAGGCTAGTGCCCTACCACTTGAGCCACAGTACCATTTCCAGCTTTTTTCTTTTTGCTTATGTGGTGCTGAGGAATCGAACCCAGGGCCTCATGCATGCAAGGCAAGCGCTCTACCACTGAGCCACCCTCCCAGCCCAAGTTCGTGAGATTCTTATCTCCAATTAACCACAAGAAAACAGGAAGTGGTGCCGTGGCTCAAGTGGTAGAGCGCTCACCTTGAGCTGAAGAGCTCAAAGACAGGGCTCAGGCCCAGAGTTCAAGCCCCACAACTGACAAAATAAATAAATAAATAGGACAAATTGCTGTCTAAAATTTATGTTAGTCACACGTGTCAAAGCAGATGGGTAGAGTCTAGCATGCTGGCATTTCCTCTGTCCAGCTTTATCTTGTTCCTCCAGCTTTAGGTACAAATTTCCTTCCTGAATTCTTTGTGTGTCCACTCATGGGTCTCCTTTTTAGGTCAACACAAATGCAACCCTGGTTTCTGGAATTATCTTGACATGAAAAAACAAAGCTGGACACCAATGGTCCATGCCTGTTATCCTAGCAACTCTGAAGGCTGAGATCTGAGGATCACAGTTCAAAGCCAGCAAGAAAAATCTGTAAAACTTATCTCTAATTAACCACCAAAAAGCTGGAAGTGCAGCTGTGGCTCAAGTGGTAGAGTGCTAGCCTTAAGCAAAGAAACTCAGGAACAGTGCTCAGGCCCTGAGTTCAAGCCCCAGGACCTGCACACATACAAAAAAAAATGAAAAAGGGCTGGGAAGGTGGCTCAGTGGTAGAGAGCTTGCTTTGTATGAATAAGGCACTGGGTTTGATTCCTCAGCACCACATAAACAGAAAAGGCTGGAAGTGGTGCTGTGGCTCAGGTGGTAGAGCGCTAGTCTTCAGCTGAAGAGCTGAGGAACAGCACCCAGGCCCAGAGTTCAAGCCCCACAACCAACAAAAAGAAAAAGGAAAGAAAAGAATAGAAAAGGACAAAAGGAAGGAAGGAAAGAAGGGAGGGAGGGAGGGAGGGAGGGAAGGAAGGAAAAGATAGTGAAGTTCTGAATATCTCACTCCATCTTTATCCAGGTGCAAGAAGAATGAATACATTTATTTAGAACCTTTGCTTTACCATTATCAAAATAAGCAGATGTCTCGTGTCTTACCTTATTAGCCGCTGCAGGAACTGCTTCTATATAGCTTCTCTACTGTGTATATTATACTGGTGCCCACTCCAATAAGGGTGATGCGAATGCGGATTCCAGCAGCTGGGACTTCCTGACTCTCCTGGTTCTTCCTCTCTCCAGAAATGCTGGCCCTGCGCCTGATTCTGTCAACGTTAGGAGGATGCCTTCTGTATGCTTCCATTACTTGTTGTCTGACGCATTCAAATGAACTACTCCCCACCGTAATCAGGTACAGAACCTCATGTGTTTCCTGTTAGGATCCAAACAGACCTTTCTCAGATCATGGATTCACTGAAGGAAGAAAACCAGTACTGGGTAGTTAGCAAACGCAATCAGTTGTGGTTGGTGTTTTTTCATTGCTATGATAAAGGTGATATGGAGTGATCATAGTAAGGTAAGGAGTGCATTTCTTTTTGGACAATGTCACCCCTCTCCCACACTCTCCCCGTTTCTCCTTCCTGTCTCTACCTAGAAGTTATATTTTCAATATAGTGTCTAATGAGTACTGCTGAATTTGTTTGCCCTTTGTAGCTCCATTTCTGTGCCTTCCCTTGTGATTTTTCTAAAAAATATGATAGCCCAAGTTTTCCAAATACTTTCCTGGTATTAAGTCCACTTACGTACCATTAATATACATCTCTTTTTATATTATGAGTCACTAATAAGGTAGGAGCTAGGAGTAATATAGTATTTTTTAAGTGACAAAGAATTGTCAGCCTGGTGCTGGTAGCTTACATCTGTCATCCTAGCTACTGAGAAGGCTGAGATCTGAGGATCATGGCTCAAAGTGAGCCTGAGCAAGAAAGTCCATAAGACTCTTATCTTCAATTAGTCACCCAGAAAAAGCCAGAAATGGAGCTGTAATTCAAATGGTAGAGTACTAGTCTTGAGCAAAAAATAATTCGGAGACAGTACCCAGTCCCTGAGTTCAAGCCCCAAGACCAGCACACAAAAAAGTCTCTCAACTTGAGAAAATATGCTAGCAAATAAGAGAGCATATTTCAAATGCACAATTGTATTCTAAGCATTCTGATTCTAAATACTTAGTTGTGATATCTCTCATGATTGATGCAAATTGGTAAGTCACAAAGTATGAGTTTGTGTTGGTTGGTGCTGGCCCTGGGGCTTGAACTCAGGACCTGGGTGTTATCCCTGAGCTCTTTTTGGTCAAGGCTAGCACTCTGCCCCTTGAGCCACAACTCCACTTCTGGCTCTTTTGTAGTAATTAGAGATAAGAGTCCCATGGACTTCCTGCCCAAGCTGGCTTCGAAGAGTAATCCTCATATCTCAGCTTTCTGAGTTGCTGGGATTCCAGGCGTGAGCCCCAGGTGCCTGACTTTTATTTTTGTATTGTCTGTGCTCTAAGGGCAACAGCTTCAGGAATCATTGGGTTTACTGGGAGCATTGGGTCGGCCCTGGCTCCCCTCTTGATGATGCTGACGATATATTCTGCATCCTGGCCCTGGTTCATCTATGGAGGCTTCTCCCTCCTGGCCAGCCTTGCGGTCCTCCTCCTTCCTGAGACCAGAAACCAGCTTCTGCCTGACTCCATCCAAGACATCGAAAATGAGTGAGTAACACCAGTAGCTACCCCTACAGAAGTTGTGTGTTAATGCTCTGTGGTGAGAAGACAAGATGGAACCTGGAGCCACAGGCTCTCTCCAGGCTCTCTCCAGCACTCAGTGCCTTTGGAATGGTCTCATCCTTTTTGAACAATGGCCTCATGTGTACACTGAGACCCACACAGGCTACCTCTGTGCAGCCTGTACCAGTAAGTTTAGTGATAAAACAGGAGAAAATTAGGTCTCCTCTTTCCTGCCTGCCCTAATGTGACACACACCAAACCCAGCACCCTTCCACCCAGTGAACTCATGGTACTGCCAAGTATTAAAGGCCTGAGGACAGTCTTGGTCTCTCGAGAATCTGGAGACAGAACTAAAACCCCTCTCACAAATGACAATACGTCTCAGGTGGTATGTGTTGCCTTCTAGAATGAAAACCCTGAGGGGGAGGGAGTGGAAAAGGAGGGAGGTGTAGGAAAGAGAGTGATTTTTTTTTTAAGTTAATAGTGGGAAAGGATTTTTAAAATATTGTATGCATCCCTTTTCTTTTCCAAAGACCCCTTTGGCCAGTGCCCTAGAATTTAGGGCAGCAAAGCTATCTTTCCTAGTCCTGACCTGTGTGGGAGGCCTTTTGCTGTGTTTTCCTGGCAGAATCCACAGCTTTAACCCAAGCTGGTGGTGATCTTCACACTCTAAATTATGCATGTGTGTAGGTATATTTTCTATGACTTTTCATGAGTGTGTTTATTGCTTTGTTAATTTCTTTGTGTTTGTCACAGGACACAAGCCTCCAGAAAAGCAAAACAGAAAGACACTTTCATCAAGGTGACACGGTTTTAACCAATTCCAATAACTGGCTGCTGACTAATTAAAAGAATCTTTCATGGCAACTGGTAAAGTCTGGAAAACTAATAAATAAGATAAATAATGGAAAAGAGGACATTTAAAATTACAATTGGGATACTAAGTACTAAATGTAAAATCCCTATGAATGAAGCCAAGTGTTGGTGGTTCATCTCTGTAATCCCAGCTACTCAGGAGCTGAGATCTGAGGATCATAGTTCTAAACCAGCCCAGGCAGGAAAGTCCAGGAAAGTCCGTGAGACTGTTATCTCCAATAAACCAAAAAAAAAGCTGGAAGTGGAGTTGTGGTGTAAGTAATAGAATGAAAAAGTTTGAAAAGAATTATAGTTCTTTAAGAAAACTAACATGAAATATCTGCATAAATATCTAGAAACTAGCCTTGGTTCTAAATGAGAAAACTGATTAAAATGTTAAAAACTGGGGCTGGAAACGTGGCTTAGTGGTAGAGTGCTTGCCTAGCATGCATGAAGCCCTGGGTTGGATTCCTTAGTACCACATAAACAGAACAAGCTGAAAGTGGAGCTGTGGCTCAAGTGGTAGAGTGCTAGCTTTGAGCAAAAGAAGCTCAGGGACAGTGCCCGGGCCCTGAGTTCAAGTCCAAGGACTAGCAAAAAATGAATGTTAAAAAAAAAAACCTAGGAATCTACTGCCATCTCATGTCATTCTCAACAAAGTTGCCACAAACATACATTGGAGAAAGTAATTTTTGTAATAAGCAATAAAATTGGATATTCCCATGTATAAGAATAGCATTAGATCCTATCTCTAACCTCATTCAAAAATATCAACTCAACTGGGCTCCGGTGGCTCACACCTATGATCCTAGCTACTCAGGAGGCTGAGATCTGAGGATCACGGTTCAAAGCCAGCCTGGGCAGGAAAGTCCGTGAGACTCATCTCCAATAAACCACTAGAAAACCAGAAGTGGTGCTGTGACTCAAGCGGTAGAGCACTTGCCTTGAGCTGAAGAGCTGAGGGACAGCGCCCAGGCCCAGAGTTCAAGCCCCAGGACCAACAAAAAAAAAAAAGGAAAAGAAAAATAGTTGCCATCTATCCACCCAACATCCAAAAAATATAAAGAACTAAAAAAAAAAAAAAACACTGAACAATCCAATCAAAAAATAAACAAGTCAACTGAACAGATACTATTCAAAAATTTACAAATGGGAGCTGGGAAGGTGGCTCAGTGGTAGAGTGCTTGCCTAGCATACATGAAGCCCTGGATTCGATTCCTCAGTACCACATACACAAAAAAAGCCAGAAGTGGTGTTGTGGTTCAAGTAGTAGAGTGCTAACCTTGAGCAAAAGCAGCTTGGGGACAGTGCCTAGGCCTGAGCTCAAGTCTAGGACTGGCAAAAAAAAACTACAAGTGGTCAATAATCACATAAAAAAAAAATCAGTATCTTCTGAGAGCAAGCTAGGAAAGGGGTGACATTGTCCAAAAAAGAAATGTAAGAACTGTACTCTTTACCTGACTTACATAACTGCAATTCCTTTGTCTGTACATCACCTTCATAATAACAATTAAAAATGTAGGACTGAGAAGGTGGCTCAGTGGTAGAGCGCTTGCCTTGCATGTATAAGCAAAAAAAAAAAAAGGCAAAAGTGGCACTGTGGCTCCAGTGGTAGAGCGCTAGCCCTGAGCTGAAGAGCTGAGGGACAGCGCCCAGGCCCAGAGTTCAAGCCCCATGACCAACAAAAAAATTAATTAAAAATGTAAGAGAAAATACACTGAAGCCAGGTGTATGTGACTCATGCTACTCAGGAAGATTGCCGTTCAAAACCAGCCCAGGCAGGTAAGCTCATCAAACTTTTTTTTTTTGGGGGGGTCTGGTCATGAGGCCTGAACTCTGGGCCTGGGCACTGCCCCTCAGCTCTTCAGCTCAAGGCTAGCGCTCTACCACTTGAGCCACATCGCTACTTCCAGCTTTTTTCTTTTTGCTTATGTGGTGGTGAGGAATCGAACCCAGGGCCTCATGCATGCAAGGCAAGCGCTCTACCACTGAGCCACCCTCCCAGCCCTCATCAGACTCTTATCTCCATTAAATCACTATAAAGCCAAGAAGTCGAGGTAGCTCAAATAGTATGTGCTGGCCTTGAGCATAAAAAGCTCAAAGACAGAGTACAGGCCTTGAGTTCAAGCCCCAGAACCAGGGATGGGGGGAGACTATCATAAAACAAACATTAGCTAAGTGAAATGACATGGGTCCTTGTGCGAGGTGTTCAGAAAAAAGATGAGGGGTTCACTTGAGTCCAGAAGTTAAAAGCCAGCCTGGGAGACACAGAAAGCTTTCCTTCTGTTACCACGTTCACTGTATCTCATCTGGTATAAAGTATTTGCTGGTAATTGTGTTGGATGACGGTGTCAAAGGCCTCATTTGGGAGGGGCTGGACTTAATGTAAAGGGAACTTACTGATTTCCCATTGGGACAGTCCAATCGAATGGCTCAATATCTTCCTAGGTTTTTGAGGTTGGTTTTTTTTTTTTTGGGGGGGGGTGTTGTTTTGTTTTTGTCAGTCATGGAGCCTGAAATCTGTGCCTGGACGCTCTCCCTCAACTCTTCAACTCAAGGCTAGTGCTCTACCACTTGAGCCACACTACTACTTCTAGCTTTTTTTTGCTTATGTGGTGCTGAGGAATCGAGCCCAGGACTTCATGCATGCAAGACAAGCGCTCTACACTAAGCCACCTTCCCAGCCCCTTCCCGTTCTTTCTGAAGTGAGATAACAGCCTCCTTTGGGCTTCAATATGGAAAGGACAGTGTGTGCACACATTCACAGCTGGCCACGGCGCATTCCCTGCTTCCTGTAGCATGTCACAAGTAGCAAGCAGGAAGGTCATCTCTTAGACAATATAGTTGTCTGGAAAATACATCAATGAATATAGCATTTAATTCACAACATGATTTATATTCTTGTCAATCATGGGGCTTGAATTCAGGCCCTGGGCACTGTCCCTGAATTTTTTATTTTTTTGGTCAGTTGGGCTTAAACTCTGGTCCTGATCCCTTAGCTCTTCAGCTCAAAGCAAGTGCTCTACCGCTTGAGCTACAGCGCCACTTCTGATTTTCTGGTGGTGTTTTGGAAATAAGAGTCTCACAGACTTTCCTGCCTGGGCTGGCTTTGAACCGTGATCCTCAGATCTCAGCCTCCTGAGTAGCTTATAGGCATGAGCCACCAACACCCAATGGGATTTATAAAGGAAGCTAACATTTCAAATCCTCTTTCATCTCTCCTACCAAGATGTTGTAGTCTCACTTTTTTTGTATGACTTTATTCCTGAGTTGTTAGGTTCTTATGGAATTATTTTCTAAAGATGCTCAGATAGTTTATAGCTAATACATAGAAATACCACATTGACTTCTTATATAGGAAGCCTTACTGAACATATCTAATTATCATCCTGTAAGAGTGTATTTGGAGATTCTGTAGAATTTTCTTCATACAGGGCTGGGAAGGTGGCTCAGTGGTAGAGCGCTTGCCTTGCATGCTCAAGGCCCTGGGTTCAATTCCTCAGCACCACATAAGCAAAAAGAAAAAGCCGGAAGTGGTGCTGTGGCTCAAGTGGTAGAGTGCTAGCCTTGAGCTGAAGAGCTGAGGGACAGCGCCCAGACCCAGAGTTCAGGCCCCACAACCGGACCCAAAAAAAAAAAGAATTTTCTTCATACACTGCTTAGAGTGAACATATTTGCCTTGCCCCTGATCTAGCCATTCATCATGAAATACATTATTTTCAGAGTTTTATGGATTTCCCTTTCGAGGTTAAGATAGCTTCAATTGGCAGATTGCTATCATGCATGAAGAGTTTTGTCAATTGGGGATATTGGATCCTATGAACCAATCAAGATAATCACAATAATATATTCATCTATATTTCCCCAGTTCTATCCATATTGTTATAAAAAAAATAAGTCTATGACTCCCTGGATACACAGTCCTTGCTCATCATTTAAACCAGATACACAAGATTTATGTTTGGTTTGAATGCAAAGAAGCAGGTTACCATATACCAGTTTCATAATAGCCTCCTAAAGATTTTTACAAAAGAAAAAAGAGCTTTAAAATCTTGTGCTTAATGCTCTGGTTCACCATCTTCTTAGTCTTGCTGGCTTACTGAATAGATCTTTTTCCTTGCCCCAAAAGACATGCCCTTGATTCTCTTGTCCTTTTGTGCACGGTGAGTAAAACACCCTTGTGTTCCATAGCAGATCTAGACATCTTCTTTCTGAGAACATAGGCCCACCATAGACTGGTTCACTACAGGTTTCCTCCAGTAAGAAAGGAAGTCTCCCTGATAGCTGAGAAGCAATTCCTGATCAATCAAACAAGTTTTATGTGTGTTGGACACTTCTAGATGGAACCAGCTAAAGGCAGGGACAAGGGGATCTCAGAGGCCTGAGCAGAAGGAATATGAAACCTCGCTGAATCCACTCAAATCACCCAGCCCAGCCAGCTCTTCCTCAGTGCCTCTCCTTCAGCCAAGTCTTAAATTCTTTGGAGAGAACTGTTCATTCAGAACCTTACACGGTTTCTATTCCTGCCTCCTTAACCATGAATAGCTAATCTAAGGCCAAAGATACATCATGTAAAACACATCAATGGAGTTCATGATTATTCAGCCATGACCAGAGACCAAGGGAATTGGCTATTTTCTCCATCTAAAAGCTCCCTCCATGTTTCCTGCCTGTCTGCTTAGCTATTATAACCCTGCACAGATGGAAGCCAGCCTGGGCAAGAAAGTCCATGAGACTCTTTGTCTCCAACAAACTACTCAGAAAAGATGGAAGTGGTGTTGTGGCTCAAGTGTAGAGCATTAGCCTTGAGCACAAAGAGGCTCAGAGACAGTGCCCAGGCCCTGAGTTTAAGCCCCAGGAGAAAAAGGAAAAAAGGGAAAAAAATGGGGAAAAGGGATAACTCAAGTACAATCTCAAGTTAAAGGGCACAAAAACAAATGTGCTGAATGACAAATGTTTGATTTAGAATCCAACCTCCTTAGTGAGCTCTGAGTTAAGGAATGTCAGCAGGGACTGATATGTGAAAAGATGGCTAACAACATTACTAGGCAACAAATAATTTTACAGAAGTGAGTGCAAAATGTAAAAATGAAAGTGGTATAAAGAAGGAGGGAGGGGGAAGAAGGGAGAAAGGGAGGAAGAAAGGGAGGGTAAGAGGGAGAGAGGAAGGAAGAAGGGAGAAAGGGAGGAAAGAAGGGGGAGGGAGGGAGATAAGCTGTTGGTCTCAGAAAATTATTGCTAAGGAAAGAAGAAAATCATCAGGCATTATGAACACAGGCACTGGTGGCTCACCCTGTAGCTCAGGAGGCCAAGATCTGAGGATCGAGATTCAAAGCCATCCTGGGCAGGAAAGTCTGTGAGACTCTTATAGCCAATAAACCACTTAGAAAAGCACAAGTGGCACTGTGGCTTAAGTGGTGTAGCTCTAGCCTTGAGGTGAAGAGCTGAGGGACAGCACTCAGGCCCAGAGTTCAAGTCCCACAACTGACCAAAAAAAAAAAAAAGAGACTGAGATCTGAGGATCACCAACATCATTCTTTTGATGATGTACCATCAACAAAAGATCTAGGGTATTTAGCAGTGATGTTACATGCTAAAATGTTTACATGGAGACAGTATTTTAAAATATTAACTCATCTCCCTCCCTTCCCCCTTTCATTTCCCTCTCCCTCACCCCCCTCCATTAAATTTCTTCACTTATGCACAAAGATGACCACCATCTTACATAGCCTAGAGTGGAAAGAGTTTAGAGCTGTTATCTGTTATCTGAGCATGATTATAACAGGGTCCTCTTTCTCTATTATAAATGCCTCATTGTCTGTCTAATGGTTATCCTAAGGAAAGCTGTTCTTTCCAGGTCAAGTGAATTATTAAACCTACACAGGAGTCCGCATGTCACTGGAAGGGAAATGTCCAAGTGAAACAGGCAAATATTTGACTTTGGGTTCACAAACATTTGTCCAAATGTTTGGTTTACTAAGCCTCTCATTTACCCGGTCATTCCACTGAAGACCAAGTATCTCTGAGAAGATCAGGACTGGGTAAACACTTTGGTCAGGTGTATGCATGGTCATCCCAAATAGAAAGGACAGACTGCCCCACTCCATAGAAAGCAAGGATTTGAAAAGGCGTATTTATGTAGAGAATGTGAAAGTCATGACAGAAGTTGGCCTCCATTTTACCTTCCCTAGGCATAGGTTGCCTTAAATTCTCACGTGAGAAAATTCCCCTAACTGAAAAAAATATGCTTTGAATAGCTGTTCCATTTTCATCATGGATCTGTATGCTTCGAGTCTGCACATTTTTATTACATTACCTGTCAGTGCTCTGTTCTGCATGGATGTTGATCACTTAGCCATACCGCAGATATCCTGCTCTCTGCAGGCTCAGCTCCACCCATATGCTTCAAGGACATTAATAAGGGCTCAGAATCAACACAGCTCACTTTGGCCACTCAATGTGTCTCCCATCCCTACAAATGGTTTTTAAGTCCTGTCTTTAAGTAGTGGGCTCAAAATAAACAATGACAATAGAGTGATTGGAACTAGAACGTGAATCAGACAGCACCCAGACCCTGAGTTCAAGTCTCAGGACTAGGAAAAAAACACTTTCTTGTTGATGGGGTGGCTTACTATTTGCCTAGCAAGCACAAATCCCTGAGTTCAAATTCCTGTAATGCTAATAATAAGTAAGCAAATTAATAAGTAATATAGTAGACAACACATGTTAAAAAATGAGTCTATCCTCTTGTTCATTCACAGCAGAAGTCAACATGTAAATGTTTGAAGTATTCATCTGGAATCAGAATAAAAATCTCAAATTCTCTGCTAATTCTCAGGTAGAAAAACTAGAAGGGGGGATCTTATCAATTACACTTTAAGTTGGATATTTTTAAGCAATAAAGAATAAAGTTAATGGCTGGGTGCTCACACCTATAATCCTAGCTACTCAGGAGGCTGAGATCTGAGGATCGCTGTTCAAAGCCAACCCAGGCAGGAAAGTCCGTGAGACTCTTATCTCCAATTAATCACCAGAAAACCAGAAATGATGCTGTGGCTCAAGTGGTAGAGAGCTAGCCTTGAGCTGAAGAGCGCAGGGACAGTGCCCAGGCCCAGAGTTCAAGCTCCATGACTGACAAAAAAAAAAAAGAATAAAGTTAATGTACAACTTTAGAAATAAAATAGTCCTTGGCAATGAGTTCTCCGATTAAAGCACAGTTGGCACTGACAGCGATCCCTTCCTCCCCTCTCCCACAAACTACACTGTGGGCCCAAAAGGGCGAGGTTGTTATATGGAAAGAAACTGGAGACATTTTCACTGAATGGAAAGAACTTCTGCAAAGAGTTCTTCATTATTGGAAATGTTTAAACAGAAGCTCTCCATGATGTTCCTGAAGCTTTCCCAGCATTGCAGACTAGAGTTGGCCTAAGAAGCAAACAAGGCTCCTTCCTGCAAAGAGAGGAAACTTAAATAAGTATAGGAAGTACTTAGCACTGTGGGCGGTTCTTAACTGATGGGCAAAGCACAGTAGTTCTTCCTCTCCTGCCAGTCCATGCATCTCTTATCACATATATTAGAGGAAAAATATTCTAGATTGTTCTAGAGGCTCCTGATTTTCTGAAGGAGGGCCGTTGAGAGAGGAAGACAGGGGGAGGGAAGGAGGAGGCATGGCATCCTTGCTGGTGTCACTAGCTCCTCCTCTCTGGGGGGTTAGCAGGCCTTGGGCAGTTACCGGTTTGGGCTTTATGCCATCCACAACAGCCGAAATGACGACGCCTGCAGCCCTGGCGCCTTCCATCAGAACGTGCTCTACCTGAAAGCACAGCGGTCACAGCCCATCAGTCCCCATCCAGGCCTCTGCCCTCCCTCCTACACCTATGCCACGGGGAGGCTTTCCCTAGAGGAGCCAGCCTATGCCAGGCTGTATTTCCACAAAATCCTAGAGCTGCAAGAGCCCCAAGCAGCCAGGCTTGCTGGAGACAAGACACCTGAGGCAAACAGGCTCCCTTCCCCCAGGAAAGCATCCAGAGATTCTGGTTCTGTCTTCCCCAGAGCCATCAGGACAAGGTCTAAACTCCAAGGGGCTCAGAAGCAACTGATCTCAGCAGAGGATGGGCCACAGCCAATGAAGTCCTCGCCCAACGAACAGGGAATCTGAGAGGCCTGGAAGGGAACTCACCTGAGCGGAATTGCACAGTGAATTCGTCTACAAGCTTGGCTCTGGGCTTGGTGCTCGTGACTTTTGGGGCTAGAGGTCTTGAGAAGCCTCTCATTGTGCCCTTGGGGTCTTCTCTTCATGTACAAGTGTGCAGCAAATGAGAGGTCCCTCGTACCACGGCCCACCAACTCTGGCACTGGCAGAAAGCCTCACAAGAATGGACTACAGGCACACCAAGGATGCAAGATACAGAGGAAGAGGGTGCAGAGAACTGAGAGGGAAGATGCAGACAGACAAAGAGGGAGAAGCAGGCTAGGGAAGACCTGCCAGTGCTCCCTAAAGGTGAGGAATAACAGAGAGACCAAGAACCAGGTTTGAATCCACTCTGTTTAGAGAACATAAGAAACAGAGGTGAAGCCAGATCCCAGCGGCTCACATCTGTGATCCTAATTACTCAGGAGGTGGAGATCTGAAGATCATGGTTCAAAGCCAGCCTGCGTAGGAAGGTCTATCAGAATCTCATCTTCAATTAACTAACAAAAAAGCCAGAAGTGGAGTTGTGGTTCAAGTGGTAAAATGCCAGCCTTGAGTAAAAAGAGCTCCGGAACAATGCCCAAGCTCTGAGTTCAAGCCCTAGGACTGGCACGAAAGAAAGAGAGAGAGAAAGAAAGAGAGAGAGAGAGGGAGGGAGGAAGGAAGGAAGGAAGGAAGGAGGGGGGGCTAGGAAGGTGGCTCAGTGGTAGGAAAGTGGCACTGTGGCTCAAGTGGTAGAGCACTAGCCTTGAGAGCTGAGGGACAGCGCCCAGGCCCAGAGTTCAGGCCCCATGACCGGACCCCCCAAAAAAAAGAGAGAGAGGAAGGGAAGGAGGGAAGGAGAGAGAAATAGAAAGGAAGGAAGAAAAGGAAGGAAGGAAGGAAAGAAGAAAGGAAGGAGGGAGGGAAGGAAGGAAGGAGTTGAGAAAGAAGAAAAGAAACATAGCGCAAAAGCTAGGACAATAGAACAATCCACTTTTAATCCTTAGATTCCCCCCCCCCTATTTAAAAAGAGATAAATATATGCACTCCCTCTGCTTATCTTGTGGAGTTTGAGCAAGGATAGTTATTAACAAGAACAGCTCAAATTGTTGCGGATATTTTGCTTTTCAAGTCTCTAGCACATTAAGCTGATCGCTGCCCTACTGTGGGGGTGGGGGGGAGAGGGGGAGGGCAATGTGCACAGAGCCGGCCAACAGCACTGCAACCGCTACCCACCACCTATAGGCACAGCTTGGCCCTTCAGAGGGTCAGACACAGGGATGCTGGCCAAAGGGCTGGTTGCCTGGATGAGGAAAAGCTGGAAATCCAGATCTTTCTTATGTAACATTTCTATATTTTTAAATGCTGGTAGTAACTCAACTTTTAAAATAATAACAACGCTGGGCACTGGTAGCTCATGCCTGTAATCCTAGCTAGTCAGGAGGCTGAGATCTGAGGATCTCGGTTCAAAGCCAGCCTGGGCAAGACCTTCTGAGACTCCTATCTCCAATAAATGACCAGAAAACCAGAAGTGGTGCAGTAGCTCAAATGGTAGAGCGCGAGCCTTGAGCTGAAGACCTGAGGGACAGCGTTCAAGCCAGGCCCAGAGTTCAAGCCCCATAACTGACAAAAATAAATTAATTAAATAAAACAATATAATAGTAGTAGTAGTAATAAATCCAAGATGTGGCCTACAGACTGGTAGGGGTTTTTTTGTTTTGTTTTTTGTTGGGTTTTTTTTTGGGGGGGGGTCGGTCATGGAGCCTGAACTCTGGGCCTTAGCGCTGTCCCTCAGCTCTTCAGCTCAAGGCTAGTGAGTGCTCTAGCACTTGAGCCACAGCGCCACTTCTTGCTTTTTTCTGTTTATGTGGTGCTGAGGAATCGAACCCAGGGCCTCACGCATGCAAGGCAAGAGCTCTACCACTGAGCCACCTTCCCATCCCAGACTGCTAGTTTTCAATTTAACAAGGAAATATCTACTTTTAGTCTCCTCCTATTTTGTAAAGGAAATTAAGAAAAAAAAAAAACGAAAACAAAGAAAAAGTCTCAGAAATAGAGTAACTTAACCAAGGAGATCACCCTAACCCAGAAGAGAGGTAAAGATACCTCCTAAACTGCACACTCTGCAATACATGAAAGCCGTGACAGCACAGCCCAGCGATGCCCGCTTTGATCACGAGGGGCTGGCCCGGGGAGCCGCACCTGCTGGCTCCTGGGCACGCCGTATCTGAGGTCGTTGACGAAGTGCTCGCAGTTCCCTTCCATCAGGCTGTACTGCACTATCTTGTTGACCATGTTTCTGGTGCGCTGCATGATCTTCTCCACAGGGAGGGGCAGGTATGTCCCGTCCAGCTTGTTGCTGATCTTCCAGGAGCAGCCATGGAGCACATCCTCCAGACGGCTGTATTTTACCACTGCGCGGTTGCTGAAGATCGAAGTGATGCTACGGGCCCCAATTCCTTCAGCTGAAGAACAAAAAGCAAGAGAGACCCAAGGCCTGGTGGGTAGTCATTTAGAAATCACTAGATGATTTCTGAGTGTCGTCCCTTTAAAAAAAAAAAAATGAGAAGTTAGCTTGGCGCCTGAGCCCACACCTGTGCAATCCTACTGTCATCCTAGCCACTCCGGAGGCTAGAGGCTGAGATCTGAGGATCGCAGTGCAAAGCCAGCCAGAGCAGAAAAGTCTGTGAGACTCTTTTCTCCAATTAACCACCAAAAAAAAAAAAAAAAACAAGAAAAAGTTCCAGAAGTGGAGCCATGGCTCCATGAGTGGTAGAATACTAACCATGAACAAAACAAAACAAAAAGTGCAGAGACAGGACCCAGGTTCAAGCCCCAGGACCAGCGCGCGCACGCACACACACACACACACACACACACACACACACACACACACACTTCACTCAGACTAAATCAAATGCTTATTTCTTCTTTCCATTTCAGTCCTCTTCTGTAACATTTTGTTTCAAGAGACAAATTATCAGCCAGGCGCTGGTGGCTCACACCTGTAATCCTAGCTACTCAGGAGGCTGAGACCTGAGGATAGGGTTCAAAGCCAGACCAGGCAGGAGAGACCGTGAGACTCCTATCTCCAATAAACCACCAGAAAACCGGAAGTGGTGCTGTAGCTCAAGTGGTAGAGTGCTTGCCTTGAGGTGAAGAGCTGAGGGACAGCGCTCAGGCCCAGAGTTCAAACCCAATGACCAACAACAAAAAAGAGAGAGAGAGAGAGACAAACGATACTGATGTCTTTTACATTAGTTGAAGTGACGGAGCTATGATTTTAAGATTTCTGGGGAAAAGGGAGCTAATTATTGGAAGTAGCAGCTCCGAGTGCAAAGGGCTTACCCCTGGGCTTAGCGTGACGGGGAGGGAGCCCACAGGTGTCTCGCATCTCATTATAAGCTCTTCCACACTGTGCTGTTCTCTTCCTTCTGAGACCAGCTGTCATGGACCAGGACTGCACACAGAGATGATCTGTGAACAAGCTCTGGCCAAAGGCTTTCTACTCCGAAAGCTCAAGACTTGCCCAGGATACAAAATTCAAAAGAAATCCTCCCAGGCCCGGCTCCTCGGGCAAGCTCTGGGAGCTGCGGCTCCTGATAACCATTTTACATTGCCTGACATCCTGTGCCCCTCCTCCCCCATCACTTCTCCACAAGGCCAAGCCTTGCGTCACCTGGGCCTTGAGAAACGGACTGAGGACTGGGCCTGCATGGCGGTGAAGCAGCCTGCAGGATAAAGACTTCCACTTTGGGCAGGATGAGGAGGAAGGCCCTAGCAAGATTTGAGGACACCAGGAAACACTGCCCACACCCCACCCATGGGACCTCCAGAAATATGGAAAGGGTGCTCAGTTATCAGTACAAACATGAAGGCTCAGAATCCTTCGATTCGTAATGGAAAGAGGGGCGGGGGTGCTGGTTCAGGGACTTGAACTCAGGGACTGGGTGCTGTCCCTGAGTGTTTTTGCTCAAGGTTAGTATCTTAGCACTTCAATCACAGGTCCACTTCTGGCTTTTTTAGGTGGCTAATTAAAAATAAGAGTCTCACAGACTTTCCTGCCCAGGCTGGCTTCAACTTGCAATCCTTAGATCTCAGCCTCCTGAGTGGCTAGGAGGCACAGGTGCCTGGCTAGATTATTTATTTATTTATTATTTATTTATTGGTGCCAGTCCTGGGGCTTGAACTCAGGGCCTGGGCATTGTCCCTGGGCTTCTTTTGCTCCAGGCTATCATTGTATCACTTGAGCCACAGCGCCTCTTCTGGCTTTTTCTGTGCATGTGGTACTGAGGAATTGAACCCAGGGCTTCGTGCCTGCTACGCAAGCGCTCTACCAGGAAGTCGCTTTTTCAGCCCCTAGGTTTTTATTTTTGAAGGGTGGTTAAAAGGCCAGGGAGTTTAGGGGACACTACACGTGTGCCACTCCCACAGCTAGACCCTCACTGGTCTAGACCCTACTGGTGAACAGAGACCCAGCTCTTCTGCCCAGAGAGTAAATCAAGGCCCGGGAAGGGCCGCGGCGGGGAGCACGGTGATAACTCTGCTCCTGGCTCCTCTGCTAAGAACTTGCCCGTGGCTATTTCCGGGGCGCGTCCCTCTTACTCGGCGGGGCCAGGTGGACCACACAGTCGTCTTCCACGTAGATGGCCCAGTGCTCATAGCCAATTCGAAAAATCTCAATCAGGTCTCCAGGTCTAGGTCGTGGTTTGATCTGCGGCGGGGGGAGAAGGAGAGGAGATAAGGATGAACTGCACCGGCTCTGTCCGGGGAGCCGTGGCCGCCCAGCTTTTGGATCTCGCTAAGGTTCCTCCCTCGACAGAACCAGATCCAAGCTGGAGAGTGGTCTCTCCCGCTTCCCCTGCACAGCAGCAGCCGCCACGGCTCTGTGCCGGCCAACAACACACTGTGTCTCAGCTCAGGATGCACCAACACGTGCCAGTGAGGAGGGTCTGAACCTCTTCACCCCCACATGGTAAGCCTTCGGGGTGTGGGGCACCAGAGGGGCACTGCAAGAGGAAGGGACCCGTGCAGTCACGGGGAGGGGGGGGTGAGCTGGGGGGGGGTGCTCAGCGGCCTGGTGTGAAGATCTCTGTCTCAGCACAAAATGTTGCAGGCTTGACCCAAACCTAGCCTTCCCTGGGCCTGACAGGGGCTGCCAGGGCCCCAAATCCTGCTGCCCCTTCCCGTCCCTGATTCCTCTGCCAGTCTGCTGAAGGATCCACCTGCCGCCTAGAGAGCCCCCCTTCTCTGCACCCCCACTCCAACCTATGAGAGACTATGGATCAACTCCAGACTGGAAAAATCAGTGGAGCTCTGCTGTCTCCAAGGACGTCCAGACCTCTTCCCAGCATGTCCTCTGAGCCCTCACCATCAGCCCTCGGAGACCCCGTGGAGGCTCCACACCTGTCCTAAAAGCAGTCTTTTAGCATGGCTTAACCTTCTACCAACTCACTGTGTGCTTCTGTGTGTATGGGGGTGGGAGGGAGGCAGGAAGGAGGAAAGGAGGAAAGGAGGGAGGGAGAGAGGGAGAGAGGGAGGAATATACCTGCCCTGGCTAGCTTTGAAGCATAATCTGTATCTCAGGGAGAGGGAGAAGGGGAGGGGAGGGGAGGGAGACAGGGAGAGAAGAGGAAGCCACAGCCATGGAGACTACCAACTACCCCGCATGCCCATTCACTTCCCTGTACCATGCCCCTTATACCAAATTCACAACCAGTTTCCTTTTTTTTTTTTTTTTTTGTCAGTCATAGGGCTTGAACTCGGGGCCTGGGCACTGTCCCTGAGCTTTTATGCTCAAACCTAGTGCTCTACTACTTTGAGCCACAGCGCCACTTCCAGTTTTCTGGGGATTAATTGGAGATAAGAGTATCATGGATTTTCCTTCCCTAGGCTGGCTTCGAACTACAATCCTCAGATCTCAGCCTCCTGAGTAACTAGGATGACAGGCATGAGCCACAGCGCCTAGCTCATTTACATCTTTAAACCTATCTTAATAGGTATCTGCTAACTTCAACATCTAGGCCCACTAGGAAACCGTCCCTACTTGTTACCCTTTTTCTTGTGTATAGGTAGTTTTCCTGGTTCTCTGTGTGTATCATAATAAGCTGTTGGAACCCAGACATTTTAGGGAATATATTGTAGTTACTCTGGATTCCGATTCCTGCTCCCCACCCAGCTGGTAGTTGTTGCTGTTTATTTGGTAAGTTATCCACTTACAGTAATTGTGCCACTAGTGTATCTACTTGGGCTTTTTCCCTTGTTTTTACTTTTAAGCCAGACTCCCTGGATCAGCATAGCTTAATGGTCAGCCAGTGACCAATGAGAGACTGTCACTCCTGAAGGAAGGGAAGGAGAATTGGTGATATGACAGGTAGCAGACAACATGTGACAACATGTGACCCATCTTAGCGCTTCCTGTTCCCACAGTGCCTCAATCTCCTGCTCAAAATGGCGCCTCCTCTTCCCGCAACGTTCAAAATCCTACGTAAGGAGATAATGCCTCGTGAATGACCTGGCATGACCCAGCACATGCACTTCTGTACCTGTGCACAGCAGTACACGACCATGGGGCTTAATCCCTGCTTGTGCCCTGTGGCAGAAACTAAACAGGAAACCAAGCAGGCACGTGGGCCCTCACTGCCAATTCCTCCCAGGTAGGAGGAAAATCAATAAAAGCCACTTCCTTGAGGGACTTCAATGGCTCTAAGGCCCCTCTCCACAGAGAACCGGCAGCCTACCTTGGCTTTTAACAAATGTGCTGCTTTACTTCTCTGCCCCTCTGCCACTGAATTCTTTATCTGGCAGAGAAATTGATCCATACCCCTAGACAGCACAACTCCTAAAGCCAGTAAGGCTTCACCTTTGCGGATCTCCATGTGGCTTGGAGAATTCATTCAAAGGCCCCGAAGTTGATAAGATGGAATCTGGTTACAAGGCCTGTGTTCACCTAATAATAACTGACTCACTAAGGTCCCCTTGTCTGGCCCTGAGTGTGTCAGTCCTGTACACACTTTGCAGACAACATGTGATCATCTCAAGACCCATAGCATCGCATTGCCTACATTTCCATGTTGCACTTCTGACTGGCCTGTTGGTCTCCTCCTATGTGTCAACCACAGGCTGCCAGTGCTTCTGACCTTCCATGATGATGTGTGGCTGAGCCAGTGACTGCGCCGCTGTGTGGGCATTGTTCTCCCATGTGGAGTAAAGTCATTCATTGTCTTCCATGCTGTCAGTGTTCCAGGCATGTCCCGCCCACCCCAGCGCCTGAAACACTGTAGACTTCCACTGTTCTTTCTGGGACTCAGTAGACTTTCTGGAACTCCACAAATCACTTAGTTTACTGTCTACCGTGATCAAATTTCCAGACACTTTTTTTTT
>NW_012267270.1:6437953-6439250 GCF_000151885.1 Dipodomys ordii | reverse complement strand
AAAAAGCCAGAAGTGGAGCTGTAGCTCAAATGGTAGAGAACTAGCCTTGTGCACAAAAGCTCAGAGACAATGCCTAGGCCCGGAGTTCAAGCCCCAGGTCACACACACACACACACACACACACACACACACACACACACACACGTGCGCGCGTGCCAGGGGCCGGTGGCTCAGGCCTGTAATCTTAGCTACTCAGAGGAGGTTGAGATCTGAGCTTCAAAACCAGCCGGGACAGGAAAGTCCATGAGACTCTTATCTCCAATAAAGCACCAGAAAACCGGAAGTGGCGCTGTGGCTGAAGTGGTAGAGCATTTGCCTTGAGCTGAAGAGCTGAGGGACAGTGCCCAGGCCATGAGTTCAATACCCACAACTGCCACAAGAAAAAAAAACAAACAGTGAAGCTCCCAGACCACTTCCAAGACGTACTGAGTGATTCCCTGCTCAGTCAGTGGATCAGATGTGGAAAGACAGGAGAACATCACCTAGCAACTCTGCTTCTAGCTGTGGCCCTGACAGAGACAGCTCAGGAATGAAACCGGGACTCTCAAATATTAACACACACAAGTTCAATGTCAAAAGATTATTACATGCCCTCACAGAATATATCACACCTCTATATTGATCTGAAACCGTGATTATTTAGTTTCTAAGCCTTTAAAGTGAATATATGATGGCTTTATTCTCCCCCTCCCCCCATGCAGGTGACAAGTATTTATCAAGCACTGGCTCTTTTAACCACTGGGAATATAGCAGCATATAAGGATGACAAGTTCTCTGCCCTCAGGTTGAAAGGAGACAGTTAATCAATAAGCAAAATGGCTTCATAATATTAAAGGAAAAGACACAGGCATATGATTGGTGTTATGTTGCTTGGTTGGGGAAAGTCTATGAGATAGAATTGTTGGACAGTAGCCATGGTATATGATGTAGATTTTCCTGAAAATAACCCTATTCATTTTCTTTTGAATAACCTCTATCCTTATGATTCCAGTGGAGATCCTACAGACTTGGCCAATCACTGCGCCCCACTCCAAGCTGGGCCAATCAGAGTCCTTCCCTTGGATTTGGATGTATAAAACAAAGGAAGAGATAGTTTACTTCCCCGGATAAAATAAGCTGGGCCTCCCTTCCCTAAACCCCATGAAGGAAACTGTCTGATAGAGAAGATTGTGAGGCCATCAGTCCCAAAGCAGCCCAAAGGAGAGGTGGCTAGTCAAGGGGTCAAGGACACTGACAAGAACCTAGATAGGAGTTCTCATCTACAGAGTGAGTCGTCCTCTTTTTTTTTTTTTTTTTT
>NW_012267270.1:6426293-6433943 GCF_000151885.1 Dipodomys ordii | reverse complement strand
GGAGTGGCACTGTGGCTCAAGTGGTAGAGCGCTAGCCTTGAGCTGAAGAGCTGAAGGACAGCGCCCAGGCCCAGAGTTCAGGCCCCACAACCGGACCAAAAAAAAAAAGAGTCTCACAGACTTTCTTGCCCAGGCTGGCTTTGAACTGTGATCCTCAGATCTTAGCCTCCTGAGTAGCTAGGATTACAGGTGTGAGCTACCAGTGCCAGTTGGACCTGTGATTTCTGAGTGTCTTCACAGGTGGGGGTAAAGATAGAGAGAATGAAAGAATTCCAGGAGGTCTCTTCCCACTAACCTTATCGGCTAGGAGTCCCACCCTCATGACCTCATTTAACCTTAACTATTTCTTAGCACCTAATACAACCACACCGCAGGTCAGGGCTGCCCACAGATGACTTTGGAGAGGTATCTAATCCTTGGAATCATTGCATGGGCTAGATTTGAAAACCCAGGAAAGAGCAGACCTGATGATCTACAAAGTACAAGGCCCTGAGGAAGGAAACAGACAAACAGAAAGGAGGCAGTCATGGCTGACACACAGTGAATCAGGGGATGAATTTGGAAATGACAGATGGATACAGGGAATAGAAAGCAAAAGAGAGAATGTAGGCGGGCTGGGGGTGGGCCTCTATCTGTGTTCAGCTATCTCCAAGGCCTCATTTGAGGATAAAAGCTGCTGTTCCTCGCATGCTAGGAGCTCAAGAGGCATTTATTTCATCTTTGCTCTTGGCAGCATTTCATGAGTTATATAAAGCAATAAATAACACTTTTGTATTTTGTCTGGATGCCAGGCCTGGGCCTTGAACTCAGGGCCTGTGAGCTCTCCCTGAGCTTTTGTAAGGCCAGTGCTCTACCATTTGAGCCACAGTTCTACTTTCAACTTTTTGGTGGTCAACTGGAGGTAAGAGTCTCACAGACTTTTCTGCTGAGGTTCCTGGCTTTGAACTTTGATCCTCAGCTCAGCCTCCTGAGTAGCTAGGATGACAGGCCTGAGCCACCAGCGCCCAGCTAATTCTGGGTATTTTACAGGGTATATGCAGAGAATAGGACTTAACTGATGCAAAGGGTCCACCCAGATGACCTGGGAGAACAAAAAGAAAGGTGAAACAAACAAGCCTGTCATGCAGAGAGGTTCAAATGAGCACAGAACATGAGAAACAATAGTTCGTGCAAGGCAGGTTTTGCTATCAGGGTCTAAAATAGAGAAAATCAAATTAAACAGTGTGCGTTATTGGTCTGAAAAGTTGAGCTGATGATGCTACTTAACAATCTGGGAAGACCTTGAGAGCAAGAATAAGAAAACCCTTTCACATCTCTGCTATACTTCAAAACTACCAAGAAGCAATGCTACACACTCCTTCTTGTTTGTTTCTTTCTTTCTTTCCTTCTTTTTTTCCTTTTTTTTTGTTTTTTTTTTGTCGGTCGTGGGGCTTGAACTCTGGGCCTGGGCGCTGTCCCTCAGCTCTTCAGCTCAAGGAGCGCTCTACCACTTGAGCTACAGCGCCACTTCCGGTTTTCTGGTAGTTTATTGGAGATAGGAGTCTCACGGTCTTTCCTGCCTGGGCTGGCTTTGAACTGCGATCCTCAGATCTCAGCCTCCTGAGTAGCTAGGATTACAGGTGTGAGCCACCAGCGCCCGGCTCTTTCTTTCTTTCATCAGTCGTGGGGCTTGAACTCTGGGCCTGGGCACTCTCCTTTAGCTCTTCAGCTCAAGGCTAGTGCTCTACCACTTGAGCCACAGCGCCACTTCCAGCTTTTTTCTGGTGGTTTACTGGAGGTAAGAGTCTCACAGAGGTTCCTGCCCAGGATGCCTTTGAACGGAGATCCTCAGATCTCAGCCTCTTGAGTAACTAAGATTACAGGCTTGAGCCACCAGTGCCCGACTCCTTGTTTCAGTATTAAATAAAATCCTTACTCTGGCCTGGAGCTGATGGATCACACCTGCAGTTCTAGTTATTGAGGAAACTGAGTTCTAAGGATCAAACTTCAAAGCCAGCATGGACAGAAAAGACTAAGAGATTCTTATCTCCAATTAACCAGCAAAAAGCCAGAAATAAGAGTTGTGGCTCACCAGCCTTGAGCAAAAAAAAAAGCCAAGTGAAAGCATAAGGCCCAGAGTTCAAGCCCCAGCATGTGGCATACACACTCAAAAAAATAAAACATCTTACTTTGTTCTCTTCAGTTTTGGGAGTAACTGCTGAATTCTACAGGCCTGCCTTTTTCTTATAAGGTTACCAGAGCCCACCCTTTAAGATGCAAGTCATACTGGGAAGGTGGCTCAGGGGTAGAGTGCTTGCCTTGCATGCATGAGGCCCTGGGTTTGATTCCTCAGCACCACATAAAGAGAAAATACTGGAAGTGGTGCTGTAGCTCAAGTGGTAGAGTGCTAACTTTGAGCTGAAGAGCTGAGGGACAGCGCCGAGGCCGAGTTCAAACTCCACGACCGACAAAAAATAGAAGGGAGGGAAGGAAGGAAGGAAGGAAGGAAGGAAGGAAGGAAGGAAGGAAGGAAGAAGATGCACGTCATCATAAACATTTTGTAAAGGAGTCTTCTAAAGTATCGAGGACAATGGCGATCCAGTTAAAGAGGCAACAGTAACTCTGTGCAGCATACCACTTGTTAAAAAAAAATCTACTTCAAAGTGTTAAATTGAAAACATTCACAGAAACAGTAACCTTGCTCTGTGCTACAGTATGGAAGCTCTATAAATATTCATGAGTGGCCAGTACTGGTGGCTCTTCCCTATAATCCTAGTTACTCAAGAGGCTGAGATCTGAGAATCAGGGTTCAAAGCCAGCCTGGGCAAGGAAGTCTGTGAAACTCTTATCTCCAATTAACCACCAGAAAGCCAGAAGTGGCGCTGTGGTTCAAGTGGGAGAGCGCTCACCTTGAGCTGAAGAGCTGAGGGACAGCGCCTAGACCCAGAATTCAAGCCCCACAATCAACAAAAATATATATATATATATATATATATAATTATATATACTTTATATGTGTATATATATATATATATATATATATATTCATGAGGGTTTCTAACTTGCTCTGTGCTCTAGCACAAATCTGTCTTTTGGAAATATAATTTGAACACATGGTCCTGAAGCATGCTAGAAATTGTTCCTGTATTCTGTGAAAATATACTTTAAGGAGAACCTGAAATTCTTATCAGTTATTCAATCTGGTAATTCACTGGTTGGATAAAGTTATAATAAGTGACATCTCTAAAATCGTTTAAAAAAACTGGTCTTTCAAACGAATTGTACACCTTCCTCTTCTATCATATAGTAAGAAATAAAAACCTATGACTTTTCAAATTATTAACTCATTAAAGAGATTAAGAGTCTTGTTTCAGCTGGGCACTAGTAGCTCACACCTGTAATCCTAGCTACACAGGAGGCTGAGATCTGAGGATTATAGTTCAAAGCCAGCCTGGACAGGAAAGTCTGTGAGACTCTTATCTCCAATGAACCACCAGAAAGTTGGAAGTGGAACTGTGGGTAGAGCTCCAACCTTGAGTGAAAAAGCTCAGGGACAGTGTTCAGGCCCTGAGTTTAAGCCCCAGTAACTTTTATACTTGAGAGAGATGCTCATTATTATTCATTATAATGACTGTGGCAATGGTTTCACAGTCACACACACACACACATATACACACTTGTGTATATACGTTACAATGTATCAATTAGCACATTTTAAAGAACTTAAATACATGCTACCCAATCAATATCCTAAGTAAGTGTGGATATTTTTTTAGACACCGTCCAAATAAGTAGAGAAGTCACCAAGAGGTTAAAACACTCCATCTAGGGCTGGGAAGGTGGCTCAGTGGTAGAGCGCTTGCCTTGCATGCCTGAGGCCCTGCGTTCGATTCCTCAGCACCACATAAGCAAAAAGAAAAAATCCAGAAGTGGTGCTGTGGCTCAAGTGGTAGAGCGCTAGCCTTGAGCTGAAGAGCTGAGAGACAGAGCCCAGGTCCAGAGTTCAGGCCCCATGACCGGACCCAAAAACAACAACAACACTCCATCTAATTCTTGGTACACCTACCTCATCTGCTTGCTTTTCTAACTTGCCTTTACTCTCAGGCTTCGGTGCTGACTTCAACTCCACCCTCTTCTGGTTGACTGCAGACTCCAAGGTAATTATGGGCTTCTCTCTAAGGGATTTAGTAATCATATCATTAATAATAACACTCACAACTCTTGGAAAATCTGTGCTACAGATGACTTCAGATTTGAGATTGGACATTGGCGGAGCATATAAAGCCTGTATTTACTTTATATCAAGTGAGTGCCGCTTCCTGATTTTCTGCCAGTTGTTTCGAAAATGCTAATGAGGTGTGCAAAAGTTGCCACATGCAAAACGGAGTTGCTGATGTCAACCCGAGGAAATGAAGCCAGAGGGAGGGCCAGAAGGGAGGACTTTTGGTAGACAGATGGCGTGTAACAAGGTCTACTATAATAATCCCTTAAGAGCACAACTTCACACAAGGATCTTGAAACCTGGCACAGACAATACTTCTCCAAGGACTCTGCACCTGTGGCTAGAGCTCCATTTCTTATTGGTTCTTGAACACCTTTATTACTAATCCTGTGGCTAAAGATTATAGTCCCAAAATGATTTCTACAATCCTCATTTTGCCTTTAAACATTTCCCTTTACCCCTCTCCTTGGAATACACACATGGTTTCCATAATATATGCATTTCAAATTGTAATAATTCCTACTTTATTTCTTTGGAATGTAATTATTTAGAAAGCACCTCTTTCTCCACCTCCTGCCTCTCTCTCCCTGTCTCTGTCTCTCTGTCTCTCTCTGGTTTTAACTTGTTAATTACTCCCTTACAATATTTATCAAAATGATGGTTGCACATTGGTTAAAAAAGGAAAGAAAGAAGGCTGGGCACTGGCTACTTATACCAGTAATCTTAGCTACTAAGGAGGCTGATAGCTGAAGATTACAGTTCAAAGCCAGACCAGGCAGGGAAGTCTGTGAGATTCTTATCCCCAATTCATCACCAAAAAGACAGAAATGGAACCATGGCTCAGGTGGCAGAGTGCTACCCTTGAGCACAAAAGTCCAGGGACAGTACCTAGGCCCTGCGTTCAAGCCCCAGGATCAGCACACACACACAGAGAAGTAAGGAAGAAATGAGGGAAGGAACAAAGGAAGGAAAGGAGGCAGGGAGGGAAGGAGGGAGAGAAGGAAGGAAGGAGGGAAGGAGGATGGAAGAAAAGGAAAGAAGGAAGGAAGGAGGGAGGAAAGGAAGGAAGGAAGGAAGGAAGGAAGGAGGGAAGGAGGGAGGGAGGGAGGGAAGAAGGGAGGAAGAAAGGAAGGAATAGCAGTACCAACACATAGAAACATAATGAAATGCAAGGCACCTGTGTCCTACCCCTTCCACCCCATGCTACTGCCTAGAGGCAAGCCCTTTAAATCTGGAGCTGTTTCTTCCATATTTTCTAGAAATCTTCTTAAATCATAGCATCGTAACCAAGTTATGTAAAAGACATCAGTATAGTCTGTCCCTTGAAACAAAATGTTACAGAAGAGGACTAAAATGGAAAGCAAGAAGAAATAAGCCTTTGACGTAATCTGGTAGAGTGCATTTTTTTCTTTTTGTGCCAGTCCTGCGGCTTGAACTCAAGGCCTGAGTGCTGTCTCTGAGCTAAAGGTTAGCACTCTACCACTTGAACTACAGTAGATCCACTTTCAATTTTTTAGTAGCTTATTACAGGTAAGTCTCACAGATGTTCCTACCTAGGCTGACCTCAAGCCACAATCCTCAGATCTCACCCTCCTGAGTAGCTAGGATTACAGGCATGAGCTACCAGAGCCCAGCTAGAGTGAAATCATTTTAGTGTCAAAGACCTAGGTATAAATCCTAACTCTGGGGCTGTCCAACCTTGAGCTGGTAGAGTAATCTGTCCGGACCTTATCTTTGAAACAGAAATAATACTGTTTTGTAGAGTTGTCAAAAGATAAAATCGAAAGCATATGTACATTTGAAGCACCATCAACTCAAAAATGCCCATTTGTTTCCCTTTAACTCTGCTACAAAAGTATTTTCTGTATTGCACTTTTCTTCAAAATTTTAGCCCTTTCCATTTTTTTTTGTTTTGTTTTCTGGTCGGTTATGGGGCTTGAACACTGTCCCTGAACTCTTCCATCAAAGCTAACACTCTACCACTTTGAGCCACAGCTCCACTTCCGGTTTTCTGGAGGTCCATTGGAGGTAAGTCTTGCCGACTTTCCTACCTGGGTTGGCTTTGAACGGTGATGCTCAGATCTCAGACTCCTGAGTAACTAGGATTACAAGCGTGAGCCACCAGGGCCCGGCTGCCCTTCCAGTTTTTTTAAGAAGAGGCAACCATCAGGCTTTAGGTGAAAGTGCATTGAGAAAATGTCCAGAAAACTGCACTGTTCATTCGTTACTAAGCTCAACCAGCAGTATCATAAACAGCCTCCTACGAAACTCGGTTTCCCGGAGTGTGGCTGTCACTCTGCAGCTGGAAATAGCAGGCATCCATCCTCTAACCCATAAATCCCAAGCCTAGTGCAATCCATTACAGACCACATCAGCCTCCTGCCCACACGGGCACACGCCAGAGGAGCTGTTTCACAAGCTGCCGTCCAAGTCAGTTCTGCAAAGACTCCTCCCTCCCAAAGACCCAATGTTCTTACATAAAGCATCTCACCCCTGCTGGACGGGCTGGCTCTGTTGTACGGTGCTCTGCGGCGGCGGCTTGGGCTGAAGCGGGACCAAAGCTTGGGATCCCGAGGACTCTGCTAATAAAAGGGGGAAGTGGTAGGAAGAGCTATTTAATTCACAATTGCCCTCACAGGTAAACGGGAAGCTCCAGCCTGCACCCTGATGGTTTTGCAAAGGCGGGCTGGAAGCTGTGTTCTAGAACATCTTCCAGTCTGGGAAGTCAGCCCTTTTCCAGGCTGGGAAGTCAGCCCTTGCCAAGGCAGGTGGCTCACACCTGTATTCCTGGCTACTCAGGAGGCTAAGATCTGAAGGTGGAAGCTGGAAGCCAGCCCTGGCAGGAAAGTCCTGGAGACTCTCATCTCCAACCACCAAAAAGCCGGAAGTGCAGTTGTGGCTCAAGTGGTAAAGCACCAGCCTTGAGTAAAAAAGCTAAAGAGCAGTGCCAAGCCCCAGGACACACACTATGACTTTAAGATATATTGTATGTATACCTGAACCTCCTGGTGCAACTAATTAATGCCACATTAGTGTGTGTGTGTGTGTGTGTCCTGGGGCTTGAGCTCTGGGCCTGGGCGCTGTCCCTGACCTCTTCAGCTCAAGGCTAGAGCTCTACCATTTGAACCACAGCACCACTTCCGGTTTTCTGGTGGTTTATTGCTGATGAGAATCTCACAGTCTTTCCTGCCCGGGCTGGCTTTGAACCGCGATCCTCAGATCTCAGCCTCCTGAGTAGCGAGGAGGACAGGCCACCGGCGCCCGGCTGATGCTCGAGATGCTGGGGCCGGGTTCTGGGGCCGGGAGGGCTGGACGCCAGGTCGGTCGCTGACACTGACAAACCCCCGGCGGCCGGCCTAACCCGCGTTTCTCGGGCTCCCCGGCGCCCCACGTGCCTCTTCCGGAGGCCCACAGTCTCCTCAGGGCCGACCAGCGCAGCGCCAGCCAGG
>NW_012267270.1:6346642-6425704 GCF_000151885.1 Dipodomys ordii | reverse complement strand
AGGGGCGCGTGCGTGCAGGGGGCGCGGGAGCGCAGGGGCGCGTGCGTGCAGAGGGAGGCCAGAGCGTGCTGTGGGGCCGGGACGCGCGGAGCGGCGGCTTGCGTAGGTCCACGTGCTGAAAGCATCCCGGAACTTCGAGCGGGAAGGGAGCCTGCGGTTCCTGGACGCTCCCCCGTCCCCAAAGTTACCAAGCGTGGCAATAAAATTAGGCCGAAGTGCACCACGCTCCCCAGTGTGACACGCGCACGCGCGGCAGGGGCGGCGGCGCTGGGCGTTCAGAGACCGACCCTGGCTGGAAAAGCGCTGCTGCAAAGCGCGCAGGCGCCCTTTGCTTCTAGCCTTGCCACCTCCCCCGAACGCAGTTTAATGGAAAGGAAAAAAAAGGAAAAGGAAGCTCTGTTCCGCCACGGTCGTCCGTGGGCACAGTTAATTAGAGTGCTCCTTACACTGAGTAAGAATATCTTTATTTAAAAAGGAAAGAAAAAAGTCCTGGAACATGAGGTAGGGAGAACTCTGGGCACCAGTGTTTGCAAAGGAAATGCTCATCTCACATCTGCACACTGTCTTGAAGGAGCCTCTGGCAGACTCATGCTTTCTATAAACAGATGCCCAAACGTCTATAACCCAGTAGCCCAAAGTTGATGGGAGAACAACTTTAAAATCTTTTTTCCCCAATATTTCCCAGTATTGAGGCTTGAACTTTACCCTTCTCACTTGGCTTTCTCACTCCAGCCTCACAGAAAAAAGACGTCGTCGCAGGGTTCTGGCAGAAGAGGGTTTATTGGGGGAAAGAGCATACTGCTGGGCTGCACCGGACAAGAGGGTGCAGGGGGTTCAAGTGTCACTGGATAGACTCGGGAAAATGAGGTATGGTCAGCTAATAGCAAATACAGGAGATATTCCTTCGTGAACTTCCCTTAAGATTGAGGTAACAAGTCATTTGGGGGGAAATGAAGCAGATAACATGGAAGCAGAGGCCCGGTGCAGGCAGCTCAGAAGTATGTTACCTAAAAACTTAGAAATGCCTTCTTTGCTTCAAATAAAGGCAACTGAATGCATTCTTTCCCAAGGGGTGCATTTCTCACCCAAGAATTCACAACTGCCTGATAGGATGCCCCAAAATACAGATAGCAGGGTGTCTCCTCCTTTCAAGGATAAGGATCTGTTTTATGGCAGGATGCATTCTTACCTGGAACACCAGGTGTCATTAAGGCAAAGACAAAGCACCTAGCTTTGCATAACTTAAAGCCAGACCCCCTTTTTCCCACCCAGCACCTTTCCCCTATAAATACCAAACAGCCCAAGGAGCTGGTGTCTCTTTGGGTGTCTCCTTACCTGTGTCTGTGTCTTTGTGTCCCTATGAGAGCACCCACACTCTGCTAGAGGGCGCCCCTACCCTTCTGTTTGTCTGCTTTTTTGTCTATTTCCTTGTTTACTTAATAAAGCTCTGCCAAGTTTTCTTACCATTGTGACTTGTCCAGAAATTCTTACTCTGTAATTGAAGTCAAGAACCCTAAGTGAAGAGTTCCCATATTTAAAGGGAAGCTTCACTAAACCTCACCTCTGTCTGGTGACACAAGGCATGTAGGGGAAGGGAAAAGCGGGGTGGGGGTGGGGGACTAAGGATGGGGTCGAATAGGGGGCAGGGAGGAGGTGTGGGAAGGAGTTGCTGCAGGATGACCTCAGGGCCTGGGAGACCTCTCACGGCTTCCAGGTGCCAGTCAGGAGGCTTGCAAGTTCTGGGCGGGACTTCTAGGAAAGGGGCCACTTGTACACCAAGGGAGAACAAAGGGAAGAAGCCATTTTTCCTGGGTAGACCTAACATTCCAGCCTTTTGATAGTTATAAAGGATGCTGATTTTCTCTTGCTACTTCCTGCAGGCAAGGGACGTTGACATTAGAGGTAGAAGGCAGAGATATTGTCTGGTCTGGGAGAAGGCAGCAGTTAAAAGTTCCTTGGTCATGAACATAGGTATGGGTGAAATTTATAAAAGAAGCCTTAGGAGCAGGGGCTGAGCAATAAGAAAAACTATTATTAGAGGGCACACAAAAGGCAGAAGGAAGAGTTCAGGACTAGTTCTTGTTGGCTCATGTCCCTACTTATGACTGATTAACATCTGGCAGCTAGGTATGGGAGCATTGGACTAGTTAAGAAAAACTGGTCAGGGCTGGGAAGGTGGCTCAGTGGTAGAGTGCTTGCCTTGCATACATGAGGCCCTAGGTTCGATTCCTCAGCACCACATAAGCAGAAAAAGCCAGAAGTGGCACTGTGGCTCAAGTAGTAGGACACTAGCCTTGTGCTGAAGAGATGAGGGACAGTGCCCAGGCCCTGAGTTCAGTCCCCACAACCGACAAAAAAGAATAGTCAGGGCTGGGAAGGTGGCTCAGTGGTAGAGTGCTTGCCTTGCATGCATGAGGCCCTGGGTTCGATTCCTCAACACCACATAGAGAAAAACCTGGAAGTGGCTGTGTGGCTCAAGTGGTAGAGCACTGGCCTTGAGCTGAATAACTGAGGGACAGAGCCCAGACCCAGAGTTCAGGCCCCATGACTCACAAAAAAAAAAAAAAACTAGTCAGAAGCTGGAGCTGGATTGAAGTGGTTAAGGGACTAGTAGGAGGCCTTGAACATTTCCTGTAGCTGGACTATAGATGTCTGGACTATGGAGTATGGGTGGGAGACCCAAGAAGGTACCAAGACAAACTGTCTTGAGTCTAAGACTCACTATAAATTCTTGTCCACTTAGAAGAAAAACAGGTATGAACATTAGATAGGCATGCTTATTAACTATTTTCTTTTGACTCTTGGCTCTGGTTAATTTTGAAAGGCCAGCACAAAGTGATTTCATGTAAGATCTGACACATCCCCTCTTAACTCCTGTCCATTATCCCTTGTCACCAGGACTAGCTTGTCCCAGGAGTCTAGGTGCCTGTTGCTAGGGGGCTTGACCCAGTTGGCATTTCTTTTGTCAGTTACTGAATTCAGGGCCTGGGCACTGTCCCTGAGCTCTTCTGCTCAAGGCTAGCACTCTACCACTTTGAACCACAGCACCACTTCAACATTCTACTGGTTAGGGAGAGATAAGAATCTCACAGGGACCTTTCTGCCCTGGCCAGGCTGGCTTCAAACCTCAAATCTCAGATCAAAGAAATCTTTTTGCCAAAAGACACTTTTTATTTTCAATTGGAGCAACAAGGAGATCGGTAGAAATAGTTTTTAACCAAGCTTACTTGGAACTTGTTAAAAATAGAAATTTGATCAACAAATACTTGGAAAAGTTATTTATGGGGTTGGGAAGGTGGCTCAGTGGTAGAGTGCTTGCCTTGCATGCATGAGGCCCTCGGTTTGATTCCTCAGCATCACATAAGCAGAAAAAGCTAGAAGTGGGGCTGAGGCTCAAGTGGTAGAGTGCTAGTCAACAGCTGAAGAGCTGAGGGACAGCGCCCAGGCCCAGAGTTCAGGCCCAACAACTGGCAAAAAAAAAAAAAAAAGAAGAAAGAAAAATTATTTATACCTCTGTGGGTCTGACTAAATGATGCAGAGGATAAAATCTGTAATGACAAAACTCAATAGTAGGCATGATGAGAGTTTTGAAACAGCAACTGATTAACTGAATGCAGTACTTTAAGATATTACTCAAGATTGAAACCATTGTCAGTTCTGTATCCAAGGTGGCTTACATACTTGGAAACAGACATTTAGACACATTTATCCACACCCAAATCTGAGGAGCATCTTTGCGGCTTGAGTTTAAAACAGCCCATTTTTTTTTACTTGTGGCCTGTGGAGCCAATTATCAGAAAACATTTAAAATAATTTTGGTGAGGGGACACATTAGCATACGAATTGACCTTTAAATGGTTGCTAGAGGAGTGGGGGACACAAGAAAACCCACCACATGGCCAAGATGGTGAATTTCTAGAAAAGTCACAATAGTAAGAAAACTTGGTGGAGCTTTACTATGTAAACAAGAAAGCAAACAAACAGACAAACAAGCAGAAAGGCCGGGGTACACTCTAG
The DNA here is from genome assembly GCF_000151885.1 of Dipodomys ordii. Classification (NCBI taxonomy): domain Eukaryota; kingdom Metazoa; phylum Chordata; class Mammalia; order Rodentia; family Heteromyidae; genus Dipodomys; species Dipodomys ordii. The sequence continues at coordinate 6,421,687 of NW_012267270.1, read as the reverse complement.
CAGAGTGTGGGTACCCTGAAGAATAGACAGACAGACAGTTATAGCTAACAGAATTCCAGTCCAGGACAGCTAGTCTTCGAGATAGAACCTAAAGGGGGGTCCTTAGGACCCAGCCTGCATCTCACTTTCAAGGGTACAAGTAGAAAGGCGGGGGGGGGGGGAGGAGGCAGGCAGGCAGGGAAATAGAACATGTGACATAGATATGCCATAGGAAGACAATATTTCAATCTCTTCAGTGGACTAAATAGGAAGAATGGGGCCCTTGAAAAATGCTAATGGTGGGTATCTTTTCTGTTCCTGGTATGGACAGGCACCAAAGATTTAGTACCACATCCTTACTTTCTCCTTCTTCTGTCCTTTTTACTTCTTTTGTAGCCCCGTACTCCCACTTCAGGTTTTGGTTTATCAGCTTTTCCTGCCATCTGCAAGTTGTACAGACCTTAATTCCCTGCCTGTCTGCTTTTCTATGAACTATCATTTTTTTGTTTCTGTTTTAAGCTTACTCACATCCTTCCTAGATGTTCAAAACCAGAGCTTTTGAAAAAGAAAAAGACAATCCAATATCTTTCTTTCTTAAGCTACAAGCTGTTGAAATAAATGGCATTTGGGGAAAAAAGAATTTTTTTTTTTTTTTTGGATCTGGTCGTGGGCCCTGAACTCTGGGCCTGGGCTCTGTTCCTCAGCTCTTCAGCTCAAGGCTAGCGCTCTACCACTTGAGCCACAGCGCCACTTCCGGCTTTCTGGTGGTTTATTGGAGATAGGAGTCTCACGGTCTTTCCTGCCCGGGCTGGCTTTGAACCGCGATCCTCAGATCTCAGCCTCCTGAGTAGCTAGGATTACAGGCGTGAGCCACCAGCGCCCGGCAAAGCAAGAACTTTTAAGGAACCTACTTTGATAGAAAAGATGGCTTTTCTTACATCCAAATACATGAGTCCACCAATCCTTACCTAAGAAGAGAGAAGCTCACTGTAAAGGTCACTGAAAGGAAACTGCCACTTGGTTCACTTCAGGCAGAAAAGAGTTTATTGGGGGAGAGCAAACTGCCAGCATCCGCAAGATGGAGGCGTATGGAGAGAAGGGAAGAAAAGAGGGCGGGGCCTGTGTTGAGCGTGATCATATAGGGAAGGTGGGAGGCAGGACCACAGCGCATGTGGAAGTGATCTCAGAGCCGGGGGAACTTCTCACTGTCAGAAGGAGGCGTGGCCAGTGCAGTTCAGGAAGTGACCTCAGCAGATGAGGAAATGACCTCAAAGGCTGGGGTTCTTTGCTGACTCACAGTCAGGTGTTTGACAGTCAGGTGATTACTGGTTTTAGGCAGGTGAAGAGGAATGGGGGAGGGGGCTGGTCTCCTGGCAGACCTATCACTCACAAATAGAAAGCCCAGAAGCCAGGCGCCAGTGGCTCAAGCCTGTAATCCTAGCTACGCAGGAGGCTGAGATCTGAGAACTGTGTTTCAAAGCTAGCCTGGGCAGGAAAGTCTGTGACACTCTGATCTCCAATTAATCATTGAAAAAGCCAGAAAGTGGGGCTGTGGCTCAAGTGGTAGAGTGCTAGCCTTGAGCAAAGGAGCTCAGAGACAGCGCCAGACCCAGAGTTCAAGCCCCAGAACTGGCAAAAAGAAAAACACCAGAGACAACCACATCAGGGCACAAAGTGAGCCTTCTGCAAGCCCAGGAAGAGGCCTCGGGGAAATCCAACCTGCCAGTGCCTTTATCCTGGGCTTCTGCCTCCAGAATAGTGAGAAAACAGATCTCTGCTGCTGTTTCCCTGTGGTCCTCTGTTAAGGCAAGCCTTGCACAGGTACTCCTCCTCCCTTACAGCCCTTGCAGGGCCAGGTCTGAGTAGGGGGCTGGGCATCACAGGCCCCAGGCCACAGATCTGCCCAGCTCTGGGACTGGGAAGGGCCCCTGATCTAATCCCAGTGCAAGCTTCACACCCCTGCTCAACTGGTCTCTCCACTTTTGGTTTCTCTACTGCCACCCCTACTTAGATTACTCTTCCTGAGCAAGTTACCCTTCACAAGCACCTTATACCACCCAGCTCCATCTACCCAGCAGAATCTCAACAACCAAAGCCCTCTCAGTTATGAACTAAGTCAGAGTTTCTCACACATTCTCACTCATCAGCATGTCTGGAGAGCATGTGTAAAGGTAGATGCCTGGTCCTCATCTACAGAGAGCCCTTCTTCCATTGGTAGAGACCCAATTCATATTTCCTTTTTTTTTTTGCTGGTTGTGGACCTGAACTCTGGGCCTAGGCACTGTCCCTCAGCTCTTCAGCTCAAGGCAAGCACTCTACCGCTTGAGCCACAGCGCCACTTCTGGCTTTTTCTGTTTATGTGGTGCTGAGGAATCGAACCCAGGGCCTCATGCTTGCAAGGCAAGCACTCTACCACTGACCACCTTCCCAGCCCTTCCTTTTTTTTTTTTTTTTGTAATTTTTATTTTGTTGTTGTTTTTATAAAGGTGATGTACAGAAGAGTTACAGTTATATAAGTCAGATATTGAGTGCATTTCTTTTTGGACAATGTCACTCCAAACAAATAAATGCAAGGCATTTACTTTACCAGCAATAATTAGTAGAATACAAAACAAAACCCATAAAACATTTAAAAGAAGTGCAGCCAGGTGCTGGTGGCTCATGCCTGTAATCCTAGCTACTCAGGCAGCTGTCTGAGAATCGTTGATTCAAAGCCAGCCAGGGCAGGAAAGCTGGTGAGACTCCTATCTCCAATTAACCACCAAAAAGCCAGAAGTAGAACTGTGGCTGAAGTGGTAGAGCACTATCCTTGAGCACAAAAGCTCAGGGACATAGCCCTGGCCCTGAGTTTAAGCTCTCTAGGACTGGCACCAAAAAATAAAATAAGGAAAAAGAGGTACACTTGAAAATGAGGCCTAGTGAAAGCAACTCAGAAAGAAGGTATTTAGAAACAGAAGCACTATCTTTGCTTCAAAGAGAGACAACAGGACGCATTTCTTCCTCAGAGATGTGTTTCTCACCCCAAGAATTAACATTTGTTTGGCACCATGTATCCCTTCCTGAGAGAAATGTTCCCCCAAAGTAACCTTAGGGTGGACCCAAAATGTAAACAGCTAGAATGGTAAACAAGACCAGGAACTTAGTAAGTGTAACAATGAGAAATATCTTTTCCTATCTTTAAGTCAGACTGAAATAGGAGATCAAGTCTGGGCCGCCATCTTGACCACAGAGTGGATGGTAGGGTCTGTTATCTTGTCTCCATACTGGGGGAAGTTGAGGCCCCACCTCCCAGGTGATGGGCAAGCCCAAATCCCTGAAGGCAGAGGTGGAGACTTGTATGATAGGTTACTAAAGCTGTCGGTCCAATGCATGGGACTTGAGTTTCCTTTGACCCTGCCCCCTGACCTGACCCTATTAGGCCGGGACCATGACACAAGTCTCCGTGTTTATGTCCCGTCTCCTATCTTCTCTGCTCTCCATTGGAGCTGAATTGGTTTGTTTGTATTGTTTTTGTTCTTTCTTTCCTCTCTGTCCTCATGGGTTAGTTTCCCACCAGTGTTGCATGTATTTGCTGGCTGCAAATTATGTGTTCCCATTTCCAAATCTATACATGGAATTGAATGTCTGTATTCGCTCACCTGAGGAACACCTGTCTGACCCTGATTATGTTGTAGGGATAGAAAAGGGCACCGGAGGCAAAGGCCAATATGGCCAGCTGCAATGGAATAGTACAGATCACCTGTTTTATTCCCATCAGGCTCTGAGCAGTGGGTTCTAAAACCTGTACCTATGTGCCTACTGCCCAGACACACAGGAAGGAAAGACTTTCCCACTTCCGCCCTTGGATTCCAAGATGCGAGGAGATTCAATCCACTGTGACCGTGGAACAGCGTGACACAGGGTACAAGCCAAAGAAATGAGAAATGATAGGAACGGTGGGGTGGGAAGTTACAGGTATGTACTAGGGCATCTATCTAGTGGTTACAACCATTTAGATAAGGTATAGTTTGTGTACAAAGCGATAATTGACTCTCTTATTGTTAGGGCCTCATTGGGGAGCAGAAGGAAGCAATAAACATTGCAACTGTAACACAGACATCCACCTTAGCTCCAAGGTGTTAAGCTTTTAGTGTCCAAACAGCCCTCAGTTAAACACACTCAGGGTAGTAACTTATACCTCTATCTTGCCTGGACTGAGCCTTCTAGGGCTCAGTGCTCACGCTGTAAGGGATGGCTTTCCAAGCTCGTAACCCTTTCCAGGTCTCACAGATCAGCTCTAGAATCCTTCACACTTCCTTGCTCAGATGACCCAAGCAAAAGCTAGCAAAGGCCAAGTAGAAGGCAAACTCTCACTTCTGCCCTTCTGTTCCAAGGTAGGAAGAGTCCAATCAGACAAGAACTTCTGTGCTTGGGGTCCCAGACGGAAGGCATCCGAAGACACTTTCCCCACAAGAATCTAAGGAGGAGAGGACTAATATCTAACAGAACTGGACAAAGATGCGGAGGGAGTTTTCCCTTCACCAGGAAATCCATTCTCAGAGATCTGCTCCCCTAAGTGCTTCTTTCCTTTCACTCTCAAATAAACTTGCTTTGTTTACTTTCCATCCTTCTTTTGTCCTTTAATTGGAAGTGAAAATGAACCTGAACTCTAGAGATTACCTCCTGCCTTTTTCCATTCATCTGCCCCCTTCCCGTCCCTGAACCTCTCCTTCTGACAAATCACATTTCGGCTTCCTTGGTATTTGTTTTGTTAAGCTTTCTTGTTGGCATTCCTCATTCCTCATTGCAGGAACTTCATACACTCTCGCCTTCATTGACCATGTGCCCAGCCTGCTCCCTGCCAAGTCTAACAGCATGGTCAGATCCAGAGACCTCCCAAACCCAGGCCAGAGTTGAGAAGTTGTACAACTTTCAAAGACAAAGCCTCACTGGAGCTGGAACCAGAACTGCAAGGACTCTCCCAAGACTCTGATCTTACCCCACTCTCAGCCACAGAGCTCCTGAAAGACGTTGCTATGGTTACCCTCTCCAGGTGGAGCTACACCAAGGAGGCCAAAGGAGGGAAGCGGCTTGTCCAAGAGTACAAAGTTCATTCAAGCAGAGGCTGAGCATGCCTGCATCCAGGTCTCTTTCCCCTGAAGCCCAGTGATCCCACGGCCCATGGCTTGCCTCTTCTGAGCCTCAGGGGCCCCTCCAACCCCCTTTCTGCTCATTCCAGTTTCTTGTGATGCCAGCTGGGCCCTGACATTTCCAGCTAGTGCTGAAATGGAGCTTCCAGGAACATAAGACAAGAAGGAAGAGGAGGAGGGGGAGGATGGGGGAAGAGGGGGAGGAGGAGGAGGGAAAGGGGAAGGTGACAGGGAAAGGAGACAGACTAAGGTGAGTAGGAGGATCCCAGCAGCTGGAGGTGTGGTAGTATTTCTCCAGCTCTGACCTACACCACCCCCGGCTCTGATGGGAAGGGAGGGAGGTGGTCAGGGAAGCCTCTGGAAACACAAATCCCCCTGGCCTTCTGAGGAGCCGGCCCCTGGCTTCCTCCTGCTTTGGCCATGTGCTTCAGTCCCAGAGGAGCCAGTTGGATGGCCAGGGCCAGTGACCCGCCCCTGAACACAGAGTTTCTGGAAAGAGCGCCAGTCTCCCCGGAGCTGCTTGCACCCCGGCAGTTGGGGCCTTGCGTGGGCCTGAGGTGGCAGCTCCCCTCCCAGGTCTCCCGCAAACAGCATTAGGAGCCTTCAGGGCACAGGTCAGGCTAACAGCTGGCAGAGCTGCCCGGGCGGAGGAGGCTGGCTGGGAAACGGGGAGTCCAGTGCACGCAGAGCTCCAGGAATTGAGATCCGCAGCCCAGGGCGGAGCTGCCCCACCCCTCATGGCACCTGGAGGAGCCCTGGACCCAATTCCTGACAGCTTCATCCTGCAGCCGCCCATCTTCCACCCGGTGAGCCGCTGGCCCTGAACTGGGACCCTGAACTGTCTCAGGGCGCCTCCCCTCCGGCCCACACCTTCCCAAGACAGAGACCATTGAGTCTTGGACCCTGCATTCCTAGGGCTTACCTGGGGCTCTAGAAGATCCTCTTTGAGTTTAGCAAAGTGGCTGATCCGCAAATCCCCACTTAGGTATGCATGCGGTGGACTACCTGGATCCTTGGATTTTATTTCTTTTGTCAGTCATGGGGCTTGAACTCTGGGCCTGGGCACTGTCCCTGCGCTCGTCAGCTCAAGGCGAGCGCTCTACCACTTGAGCCACTGCGCCTCTTCCAGTTTTCTGGTGGTTTATTGGAGATAAGAGTCTCAGGGACTGACCTGCCCAGGCTGGCTTTGAACCGTGATCCTCAGATCTCAGCCTCCTGAGTAGCTAGGATGACAGGCGTGAGCCACCGGCGCCTGGCTGGGTCCTTGAATTTTATTTAGCCTTAGAAGGAAATCCAGTGCTGTGCTCCTACTAGGATGGGTGGCTGGAAAAATGGGGTTTGGGGTCAGGGGGGTCATTGAGGGGGAACACTGATTATTAAGAAAAGCAGTTTCATCTCTAGCCTGGGAGGGAGGGTTGGGGAGCCTTCTGATCAGGGATGGGGGAGGGGGGTCCACTCTCCCTCCTCCTGTTCTAGTGCCTGGGAGATGTTCTGAAGCTACAGAGGCTTTACAGAGTACTAAACTCCCAGCACTAGTTCCGGAACTAGTGAGCACTGAAGATCACTTTCCCTTACTTGGCCCTCTGCTCCCAGAGGCTGCATGAGCCCAGAGCCCAGTCAATCACATACTCTGCAAGGAGCCGGAGGGGAGGGGGGAGGGAAAGCCAGGAGCTGCACTGACATATGGAAGCTGTAGCCTGGAACCTTTAAGGTTCCTCCTGAAATGCCCTTAGGCCAGGAAAGGTAGATCGGTCTAGTGGGGAGAGAAGGTTCAGGAATCAAGATCCCTGCTGGAAGCTCGCCTGGAAGGCGGTGCTGAGAGCTCAGTTCTTTCCAGGTGATCTTGGGCTTCTGATTGCCGCTGCAGCTTGGCAAGCTTGTCTTGTGATCCTGTCCAAAGTGGATGTGCTGCTCTACTTACGTTCCTTCTGCAAACACCTCCACCAAGCCCATGCTGTGTCAACTGACAGGTGCTCAGACTACCAAAGGGGAAAAGCAAAGCTCAACCCTTTTTTTTCAATTTTTTAAAAAATCAGTCATGAATTTTGAACTCTAGGCCTGGGCACTGTCTCTCAGCTCTTCAGCTCAAAGCAAGCGCTCTACCACTTGAGCCACAGAGCCACTTCCAATTTTCTGGTGGTTCATTGGAGCTAAGAGTCTCATGGACGTTCCTGCTTAGGCTGGCTTTGAACCATGTGATCCTCCAATCTCAGCCTCTTGAGTAGCTAGGATTATAGGCATGAGCCACCAGCACTAGGCTTTTTAACATTTTTATGTTGTGTTTTTTTTGCCGGTACTCAGGCTTGAACTCAGGGCCAGTACTCTTGCTTAGCTTTTTGCTCAAGGTTGGTACCCTACCACTTACTTGAGCCACAACTCCACTTCTGGCTTTTTGATAGTTGATTGGTGATAAGAGTCTCATGGACTTTCCTGCTCAGGCTGGCTTTAAAGGACAATCCTCAGATCTCAGCCTCCTGGTAGTGAGTTCTAGCTTTGAGGGGCAGGTGATCTCACAGGGAAAACAGCTAGCCAGCCCTTCTCTACTAAGGGTCTCAAGCAAAGGGTTTCTGCAAGTTCAGGAAAGAGAAGAAAGGTGGGCCAGGTGAGTAGCTGATCAGTGCTAGGTATTTCTCCAAGTGTCCCAGTCAAGGCCAGCTCTCAGTTCCCAAATCCTGATTTTAAACAGGCCTCAGGAAGCCTCCACACCAAGCCTGTATGGGACCAGTGCCGCATCCAGGCCATGCCCGCCTCACTGGCTCCACACAGCCCATTGTGCCTCAGACTCGGGAGAGCTAATTGGCTGGTGCTCTAAGCAGGCAGTGGGGATGAACCATGCGTCCTCAGGGCTTTGATATATGTACATCCCAAAGAAAGGTAACAGGCTGGAGGGGCTGGGAAGGTAGCTCAGTGGTAGAGCACTTGCCTTGCATGCCAGAGGCCCTGGGTTCGCTTCCTCAGCACCACATAAGCAGAAAAAAAGAAAGGTAATAGGCTGGAGAGACTATCCCAGGGAAAACTGATTTTTTTACACCATAAAAAAAAAAACATTTTCTAATGAAATCCTAGTTTGCATTTTTTTCTTTTTCTATTTGGGGTGAGGATGTTGAGTTTCGTGTTCTTCCCTCTCCACGTCCCAAACAGCGAGGCCGTGGGTTCTCTCTCCGGCCTGCATGTGGAGGTTTCATTCCTTTCTGTTCAGGTAATTCCTTATGTCACCACAATCTTTGGCGGTCTGTATGCAGGCAAGATGGTCATGCTTCAGGGTGTGGTCCCTCTGCACGCCCGCAGGTAGGGGGGGTGTGGGGAAGGGGGCTGTGGGTGGGCAGTGCTGGAGCTCAAAGTGAGAGGGGTTGGGCTGAGGGTTCATCTTTGCCTTGGGGAGCTCTGTGGGTTATGAGCAGAGTGGCACAGCCAGATGCCACTCACTGCCCCCAGGTTTCAGGTGGACTTTCAGTGTGGCTGCAGCCTGAGTCCCCGGCCAGACATTGCCATCCACTTCAACCCTCGCTTCCACACCACCACGCCCCACGCCATCTGCAACAGCCTGCACAGTGGACAGTGGCAGGCAGAGGTCCGCTGGCCTGGCCTGGACCTGCGGAGAGGGGCCAGCTTCATCATCCTCTTTCTCTTTGAGAACGAGGAGATGAAGGTGAGTAGATACCATCGTTGTTGACTAATCAAGAACTTGTACCCCTCTTCTCTCCTTTCCCTTGGACCATTCAGCTTTGTAGGGAGAGAACCAAGGGCCTGCCATACCTTGTTCCAGGCTGGCAGCAAAAGAACTCTCTGGCTGGGCGCTGGTGGCTCACATCTGTAATCCTAGCTACTCAGGAGACTGAGATCTGAGGATCACAGTTCAAAGCCAGCCTGAAAGAAAATTCATGAGACTATTTCCAATTAACCAGCAAAAAGCCGATGTGGAGCTGTGGCTAAAGTGGTAGAGTATTAACCTTGAGCACAAAAGCTCAGGGACAGTGCCTGGGCCCTGAGTTCAAGACCCAGGACTGGTATGTGTGTGTGTGTGGGCACACACAAAGAGAACTCTATAGTGCTTGACTCTAGAGAGAGATCCAATGTCTTAGTGGTAGCAAGCGCTCAAGGTACCTGCCAGTCACTGTTTTAAACCCTTTGCATGCATCAGCTCATTTAGTTCTTACTACGCCCTCCAAGGCAAGGGCTCTCATGATTCCTCATCTGCCAGCTGAGGCTACAGGGGTCAGAGAAAGAGAACTTGACCTCAACACTCTGACTTCTGACACGAACGTCTACCAGACATGATGGGACCTACTGACAGCTCCAGAGGACCAGGCAGCTGATGAGGGGGCTGGCCGGGGGTCTGAGTGAGCTCTCAGCCTCTCGGGCCTCGGTTTCCTCATCTGTAGGTGGGATGATGGGAATGCTTCATGTCTGCTAAGTAAAAGCAATGCTTTGTCATAGATAAAAAGAGGACATGGAGCTGGGTGGCTCATGCCTAGAATCCCAGCCACTAGGAGGCTGAGATCTGAGGATCCTGGTCCAAAGCCCAATGAGATTCTTATCTCCAATTAACCACCAAAAATGCCAGAAGAGGTGCTGTGGCTCAAGTAGTAGAGAGCTAGCCATAAGCAAAAACACTCAAGGACAGTGCTCAGGCTCTGAGTTTAAGCCCTAGAACAACATTGCTACCTTAGGTTATGTTTTTAAATTATTTATTTATTTATTTTTGTCGGTCGTGGGGCTTGAACTATGGGCCTGGGTGCTGTCCCTGCACTCTTCAGCTCAAGGCGAGCGCTCTACCACTTGAGCCACAGCACCACTTCCAGTTTTCTAGTGGTTTATTGGAAATAAGAGTCTCACAGACTTTCCTGCTTGGGCTGGCTTTGAACCGTGATCCTCAGATCTCAGTAGCTAGGATTACAGTGAACCACGGGGGGGGGGGCAGGGGTGGAGGTAGGGTCGCCCAGCTACCTTAGGTTAGTTACTTAAGCTCATCATATGTTTGGTATGAAGCCAAATAGGTACAAAGCCAGGGAGTCATGTTCACTGATGCATGGCATGAGCTAATGGATCCAGTGAACACTAGACTCCATCGAGCCAAGCCTCTGCCTCTCCAGGTGAGCATAAATGGAAAGCACTTTCTCCACTTCCACTACCGGCTCCCGCTGTGTCGGGTAAATACGCTGGGCATCTATGGCGACATCTTGGTGAAAGCGGTTGGATTCCTTAACATCAATGTAAGTTGGCTTGTGTGCTAATGGCCTTTGGCTTCACCTGATCCCCGCACAAGCCCGGGGCCCAATCACCCACCACAGACCATGAGACAAAGGAAACCTTGGACACTAGTAATCACCTAAGAGGAAGAGCCACAGAAGTGTCAGAAGTGAATCGGGGGAGGAGGGAGGCAAGGTGACAGCAGACAGGTATGCAGGAGCCACAGGCAGGAGGGGGGAGCCCTGGCTGCAGGGGGGCTGGACAACTTGGAGGAGCTATGCCAGCCAGGGAAGGACTTGGCTTATTAAAGCCCATGTAGCAAGCTGGGCTCCAGTGGCTTACACCTGTCATCCTAGCTACTCAGGAAGCTGAGATCTGAGGATCGCGGTTCAAAGCCAGCCCCAGCATAAAAGTCAGTAAGACTTTTATCTTCAATTAACCCCCAGAAAAGCAGAAGTAGCTCTGTGGCTTAAAGTAGTAGAGCATTAGCAAAAGTACTCAGTGCCTAGGCCCTGAGTTCAAGCCTCACAATGGACAAAATAAATAAATAAAGCCACATAGTTCCAGCAAGCTGGCTAAGAAAATCCTTCCAAGTTCGGGCGTTTGAGTCGGCCCCTGGAGGTTGTGGTTTGTCCTGTCAGAGACAAGGTCAGGAATCCATAGTTTCAAAATTCCAGATTTAGGACCCACGACAAGCTGTGTGGGCTGGAGGAAGGGAAGGCCAGAGTCAAATAAATGGCTCTTAAGGCTTCCAGTAGTCCCAAATATTGCCAGTGCTTGTCTTTGTTTTTCCTCTTCCCAAACAGCCATTTGCAGAAGGCAGCAAAGAATATCCAGCCGGACATGTGAGTTCCCTGGCAGCAAGGCCGGTCCTTGCCCTTGAGCATCGGACAGCCACACTATTGGGACAGGCGGGTTCTCCTGCCCCTGCACTCGGCACCGGGCTCGGCTGACCCTTCTCTCACTGCTCACGTGGCCATGGATCTGCCCAGCTCCCATCAGCCCCTAGAGAACCTGCATTTACCTCTCCCAGCCCCTGTCTAGGACCAGCTTGGGAAAATAGATGAGGATGGCTCCCAGAATCCCTGAGTCCCATCAGAAGATGTCTTTCTGTTGGAGTTTGTGGTTCTCAGAACGGCCCTGTACACATGGGTAGATTGGTCTCACCGAAGGGGAGATGAGGCACGTGACCCCCCCCCATGTAATCCAGAGATGTTGGGTCTCTGCATTTAAGAGGACCCTACGGGGCCCCAAGGACTCTCTCATTGCTATAAGAAGCTCACACCCCAAGTTTCCCCAGTATGTAAGAATGGCATGAGGAAGTTTTCCCCAAGCAAACACCAATAGCCTCATCCTGCTTCCTTCTTTCCCGACAGCCTTTTCTGCTGTACAGTGCCCGGCTGGTAAGTGACGTTCCTGTGGTCCATTCGTGGCTCCCTCTGTCCCCATGGCTTTCTTTATTGCTGGTCCTGGGCACTGTCCCTGAGCTTTTGTGCTCAAGACTAGCACGCTACCACTTGAGCCACAGCTTCACTTCTGGCTTAAAAAAAAAATTATCTTTAAGTAGACAAAGGATTTGCTATTTAACAAAGCAGTTTATGTATTCATACACTCTATTGAGTGCATCCTGAACAATGTCACCCCTTTCCCTATACTCACGCATTCCTCCCCTACTTACCCCTTCACTCTTCTTAATTTTGTAGGTGATACATTAAATTCTTGCTTGCATTTCCCCCTGCTCCTCTTCATTCATTCTCCCTTTGACCACACCTGACTCCTTTTAAGTACCTGCTTTCTGGCTTTTCACTTCCAACCTTTTGCTGGAGATAAGAGTCTCACCCACTTTCCTGTCTGAACTGACTTTCCTGTCTGAACTGGCTTCGAACCACGATCCTCAGATCTCAGCCTCCTGAGCAGCTATAGGCATGAGCCACTGGTGCTCAGCAGTTTCCCTTTCTTTTTGGAATACTGCTGCTGTGGGTGGGCTGCACAGCTCCAGGCTCAAGCCCCAGGCAGCCTCACTTTACCTTCTCTCCATTTACCCTGTGCACAGACCCAGGACCAGGTATTAGAACAGAGGGACACGCCAGCCCTGGCCCTATAGCTGCTCACAGGCTGGGGGAGGGTGAGCCACTGGAATAGTTATGACAATTCAGAGAGCAGTCATGGTGCTCACATATTGAGCTCAGCATGAATGGTTAGAGGGAGCTTCCTGCAGGCATGCAGCAGGTGAGCTGCATGGGCAGAGCTGAATCTCCTAGCTTCAAGCAAACAGGTAAATTTGCCTGCCCTGGTGCTAGCCAGGTCCCCAAGGGTAGCTGGTGAAGCCTAGGTGTGGAGCCCACCCTGAACACCTGTAACCGCCCTACTCCGTGATCTCCTATTTTCTCCAGGAATTGCCCTGCTCACGTGCTCTTTCTCGAGGTCTCTGGCCTGGACAAGTCATCATAGTTCGAGGGCTGGTCACGCAAGAGCCGAAGGAGTAAGTTATTCAACGAAACATCCCCTTCTTTTCATTTCCCAGCACCACCATCTAACTTCTTACAGAAGAGAAAACAAAGCCAGGTGCCAGTGTCTCACGCCTGTAATCCTAGCTACTCAGGAGGCTGAGACCTGAGGATCATGGTTCAATTATCTCCAATTAACCACCAGAAAACCAGAAATGGCGCTGTGGCTCAAGTGATAGAGTGATTGCCTTGAACTGAAGAGCTGAGGGACAGCGCCCCTCAAGCCCCACGACTGACCAAAAAAGAAAAAAAACAGAAAGAAGTACTTTGCCTAAAGTTACAGAGCTTATGAAAGTCAGGCTGAGATTGGGATTAGTAGCTGATCTCTCCTCTGACCGACTAGGCCCACATCCCAGATCCCAGGAAAGAGCTTTGCGGGCACAGGGTGAGGCCCAGAGAGGGGACTGACTTCCTACCATGCTTAGTTTAGGGAACAGCCCTAGGGTGAAGGGGCTGGTACCTGGAAGCCAGGAATTCAAAGGACAATTACTAAATGGGTACTACCTGCCATCTCCTCCAGGGGGTGCTAAAACCAAGACCTGTGGATAAAATCCTGCAGTCCCAATGCCTCCTGCTGCTACTTTAAAGAAAACTAGTGGACTTGTTTTTTTTTTTTTTTCTTATCTAGGCTAAGTTGACTGGGTTGTCATCTGCTCAGGAAATGTACTGATCTGGGCAACCTGAGAGTAATTACTTTTCTTCTTTGTGCCTGGGCTTCCTTATCTGAAAAGTAATGATAATGCTTGTTGCGGGGGTAGTACTCAGGATAGTACCTGGCAGCACACAGTAAGTACTCCACAGTGGGGTGGTATCAGAATTATCTCAGAGAAGACAGGAGAGGAGAGAGTGGGAACAACACTATGTTCTTCCTGTTTTTGTTTTTTGTGTTTTTTTGCCGGTCCTGGGCCTTGAACTCTGGACCTGGGAGCTGTCCTTTGGCTAAAGGCTAGCATTCTACCACTTGAGCTACAACACCACTTCTGACTTTTTCTGTGATTAATTGGAGATAAGAGTCTCAGGGACTTCTCCTGCCCAGGCTGGCTTCAAACCTGGATCCTCAGATCTCAGCCTCCTGAGTAGCTAGGATTTCAGGCGTGAGCCAATGGTGCCCGGCATTTTGTTTTGTTTTGTTTGAATGTTTAAGTCACTGACCTCTCTACCCCTTGACTGATCCCATGTGTGAATTCTGGGGGCAGGATAAGCACAGACCTGGATGGCATGATCCTCCAAAACCAGGCATGACTGGTTAGAGTCTTGATTTCTTGTACACTTCACCTGTCTGAGCAAGTCTGGAAGGAGCCATCAGATCCATCCCAGGGGACCATGTGGAGGCAGACAGGCACAGGACAAGGATTATTACAAGGTTTATTAGAGGAGCCATATTTCCCTCGGAGAGAGAGCGCATGGTGCCCTCTACTATCTAGGTAGCAGCAGGGTCTGGGGGTTGGAAGTGAGGTAGGTGGAAGTTCAGGTGGGTCTGGGCGGAGAGAGGGAGGGGCCAGCTGTATGGCAGGAACTTCAGGGCAGGGAGGAGCTCAGGTCTGGGTGGAGCTGAGGAGCAAAGGTGGGCGTAATGCTTACAAAGTCATTAGGCCTCTCTAAAAGTCTATTTTTTTTTTCTCTGTTGGGAAAAAAAATAGGAAAGTAATTTCAATCTGATAAGGGGAAATGAAAAGATGCCAGTGATCAAAAGAACACTTCCCTGCCCTTGTAGCTCAGTGGCATAGTTCACACAACGAGGGAATACACACGAACTCAGAGACCACACAGCCCATAGAAATGCTGAGGTGCCAAGCTGGGAAGAAAGAATATTTCCCTAAGTCTGGTCATGTCACATCTTCTGGTTCTTGTTTGTGCCAGTCCTAGGGCCTGGGTGTTATCCCTGAGCTTTTGTACTTAAGGTTCTGATTCTTCGGTGGTACATTTTAGGAGTCTCAGACATTCCTGCCTCTGGGGTTGACTTTGAACTTTGATTACAGAATTACAGGCGTGAGCCACCAGTGGTTGGCAATTTTTAAAAGAGAAGTTGAAGCTGGGTACTGGTAGCTCACGCCTGTAATCCTAGCTACTCAGGAGGCTGAGATCTGAGGATCTCAGTTCAAAGCCAGCCAGGGCAGGAAAGTCCGTGAGACTCTTATCTCCAATAAACCACCAGAAAACTGGAAGTGGCGCTGTGGCTCAAGTGGTATTGCGCTTGCCTTGAGCTGAAGAGCTGAGGGACAGTGCCCAGGCCCAGAGTTCAAGCCCCACAACGGACCAAAAAATAAAAAAATAAGAGAGAAGTTGAAAACCATCCTTTAATAACTCAGCTTTTGAATCTGGTGTTGAGGTTGAACAGTATTCCTATAGGCCAGTTCAGCTGTGGGCCACAGGCCTGCAGACGCAGCACAATGCCTGGCACTTGGCGAGGCGCGCCATGAATGCTGCTGCTGTTTTTAGAAACAATACATTGGACTGAGAAAACAAAAGCGGGCTCCCTGGAGCTCATTGGCAGTGCAGGTCTGTCCCTCCCTCCCATTCCAGCCTGAGTGGGACGCCTGGCCACAACCTCCAAGAGCTGCACAGTCTGTAGAGCATCTAGAGGGAGTCTTTAGCCAGTCCTGCGGAGTGAGGTGAGGGAGGTACTGGGACTGCTCAGAGCTCCCAGGCTGGTGGGAAGACTGTAAGCCCTGTCTGGGTCGGGTGCCTGGTGGGACAGGAAGCTGGAGACTGGCCCAGCCACAGTGTAGAAGCCCATGTGTTCTTATGCATATCCATCTCCATGCATATCCATTCTCCCACAGCCTTACCTTCCAACCTTCCTCCTACCTGAAAGTCTTGCGGTCTGTCTCCTTTCCAATGCCGGAAGGGATCCATAGGAGCCACTGAACCCCCCCCCCCACCAGAGTGGGCTTCCCCCCCACTATCTGCATCCTCTGTCTCCACTTATCCTCAGCTGCCTCAAAGGAGGTATCGAGAAGCTTCTGAGACACAGAACAGAGTCTAGGGACCCTACTTGAGAGGTGGATGCCAGGCAGTAGAAAGACTTCCCTCCATGGGCTGGGAAGGTGGCTCAGTGGTAGAGCGCTTGCCTTGTATGCATGAGGCCCTGGGTTCGATTCCTCAGCACCACATAAGAAAAAAGAAAAAGGCAGGAAGTGGCGCTGTGGCTCAAGTGGTAGAGCGCTAGCCTTGAGCTGAAGAGCTGAGGGACAGCGCCCAGGCCCAGAGGTCAGGCCCTACAACCGGACCCCAAAAAAAAGAAAATAAGAAAAGAAAGACCTTCCTCCGTCTAGTCTTGAATCCTGGCTCACACACTAGGACAAGCTGTTGAGACTAGCAGAAGAAAACATTTAACTTCCTGCCTTCATTAGTTCAACGAGCTGATAAACTTCATGACACCTGAGGTTTTCTGTGAGGATTAAGGATCCTGATTTCTCTAACACCCTTATTGTGCACTGGATCCTTCCTATCTTTCACTCCCATTAACTCCTTCATTCCTATTTTTTTCTGGGGGGGGGCTGGCTTTATGAGGTACATATTGCATTATTTTTTAGACACCAAGTAGCATCTGTGTGCTCATGATGTCCCAAGCACTGTCCTACTCAATCACTTTACTTGTACTAACTCATTTAATTCATTTAACAACAACCCTACAAGATAGATGCTGTACTGTTACTACCCCTCAATGACAGCTGAGGAAACCAACACAGAGGAATTAAGTGATTCCCCCCCCTCCCCAGGGTCACAGCAAGCAGCAGAGCCAGAGTCAAACCCTTGGGATCTGACTCTAACCTTTAAATGATGTACAAAATAGTTAAGGCAATATAGTTATCACTTAGTAAATGTTAGCTTAATCATAGCATTCCAGAGGCCGGAGCCAGCCAGCCTGGACTACAAAGTGAAAGAAAGGGAGGGAGGGAGGGAGAGAGGGAAGGAGAAAGAGAGAGAGAAAGAAAGAAAAGGGAAAGAAAGAAGCCGGGCGCTGGTGGCTCACGCCTGTAATCCTAGCTACTCAGGAGGCTGAGATCTGAGGATCGAGGTTCAAAGCCAGCCACGGCAGGAGAGACCCTGAGACTCCTATCTCCAATAAACCACCAGAAAACCGGAAGTGGCGCTGTAGCTCAAGTGGTAGAGCGCTCGCCTTGAGCTGAAGAGCTGAGGGACAGCGCCCAGGCCCAGAGTTCAAGCCCCATGACCGACAAAAAAAAAAAAAAGAAAGAAAGAAAGAAAAGAGAGGGAGAGAAAGAAAGAAGGGAGGGAGGGAGAGAAAGAAAGGGAAGGAGGAAGGACAGAAGGAAGAAAGGAAGAGAGGAAAGGAGAGGAGGAGGGAAGGAGGACAGAAGGAAGAAAGGGAGGGAGAGAGGAAGTGAGGGAGGGAAGAATGGGGCAAGGAGGGAGGGAAGGAGGGGTTAGCTACTATTATCAATATCACAGTTTTCCCTTTCAGGAAGAGAAACTGAGGCTTCGGCTAGGTAATGGCCTCCACCATGACCCTCCAGCCAGCGACACTTGCTCTTTCCTCTCCTCTGAGCTAGTATGTGTCCAAGCACCTACCTAGAGCACCTGAGTCATCAGGATTTAGGTGCTCCTAAGGACTTAACACCTAAGTCATTAGCGCGTGGAAACTGCCAATCCTCCAGCTGCTGTTCTACCTCCCCTTGGGCTGTGCACGGGCCGGAGGACAGTGGAGGCTGATCCTCTTCTCTGGCCTGCTTCTGTAGTTTCACCTTGAGCCTGAGAGATGAGGCTGCCCGCGTGCCCGTGACCCTGAGGGCTTCCTTCGCAGACCAGACGCTGGCCTGGATCTCCCACTGGGGACGCAAGAAGCTCATCCCAGCCCCTTTCCTCTTTTACCCCCAGCGATTCTTCGAGGTAGGCCACATCCTGGGAGAGAGTGCACAGCAGAGTCCCATATTGATCTGGAAGACCAGGGGGCATAGCTGGGGATGGGTGAGCGGGGAAGATGGTATGAAGCTGGATGCCAAAGGGAGCCCAGCAGCGATGGTCCAGGCATTGGCCCTCAAACCTCCATGCTGATGAAACCCACGCATAATTAAATGAAGTGGGGGCTCAAGCATCAGCTTTATTATAAAGCTTCCCTATTATAAAGCTCCTATGTACAGCCACTTTCTAATGGGAAGCAACCCCAGTTGCAGGTAACGAAACTGAGGCCTGGGGCTGGGAAGATTCAAAGGCCACTGTGGGACTTTCTCTGTGTCCTCTCGGGGAGGAGGGTCTCCATGAGTAGCACATCAGTCAGAGGGAGATACGCGTGAAAGCTTGTCACCTCTTCAGACTCTCCTCGCCAGGTGCTGCTTCTGTGCCAAGAAGGAGGACTGAAACTGGCACTCAATGGGCAGGGGCTGGGAGCCACCAGCTTGGACCAGCAAGTGCTAGAGCAATTACGGGAGCTCCGAATCAGTGGAAGTGTCCAGCTCTACTGCGTCCACATCTGAGGAAGGGGAGTCCGGCGCTACTCCAACCAGGCAAAAGAAAAGCCAGCCTGTGCCACAACTCCACTGTACAGCCCTAGTCCATTGGCCTTCGTTAAACCACCAACCTGTCTCAGGGCCCAGGTCACTTGTAGATCACAATCCTGAGGCTGCAGGGAGGTTGGGTCCACACAACAGAGGGAAGATAGCAGGTCCAAAAGTTGCTCCAACTCTTGAGTCCTACTAGGAGCGTGGCGTTTATCGGTGCCAACCTTCATGGACCCAGGCTGCACCCACAGGGCCAGCAGGCTGTGCAGGCTGCAGGTAGTATGTGAAAGAACAACACCGAACGTGCCCTCTGGCTAAAAAGGACAATGTGTCAATAAGCCCCTCTCCAGTAGGCACTGTGTACTCGGTGAAATGCATGACCAACTTCACAACCGGCTCATAATTTCATAAAGACCCAGAAAGAAAGGATTGCAAGCAACAATGGACTCTTAAGATCTCTCCCTGCTCTGCAAGTATTTCTTTGCTTTTCTTTCTAAATATACAAACTTCAGTATTTTGCTCTCACACTTCATCACCGGTGATTTTTCATTCACGGAATTCTACAAGACAAAGGATCCTAAACAACACCTGAGCTGAACTGAATCAGTTTGAGACTGAGATAGTTTGTGGCCTTGAAAACAAGAATCAATCATGGCTCAAGGAGACTTGGGACAGACTTGGTCCTCTGGAGTATTTGCTGTCAGACCCATCGAGGGACGACTTTTACAAGTACTTATTTGTCAGACTTAGCTTTTTAATCTTAATGGGCTCTAGGTAAACCCTGCTTAAGAGCTATTTCTAATTGATTTCCCTGTTGCTTGAAATGTCTTATTGGCAGACAGAGTCCCTGACTAGTCAGTTACTTCCCTCCAATATGGAATCAGACCAACTGGTTGGGAAATCTTATCTAGCAAAAAGCAAGAATGCCAACTGGGACATTATTCCAGCAACAAGGAGAGACCTACCAGGACATGAGTGAAGAATGAGAAACAGTGAACTGACTGTTTAGCTAGAGAGGGGTGGAAAAGGGCAGCTGAGGCAAAGGCCAATCAGGTGGGAACAACAGAGCAGCATAAAATACCTTACTTGTTCCTGGTGGGCCCCGGACCATGGGTTCCAAGACAGGTGTTAACAAGATACAAAGTGGAAGGCGAAGCTGGGTGCCGGTGGCTCATGCCTATAATCCTAGCTACTCAGGAGGCTGAGATCTGAGGATCAAGGTTCAAAGCCAGCCCGGGCAGGAAACTCCATGAGACTCTTTTTTTTTTTTTTTGCCGGTTGTGGGGCCTGAACTCTGGGCCTGGGCATTGTCCCTCAGCTTTTCAGCTCAAGGCTAGAGCTCTACCACTTGAGCCATAGCACCACTTCCAGCTTTTTCTGCTTATATGGTGCTGAGGAATCGAACCCAGGGCCTCATGCATGCAAGGCAAGCACTCTACCACTGAGCTGCCCATCCATGAGACTCTTATCTCCAATAAACCACTCAGAAAAGTAGAAGTTGGGCTAAGGCTCAAGTGGTAGAGTGCTTGCCTTGAACGGAAGAGCTGAGGACAGGGCCCAGGCCCCACAACCAACAACAACAACAAAAAAAGTGGAAGACAAGCTCTCCCACATTCACCCTCCTGTTATGAGGTGGAAGGGATCCAATCAGAAGGACCCCTTGCTCAGGAGATCCAATTAGAAAGTGTTTTACAAAGGCCAAGCAGCAGACAAGCCCGCCCATTCTGCTACAAGGTGAGAAAAGTCCAATCAGAAATTTACACCTCTGGTTGGGGGGTGGGGTAGGGGGGATCCAATCAGAAAGTTCTCCAGCAACAAGTGACCACTGCTTACCCAGTCCAACCAAGATACAATCCCCAGGAGGGAGGGTCTATGGATCCAATAGCACAACCAGATAAAAACTTCTTGGTGTTTTCCCCTAGAAAATTCCCCTCTCCATTCTCAGATAGTGTGCTTCCCCCAACTTTTCTTTCTTTTCTTTCACTTTCAAATAAATTTGCACTATTTACTTCAAATATTTTGCTGCCTTTTTTTTTTTTTCTTGGTGCCAGTCCTGGGGCTTGATCTCTGGGCCTGGGGCATTGTCCTTAAGCTTTTTTGCTCAAGGCTAGCGCTCTAGCACTTGAGCCACAGCACCACTTCCAACTTGTTATTGGCATTTAATTGGAGGAAAGAGTTTTCATGTAGTTTTCTGTCCTAGCTGGCTTCAAACCATGCCCCTCAGATCTCAACCTCCCAGGTAATTAGAATTACAGGCATGCGCCACAAGGATAGGCTGCCATGCCTTTTTGTTCTTAAATTGGCAGAGAAAATGAAAGTACCCCCAGATAGCATCAACTCTTTTGTCCAAATTACAAAAGACCATAGTCTCTGAGGAATGAGAGGTCTAATTACTGAGAGATCAATTTATACTGATTACTGGCCAGAGATTGGCCTCCCTGCCCATCAGCATCGTTCTCTGGGGCCATTTCAGAAAACTCTCTTTGTCAGGGAGCTTAGTAGAAATACAATACAGAAAATGATGAGAAACTGCCATAGTAGTAAAAGCTACTGTTATCTCCTGAACTCCAGATATCATGGTTGTAAAACTGAACCTCCGGTGACTGTAAATTCCTACTGTATGTGTTTGTGTGTGCAAGCACACATGCGCATGTACCTGGGGCTTGAACTCAGGACCTGGGCACTGTCCCTGAGCATTTTTGCTTAAGGCTAGTGCTCTACCACTTGAGTCACAGCTCTGCTTCAGCTTGTTTGGTGTTTAATTGGAGATGAGTCTCAAGTGCTTTCCTGCCCAGGCTAGCTTCAATCCATGACTCTCAGATCTCAACCTCCTGAAGAACTAGGATTACAGGCATGCGCTACTCGCTCTCAGCCCTCTGTTGTCTTTTGACCCAGAGAATGACATGATTTCCCAGAAACTGTGATTGTTGATCCAGCCACAGCCTACATAGCTGCCCTGCACCTGTATCCTGTAAACCCCTGTCCCAACTGCAGCCTACTTGACTGCCCCGCATCTGCACCCCCCAACTTAAACTTGTCTATTAAATCCCTGTGTTTACATCAATACTCCCTCATTGGAAAGGAACTCCTCTCTGTCCACCAACATCTGGCATGAAATAAACCTGAGTTACTTCTATTATTCCAACTCTTTTGCTTGGTTTGTCCATAGTCTGTTCACATTTCCATGACACCTTAGCCTCCACTGGGAAATGGGCCTGACACCACAGAGTGATTTGCTTAATGGGCTGATGTAAGCAGCTTGTGGCTAGACAGGCTTTTTCAGGTGGACACAACCATGAGATTTGGAGGCTAGGAACCAGTCAAGTCTTAAGGATTTCTGAGTCACTTAACCTCCAAAGGCTGCCAGTACAGGTGGCTGAGATATTGGAGACAACAATTTCTGCCTGCTGGATCACACAACAGAGGCATCAGTAGACCCAGCCGGGACCCTGAAGGCAAAGGGGTGAGGCAGCTGTCTGTGGCTCCACTCTTTCAGGCTTAAAAAAAAATCACTTCAAATGACAGGGCCTCCCCCACCCCCCACCCTCTACCCCCCACTGTATATGCTAACTGCTGAGGGAAATCTCCCCACCACAGATGAAAATCATGTGATCTCCACAGCCTGCACCCAGCAGAGAAGAGTATGTAAAGATGTACAGAAACACGCAGAAAAATCAAACATCTCACATTGTTATTCTTAGGAAAATGGAGGAGAAAGGAAGGAAACAGGCTGGACTCATCTTCCACAGGCAAGGACTGTTGAGATAGAGCAGCCTTCCTGGGAGCTTGGAAACTATAAAGAGGTGGGACAGGAGTTGGGTTTCTATGAGGTCTGAGCAAGGAGGCAGAGGTTAACAAAGAAGCCTTGGGTCTGGGAGGTGGGAGCTGGGGTCTAGGGGGCCTGGGACTTATTGCGGTTTTATTGGTGAATTGGTTAAATCAGTAAGAATTTTAAAACCAAAGTTTCCAAATGTAGGCCAAGGGTGACCATTGTTTAAATGATAGTGAGGCCAGATTTCAGTAGACAAACATGTCAGGTTCTTTTTGTTTTGTTTTGTTTTTGTTTCTACTGCAAATCAATCAGCCCGAGAGGCCTTAAGATTAGACCAAAGGCAAGACAATGGGATGTCTCTGGGAACAGACAATTTAGAGTGCATTTTGGAAAATTTGGTAGGACTATGGAGTGGCCTGTCCTGTCGCTTTGGGAAGGCAAATGAACAGAACCCAATAATTAGGAGAAGGCAGGCTGGGAAGGTGGCTCAGTGGTAGAGTGCTTACCTTGTATGCATGAGGCCCTCGGTTTGATTCCTCAGCACCACATAAGCAGAAAAAGCCGGAAGTAGTACTGTGGCTCAAGTGGTAGAGCGCTAGCCTTGAGCTGAAGAGCTGAGGGACAGCACCCAGGCCCAGAGTTCAGGCCCCACGACCGACAAAAATGAAATAAATTCAAAATAATAAAATAATTAGAAGAGGGCATCCCCAGAGTCTTTTTTTTTCTTCTCTTTTTTCTTTTGTCAGCTCTTCAGCTCAAGGCTAGTGCTCTGCCGCTTGAGCCACAGGCGCCACTTCCATTTTTTTGGTAGTTAATTGGAGATAAGAGTCTCACAGACTTTCCTGTCCAGGCTGGCTTTGAACCTTGATCCTCAGATCTTAGCCTCCTGTTTAGCTAGGATTACAGGCGTGAGCCACCGGCGCATGGCTCCCAAAGTCTTAAAAGGTGTCAAGGGGTCAGCAAAGTGTGAGAGGCTCTTGGGAGTCCCGGGGGATCCTATAGACAGGGAGTGGGGGACTTCTCAGGAGTCCCCCGGTCTGTGTTGGGGTCCCTCCACCACAGACCACAGCTGGTTACCTTTTGGGTGGTGGATGGACTCAGTCATCAAATGGCAAAGAGCCTCCTGCCTGGAGATCTGGAGTTCGGGGTCAAAAGGGAGGTAATAGTAAGAGGAAGATGGAGGAAAAGAGGCACAGCAGCTCTGTGCTCCCAGTGGAGAGAGGCCTGGGGAAGAGGTGAACGGCTTGATGAGACGCAGGTGGAGGGGGCCCAGTTCCTCCTGCCACTTCTTCCCTCTGGGGTTTGGGAAAATGGAGGAGAAAGGAAGGAAACACTAAGTGGCAACTTTTGCACCAGGAGGCTGGGCCAAAGGCACAGCTGATTGGCCTACTGGAAGTCACCTCCCTCAAAGGCAGCCACTGGGTAGGCTGAGCCAGGTGGTACACTGAGCCAATCAAGATTCTCAGAGATAGGCCGGGCGCCGCAGGCCCAGCCCGGCGCAGCTGCGCAGCTGCCCGCGCCGTGATCGCCCGGAGGCCCCGAGGGCGGCCCGGAGGCGGCGGCGGGACCGGCCCGGGCGGCCCGGAGGCTGCCTGCCCCCACTAACCAGCTCCCAGGTGAAGAGACGTCCAGCAAACTCCAGGCGCAAGCAACGAGCCATCAACCAGGCTGTGCGGAACTCAGGCCTTGTGCCCAAAGCCAAGCGGCGGAGAAGCCTGCAGCGCTTGGAGAACGCTCAGCACCTCCTGACCGATGGGAGCAGATGGAGGTCCACTGGGTCTGGAGGACGGGGGCCTGCACCCCCCGCAGCCCCGGGCATCCTTGCCACCCATGTGGAGGCCTGACTTCGTGAACCCACCGCCCAGGGGAGAGCAGGACGAGGGCCAGCGCGAGCCCAGGAGGAGGGGCCGGGCCGCGGGGGGGACCCAGCACCCCCCCCCCCAGGGAGATCCGCTTCCCCAGGGAGACACGGGAGAGTGGGAGGAGGCTGCTGACGGCCTTCTCTGTGTCCCCCCAGGCTGTATACACGGCCATGCTGGACAGCAGCTTTGAGAGGCTCCTGCTCCGTGCCGTCTGCCAGGACATGGACCTCATCTCAGCCAGTGCTGAGCTGGAGGGCCGGCGACACATGAAGGTCAGCAACCGGCATCTGGACTTCTGGCCACCAGGACTGCTCTTGTCTGCCTACCTGGAGCAGCAGTGATGTCAGTTCCCCGGCGCTCTGTCTGCTGCCGCGCGGGCCCCCAACCTCTCCCACACCATCTGCTCCCATCTTTGATATTTTTAAAATTTGTCCTTGGAAATCTGTCCTTCCCCTGGGTGGGTTATTACCCTGGTCCCCTCCGTGCCCAGCTCTCACAGATCAATCCTGGCAGCTGGGACTGCCCAGACTGTCCTTGTACATAGCTTCCCACTCTGGGACTTGTATCTGGGTGGGGAGACCTCACCTGGGCATGTTTCTTTATTCATTGTTTAGCTTGTGTGTGTGTGTGGGTAGCTCAGGTGAGGAGGGGATAGCCTACGGGTTTTTAATCTCTCTTAATGTATTCGGCATGATTTGTTGTAGATTTTTAAACTTCCCCTTTGAAGAGGAAAAAAAAAAAACACAAACAACCCCCAAACTTGCCCTGCTGGTAAAGCATTGGCTTCCTGACAGCCTTGGTTTGATCCCTCCCAATTTTTACCTCTGATGGGAGGGGGTGTCCTTTGGGACTCAGCCCCTTGTCCTAAGAGCATTTTGTCTTGTGCATGTAGGTGTATGTGTGTGTGTGTGTGCACGCACATGTGTGGATCCACTACGCAGGACAAGCTTCATCTCAAGGGCTGGTTTGATGCTTTTAGTTATGCGTGTCTTGTGGTCTCCCTCCCCCAGCCTGCTCTCCACTTGACCTCCTTCTCCCCCTCTAGCCCTTCTATTCCCTCCCTTTATATGGGGGATCCAGGACTTCCATCCAGTAGCCTCTGACCTCTGTTACCCCGTCCCTTGTGCCCTGCCAGGTGCGGGGGTCCTGTATGGAGAACAGGCCTGCTTGGTGTGCTTGGGGGATGGGAAGTGTTTTATAAATTCCTGGTGCTCTGGCAAAAAAAAAAAAAATCTCAGAAATAGAGTTAAGGACAAAGAGAGGATGGAGTTGAGCAGAACAGGTGGGAATGCGGGTTCAGAGACATGGAGATGTAGCACACAGAAGTGGTAAAGAAGCAGCATGAAGAGAGGGAACATATAAGGCAGAAGACAGACATGGATTCGCAAAGTTTTTAGAAAGTTTGGCCAAAGCAAATACTGAATTTGTTTATGGCAGAGGATTTTTTTTCCCCAATTCCACTGAACATCTACACACATGAACTTTAGAATCTCAGGCACCTTGATGGATTAAGTTCCATGCCAACAGCCCTTATTATCTGATGGTTTCTTTTTCCATATACATGGACTGCCTGTCTCCCTGGTCGCCCCAGATGTATCCTGATAACCAGAACAGTCTTAAGATAATTTGAGATGACTGGAGTTAGACTGTTTTCTGCAGTACAAAGGACACAAACTAGTAAGAGGTTGCAGGGGGGGGGCGGGGGAGGGAGTGGTCACCAGGAACACAGTCTAGTTCCCTCCACAAACATCACACCAGGCAGTTTGTGCTGCATTTCCCCTAATAAAGGCCTCTCTTATTGTGCTTTATTTTATTCTGTGAAAATAAGGCTTATCACAAAACATAATGAAACTTTTTAGCAAAAAAGCCTTCCCACCTCCCCATCGACAAAGATGTCCTTGACAGGATCTATTGCTTTTGCTTCTTGTTTCTTGAGAACATGGCTCCAATGAGGCCCAAGGTGGCCAAACCCAGTCCTGTTATACCTGCAGCCATGATGACATCTCTGACCTGCAATCAAGAAGGCACTGAGTCATACTCTATATCGGGAATCTGAGAACACGCTGTACATTCGGCAGGATCACTGAGCTCAGGATGCCTCCCATGCCTCTTGGCCTCCCCTGGCCAACCTCAGTCAATACATATTGGCAGGGAAGTATGGAGGAGAGGGCTAAATTTGGAAAAGATTCAGAGCATGAAGCCATCTGGCCTGGAATTTACATGATGCAACCATAATCTAGGGAAAGTGGATTCACCCTGTGACTATTTAAAGCATGTAACACTCTTAAAGGGCGACCTTGGAAAGAATGGGACAATGATGGCAAGATGGTCAAGATTCTGGGCCAGCCAATGGGAAAGCGTGAAGTCAGGGAGATGTTATTGAGAACTCAATTAGGTGTGATCTCCATGAGAGCAGTGACTCAGCTCCTCACTCTACAACCCTACCCGTCCCGCCAGTCATGCTGGGCTCTGCTCTCTTTGCGGGGATTCTGTTTTGCCATTGTTGTTTTGTTTGTCTTTTGTTTTGGGTTTGGGTTGGGTTGTTTTGTTTTATGCCCATCTTGGGGCTTGAATTCAGGGCATGAGCACTCTCCCTGAGCTTTTTTGCTCTAAGCTAGCCTTTTTTTTGGGGGGGGGGTCCAGTTGGGGAGCCTGAACTCTAGGCCTGGGCACTGTCCTTCAGCTCTTCAGCTCAAGGCTAGTGCTCTACCACTTGAGCCACAGCGCCACTTCCGGCTTTTTTTTTTTCTTTTTTGCTTATGTGGTGCTGGGGAATCAAACCCAGGGCCTCATGCATGCAAGGCAAGCGCTCTACCACTGAGCCACCTTCCCAGCCCTCTAAACTAGCCTTCTACCACTTCTGGTTATAGCTCCACTTCTGGCTTTTTGATATTAGTTGGAGATTAGTTGGAGATAAGCCTGGACTTTTCCTGTCCAGGCTAGCTTCTAACCACGATCCTCAGATATCAACCTCCTGAGTAGCCAAGATTGCAGGCATGAGACACGGCACTGGCAGGTTTTGTATTTTAAGGATTTTCTGACACAAGATCTCACTGCAGAGCCCAGGCTGACCTTGAACTCATGATCCTCCTGCCCAAAACTTCTCAGTACTAGAATTACAGGTGTGTACCATCACATCTAGATTTCTCTTGGGTTCCCTTTGTGGGGTTTTTTGTTTTTGTTTTCAGTCATGGGGCTTGAACTCTGGGCCTGGGTGCTGTCTCTCAGCTCTTCAGTTCAAGACAAGCACTCTACCACTAGAGCAACAGAACTACTTCTGGTTTTCTGGTATTTAATTGGAGATAAGAGTCTCACAGACTTTCCTGCATGAGCTGGCTTTGAACCGTGATTCTCAGACTCAGCCTTCTGAGTAGCTAGGATTACAGGTGTGAGCCATCAGCATCTGAGCTCCCTTTGTGTTTGTTTGTTTGTTTGTGGGTTGTGGGGTTTAAACTCTTGGCCTGGACGCTGTCCCTCAGCTCTTCAGCTCAAGGCTAGCACTCTACCACTTGAGCTACAGTGCCACTTCCAGTTTTCTGGTGGTTTATTGGAGATAAGAGTCTCACGGACTTTTCCTGCCCAGGCTGGCTTTGAAACATGATCCTCAGATCTCAGCCTCCTGAGTAGCTAGGATTACAGGCATGAGCCACCGGCGCCCAGCAAGAACTTTTTCTTAAGGGTTTCACAAAAGGTTCAGATTGATGACCCTAGGTACCTCTAGAAGGAGGACTGGAGGGAGAGCTGTAGTCAGATCCTGGAACCTACTCCCTCACCCCAACAGAGTGAAATAGATTTGTGAGCCTACAAAGGGAGAAGGTATAGCAGACCCCAAACAAGATACTGAGAGTCTGAAAGACTCTCGGACTTCCTACTTTTCTCTGTTCACAGAACTTTGCCCTCCCTACAAGAATCTGATAGAGATTCTGGACATCTCATATAGAAACAACAATACTAGGCACCTGGATGGTCATATGATAAACTCTCCCTGGAACCAAAGTACCTAACTTCTGCATCTCATGCCCTCTTTCCTCACTTCCTCTCTTGTTTATTTGCAAGTTTGGTACTGGCAGCTAGCCTTAAACCTTCCTCTAAAAGGGAATTAGAAGCCAGGCACTGATGACTCACTCCTGTTATCCTAGCTACTCAGGAGGCTGAGATCTGAAGATCACAGTTCAAATCCAGCCTGAGCAGGAAAGTCCATGAGACCCTTGTCTCCAGTTAATCACTAGAAAACTGGAAGTGGAGCTGTGACTCAAAGTTGTAGAGCACTAACCTTGAGCAAAAAAGGTCAGTAACAGGGCATATGTCCTGAGTTCAAGCCTCACAACCAACAAAAAAAAGGGGGGGGATTACATAGGGTTTTGTAGTCACCATGTTGGGGCGGGTTACTCTCACTAGGAAACCTACATTAAGTCAGTGTATCCAGTGGTTTCCTTGCTAAGCTCTGTGGTAGGGTAGGGAAAATGGTACAGATAATGGAGGAGAAACAATATGGCCCTAGATCTTTACAGAACCTCACAGCATGAGAAAGAATGCTGAGCCCACTAGTTCACACAAAAGATACTTTGTCAAGGTAAACAATAATCACCTCATTGATGGTGGTCATGCTTTGTATGCAGTCAAAGAGGGCAATTAAATACAAGAAAATGGTATCTAGTTTCAGTCCTGATGGTACAAACTCTTGGGGATAAGCAATCTGTCCAAAAGTTGGTGCTAGCTTGGGAATCTTCTTGTTTTATAACTCATAGATCCAGGATCGCTTCTGTGCTGGTATTATAGGAATTCTGACGGTGAAAGTGGCTACATTATGTGCATCACAGATCTTAAATCAGAATAAGGTGAAAAGGGGAAAAAAATCATTCTTCATTAGAAATGCCAAACTAGGCACCAGAGGCTTATACCTGTAATCCTAGCTACTCAAGAAGCTGAGATGAGAAGATCACAGTTCCAAGCCAGCCAGGGAAAACAAATCCAAGAGACTCTTACCTCTCCACCAAAAAGCTGGAAGTAGAACTGTGACTGAAGTGATACAGCACCAACCTTGAGCAAAAAAGCTCAGGGACAGGGCTCATGTCCTGAGTTCAATCCCCTGGACTGGTTCTTTTTTTTAATTGCAAATGAAAGAAGGGGTGTACAGATAAGCCAGGCCCAAAGAAACATAGGTCCTATGATTTCCCTTATTTGCAATATCTAGTATATGTATGAGTCAAGCAGAAAAGGTCAGATAAGGTGATGTTAGGAAAATGAACCCTAAGATATGTATTTTAAATGTTTTTCTTTCATGCATTTGTCTCTAACGCATTTATAAGTTTATTTCTTTGTTGCTTTTTATGTCCCTCCCCCACATTATAACCCCTGCTTTCACTGTATTTGATGTCGATATAATTTGTGGAGTGGAAGGGGAAAAACAAGTCGTTTAAATAATGATACAGGTGGAACTGTTGCAACAATGAGAAGTACAAGTTGTCATGTCGAAAACGAACTTTACAATATGGGGGGGGAGGACTGGATGGGGGGAGAGGGAGGATGGGAAGGGATGGACAGGGTAAACAAAGGAGGAGGCTACAATGCTTGATAAGAAATGTACTCATTATTTTCCCCATGTAATTGTAACCCCTCTGTACAGTATTTTCACAATAAAAAAAAAAGATTTACTGCTATGCCTAAAAAAAAAAAAAAAAGAAGGGGTGTGCCAGGGCTGGTGGCTCATACCTATAATTCTAGCTACTTAGGAGACTGAGATCTGAGAATCACAGTTCCAATCCAGGCAGGCAGACAAGTCCCCATGACTCTTATTTCCAATCTGGAAGTAGCACTGTGGCTCAAAGTGGTAGTGTACTAGCCTGGAGCAAAAGTGCTTAGAGACAGCACCCAGGCCCTGAATTCAAGCCCCACAACTGACAAAGAAGAAAGAAGAAGCAGAAGCAGAAGAAGAAGCAGAAGAAGGAGAAGGAGAAGAAGAAGAGTATGACAAAAAAAATCAGACATAAATTAACAAACTACATTCCCTTGGGGGCTCCGGGATCACTTCTGGGGTCTTGACAGGGCTGATGATGGTGCTGTTTGTAAACCCCAGAAGCTGGTCAAACACCTGGGCTTTAAATTCCATCTCTGTACTCAGCAAAGCTGCATCTGACTCCCAGGAAATAACCAATATAGATGTGAAGGCCAAGATTTGTTGGAGGAAATGAATGGCCACAAATTGCTTCAGCTCTGAAAGGCTCTCTCAGGGGAGAGAGGGTAGAATAAAGCCTGTGTCCAGAGCCATTGATGGTCATCTAAGAGGTGAGTGGCCAAGGAAGGCTCAACAACACGCCTGGTCATTGTGGTTGGGCTGCCTTTTCTGGCCACTGCTGTGCTAAATACAGTGAGCTGTGCTTCCTCTGATATCCTGGAAGACAGGAAGTGCATCTCTCTGTTGCTTTGTCTTGTTTATTCATGCTCTGTCTCCACCCTCACCATGTCTAGCCACTGTCAGGTGGGGGAATGGGCTGGTTCCTGGAAAAAGGACACAATCTGAGAACATACCTGGTCACTGCGAGCAACTCCATAGCGCAGCCCATTGACAAAGTGCTCACAGTTCTCGCTGGTCAGTTTGTAGGGGACCTCCTGCCCCACTAGCTCCTCTGCCTGCTGGATGATTTTGCTGGGAGGCTGTGGGGTGTACTTGTCATCGTGTTTGTTATTGACCTGGTACTTGTCTCTCCCAGCCACATCACACAGCAGTTCTTTCTTCACAATAGCTTTCTCAGTCAGGGCAGACATGATGCTGGTTGCACCAGCTCCTGCCATTTCACCTGTACATCCACAAAGAGAAAACAAAGGAATTGGTCCAGGGCACAGCCTGGGGCTCAGAGCTGTTTCCAGCGAGGTATCCAGCCTGGATACCATCACAAGTTATTGCTGTGACACACACACACACACACACACACACACACACACACAGAGACAGGTGTGCTCTGCAAATATCCTAGGTGTCTCTCAATCAGATGAAGTTGAAAAGATTAATTATCTCAAAGATCCAATCTGGCTTTCCTTGGCCAATGTGGAAGTCAAAAGCAAGGCTTCCTTTTTTTTTTTTTTTTTGGGGGGGGGTGTCTGGTCGCGGGGCCTGAACTCTGGCACTTTGCGCTGTCCCTCAGCTCTTCAGCTCAAAGCTAGCGCTCTACTACTTGAGCCACAGTGCCACTTCTGGCTTTTTTTTTTCTGCTTATGTGGTGCTGAGGAATCAAACCCAGGGCCTCATGCATGCAAGGCAAGCGCTCTACCACTGAGCCATCTTCCCAGCCCCAAGCTAGGGTTCTTGAAGTCAGGCAAACCTTAGCCTGATCTGGGACCTGTCTTTTGCTAGGTGTATGAGCTTGGAGGATTTAGTCATCTCCCAACTTAGCAATATACAAATGGCATCAAAGGGATCTTGGGGATTTTCATGCATCTTTATGCCTAGCATAAAGAACCAACTCAGAAATGAACTTGAGCAAGAAGTGTAAGGGGAAAAAAAATAATGTTAGTAAAGTTCTCTGATTTGTTGGTTTGTTGTTTTTTTTTTTTTTTTTTTTTACCCTAGAGAAGCTGATCTACTGCACCCTGTGACACCTGTATCTTTCTTTCTTTCTTTTTTTTTTTTTTTTTTGTCGGTTGTGGGGCTTGAACTCTGGGCCTGGGCGCTGTCCCTCAGCTCTTCAGCTCAAGGTGAGCGCTCTACCACTTGAGCTACAGCGCCACTTCCAGTTTTCTGGTGGTTTATTGGAGATAGGAGTCTCACGGTCTTTCCTGCCCGGGCTGGCTTTGAACTGCAATCCTCAGATCTCAGCCTCCTGAGTAGCTAGGATTACAGGCGTGAGCCACCAGCGCCCGGCTACCTGTATCTTTCTTGATTGTGCAAATATAAGCCATGACTGCTTTCCTTAGACATGATGCACAGGAAGTCTGAGAGATAAGGCAGCAGCCCTGACCAAGTCCCATTGGCTACAAGCAAGAACAGATATTTTAAATAAATAAATAAACAAACAAAAAGACCTGGACGTCTGGGAAGGTGGCTCAGTGATAGTGTGCTTGCTTTGCATGCATGAGGCCCTGGGTTCAATTCTTCAGCACCACATAAGCAGAAAAAGCCAGGAGTGGTCTGTGGCTCAAGTGGTAGAGCACTAGCCTTGAGCTAAAGAGCTGAGGGACAGCGCCCAGGCCCAGAGTTTAGGCCCCATGACTGACAAGATAAACAAACAAACAAACCTGGAATAAAGGAAAAGGAGTCTGGGCTCCAAAGCAGGGCCAAGAGGGCAGTAAAAGAGAGCTGATGTCAGAACAAAGGCTGAGTCTCCCTCCCAGCCCACCTGCAGTCAAGGTAGAGCTACCTTCCCAGCCCATCCATGAGACTCTTATCTCCAATAAACCATTCAGAAAACCAGAAGTGGTGCTAAGGCTCAAGTGGTAGAGCGCTTGCCTTGAATTGAAGAGCT
The DNA here is from genome assembly GCF_000151885.1 of Dipodomys ordii. Taxonomy (NCBI): domain Eukaryota; kingdom Metazoa; phylum Chordata; class Mammalia; order Rodentia; family Heteromyidae; genus Dipodomys; species Dipodomys ordii. The sequence goes on along the minus strand of NW_012267270.1, from coordinate 6,389,327 downwards.
GAAGGACAGCACCCAGGCCCAGAGTTCAAGCCCCACAACCAACAACAGGAGGCTGAAATCTGAGGATTGCAGTTCAAAGCCAGTCTGGGCAGGAGAGTCTGTGAGACTCTTATCTCCAATTAACCATCAAAAAACCCTTTATTGGAGCTGTGGTGAAAGTGGTAAAGTGCCAGCCCTGAGCAAAAAAGCTTACGTAGAGTGCCTGAGTTCAAGCCTCACAACCAACCAACCAACACACACACACACACACAAAGTAAGCAGAACTTGAGTGCTCTTGAATACCCACCTCAACCCTTACAAGAACCCACCTGAGGGCTGGGAAGGTGGCTTAGTGGTAGAGCGCTTACCTTGCATGCATGAGGCCCTGGTTCGATTCCTCAGCACCACATAAGCAGAAAAAAAAAAGCCAGAAGTGGCGCTGTGGCTCAAGTGGTAGAGTGCTAGCCTTGAGCTGAAGAGCTGAGGGACAGCGCCCAGGCCCAAAGTTTAGGCCCACCTGGGAGGGCTGGGAAGGTGGCTCAGTGACAGAGTGCTTGCCTTGCATGCAGGAGGCCCTGGGTTCAATTCTTCAGCACCACATAAGCAGAAAAAGCCAGGAGTGGTGCTGTGGCTCAAGTGGTAGAGCACTAGCCTTGAGCTGAAGAGCTGAGGGACAGAGCCTAGGCCCAGAGTTCAGGCCCCACCACCGGCAAAAAGAAAAGAAAAGAAAAGAAAAATAACCCACCTGGTATTCCAAGGAGCAGAATCTGAAAAACATTGCCCCATACCACATTCTGTTTGTAAAATTTAAGAACAAATTGCCAGTGGGGAGCATGGGCAAAGTGAGGGCCACAGTTCACCACCCCACCACCAGTTCCCAGCCTCTGGGTCCAGAACAGCTGGGACCCTATTGCTCTTACTTGGGGGAGCCAAGTGGATCACATATCCATTGCCAACGTAGATGGCCCAGTGTCTGTAGAAAGGGCGGAAAATTTCAATCAGGTCTCCAGGCTTGGGCTCTGGCTGCAAGACCAATAACAAGACTGTTAGAAGCCATATGAGGCCCAGGGACCAGGGGCAAGAATCTGTTAGGAAACCATCAACTTAGCAGTACACAGGCAGACACATGCTCACAAGCTTGTGTTCAAGGCCTGCAGGGACCCCAGAACTGCCTCCAGTCATTAGGATTGCAAAATACAAACCAAAGAACTTCTTCACGGCCTTATTGTCGATTTTTCTAAGAATAATATTCATTGAACTTTTACTCTGAGACAAGCTCACTGCTAAGTGGTTTACAAGGAGAGCTCAATAAACCCACACACCTATCCCGGGTCTTATGATGAACCCCAGTGATGGATGAAGAAATTAGGCTCAGAAGCCAGGCACCTGGCTCACGCCTGTCATCCTAGCTACTCAGGAGGCTGAGGTCTGAGGATCGTGGTTCAAAGCCAGGCCAGGCAGGAAAGTCCGTGAAACTCATATCTCCAATAAACCACTAGAAAACCGGAAGTGGCACTGTGGCTCAAGCGGTAGAGCGCTTGCCTTGAGCTGAAGAGCTGAGGGACAGCGCCCAAACCCAGAGTTCAAGCCCCATGAAAGACCAAAATAAAAAAAGAAATCAGGCTCAGAGAGGTGGATGAATTGGCACAAAGCCACATGGCTCATGGGCAACAGACCAGAAACCAACATTTGGCTGGCTGATTCCCAGGCCCAGTGCTTTAACTACACCCTGACCATCGACCAGGCAGACCCATAGCTTTAACAGGAGCTGGCAAACCTGGAGGGAATCTCACAGATACCGCCAACCTGGCCTAGCACCTAGCAGAGAATTCCTATCAGTGTCTGGTAGTAACATGCAGCTATTTTCTCAGGACCATCAAAAGGGGTGGGAAGGCAAGTGTGCAAGAGAATGTATAGGGGTGAATTGGGCTGAAGAGGGCACCTGAAAGTATACAGGAGTGTGATCCTCCTACCTTAGCCTCTCCAGTGCTGGGATTACAGGGGTGTGCTACCATGACTGGCCATTTGTATCTCTCTTTTTTTTTTTTAATTTACTTTTATTTTTGTCAGTCCTGAGGCTCAAACTCTGGGCCTGGGCACTGTCCTTGAATTCTTTTTTTTTTTTTTTGGTCAGTTATGGGGCCTGAACTCTGGGCTTGGGCGCTGTCCCTCAGCTCTTCAGCTCAAGGCTAGCACTCTGCCACTTGAGCCACAGCACCACTTCCGGGTTTTTCTCCTTACGTGGTGCTGAAGAATCAAACCCAGGGCCTCATGCATGCAAGGCAAGCACTCTACCACTGAGCCACCTTCCCAGCTCCTCTTTCTTTCTTCTTTAATGGTACTGAGGATGAGACTCAGGACATTACACTTGCTAGGCAAATTCTCTACCACTTGAGCCATACCTCTAGCCCCTTTTTGCATTATTTGTATTATTTTTGAGGTGGGTCTCACTTTATACTGGGTCTGACCCGGACTGCAATCCTCCTATGCGTGCTTTCCTGTGTCACTGAGGATGACAGGCTTCTGTCATTGCATTAGCTCTTGGACTTCTGTGTAGCTGGGATTTAAAAAACAAAAACAAAAAACTACCACACTCAGCTATTGAGTGAAACAGAGTCTGATGAACTTTTATGCCTGATGATTCTTATTTCCCAAGTAGCCAGAATTACAGGCTTGAGTCAGACCTACACAAAAAGGGGGGTCTTACAAGGACCAGTGAGAATGATAGAGAACCATGAAAGAAGTCTATGATAAATAATTCATACTCTGCCACTAAAATCCAACTAGAAAAGCAATTACTTAATGACAGACATCCTCCAACTCCGCTGGATCAAAACTAAGAATGTAAAAATTCATGTGCCCAATCTACAAACAGGAAAATTATAGCCCATTACTAAAAGACCTACCCGCCTGCTTTTGTCTAGCCTGCTTTCAAATTCAGATTGGATTTTACAAAAGGAAAGTCAAACAAGACTATTTTCTGACACATGAAAATTGTGTGAAATGCAAGTTTCTCTCTCTGTCTCTGTCTCTCTCTTTTTCCTTTTTGTACCAGGTCTGGGGCTTGATTTCAGAGCCTGGGCACTGTCCCTGGGCTTTTTTTCTCAGGGCTAACACTCTACCACTCGATCCACAGATCCATTTCCAGATTTTTTGGTAGTTTTATTGGAGATAGGAGTCTCACAGACTTTTCTGCCTGGGCTGACTTTGAATTGCCATCCCCAGATCTGAGGCTCCTGAGTAGGTGAGATTACAGGTGTGAGCCACCAGTGCCTGGTGAAAAGGCAAGTTTCAATGTGCATAAACTTTGACTGGAACACAGCCAAACTGGTTGTTGCCCTTGTATGCATGCTGTCTATCTACAACAACAGGGTTAAGAAATTATGACGGAGACCTGCAGAACCTAAAATGTTTACTAGCTGGACCTTGGCAGAAAAAGTTGGCCATCCCCCTGTCATAAAACCCTGGGTTGGCAGAGAGCCTTCCAACCCCAACCCCAGGCCCAGCCCCAGGCCCAGCCCCAGCCCCAGCCAGCCCCAGCCCCAGCCCCAGGCTACTTCCTCCAGGGCAGGACTGGGACTCAGAACCCCAGCCAGCACATTAGCCAATCAAGACTTTTACAAAGCACAGTCAGTGACAAATTTATGGCAAGGCTGAAACTTTGTAACCATCTGCCTGTGAGTTTCAGAACAAAAAGCTTTTATCTCCCTACAAAGGCAAAGTTACAGAACACTGTGTGACACCTTTTTTTCCTTAGCAAGCAAACTGCCAAGCATTTTCTGGCCTCTGAAATTCATGCAAGAAAACAACTTTAGTGAAACTCATTAAATGGATTAGCCAACATCCATGCATACATACAATCATTTTCATGTCTCATTACACAAATAGACATGGAAATCACTCCCCTCCCCCCCTAAAAAAGACATTCTGGGACTGAGAGGTGTTATTCGGTGGTTGAGATTGCTTAGGGAGCCTGGGGCCCTGGACTTGATCCCCAGGACCACTAAAGCAAAAATAAATAAAGAGCAAAAAAGCTACACAGCCAGTGCTGGGTTTGTTGTTTTGTTGTTGTTAGTGATCTAAAAGCTGAAGCCCTGCAAGGTAGGAAACACTGAAGGCATCATGAGGACTGGGGTGTGATCCATTGTGTGTCTGTGTGCTCACGAGGACTGCAGGTGTGATGCATGGTGTGTGCAGTACACAAGGACTGAGGTGTGATGTGTGTGTATGCACACATGAGGACTGGGGTGTGATGTGATGTGTGTGTGTGCACACGAAGACTGGGGTGTGATGCAATGTGTATGTGCACACTAGGACTAGGATGTGATGCATTGTGTATGTGCACACAAGGACTGGGGTGTAATGCGTTATGTGTGTGCACACAAGGACTGCGGTGTGATGTGTGTGTGTGCACACGAAGACTGGGGTGTGATGTGATGTGTGTGTGTGCACACGAAGACTGGGGTGTGATGTGATGTGTGTGCACACACAAGAACTGGGGTGTGATGCATTGTGTATGTGCACACAAGGACTGAGGTGTGATACATTGTGTGCACACAAGGACTGGGTGTGATGCGTTATGTGTGTGCACACAGGACTGGGGTGTGATGCGTTATGTGTGTGCACACAAGGACTGCGGTGTGATGTGATATGTGTGTGCACACAAGGACTGTGGTGTGATGTGATATGTGTGTGCACACAAGGACTGGGGTGTGATGCGTTATGTGTGTGCACACACGAGAACTGGGGTGTGATGCGTTATGTGTGTGCACACAAGGACTGGGTGTGATGCGTTATGTGTGTACACACAGGACTGGGGTGTGATGCGTTATGTGTGTGCACACAAGGACTGCGGTGTGATGTGATATGTGTGTGCACACAAGGACTGCGGTGTGATGTGATATGTGTGTGCACACAAGGACTGCGGTGTGATGTGATATGTGTGTGCACACAAGGACTGCGGTGTGATACATTGTGTGCACACAAGGACTGCGGTGTGATGCGTTATGTGTGTGCTGCAGAGCTACTGAGGATCTGGACTCCAAACCTGCAGCCATCACCCAGCCTCACTTGCAGGACTTGCTGACAATCGTTATTTTAACAATTCCCTTTCCCCACCCCAACAGGATGGGAGAGGGCAAGGGAAACTTCTTGGAAGTCCCCTCACCCCGGGTGGCCCATGGGTCATTCCCTTGACGCTCAGCAGACACTCACTGAGCTGCCTGCCAGGCACCACCTGAGCATCTGAGCTGTTCCTGAACAAAACAAAGGCCGAAATTTTGTTCAATAGCAAGGGAAAAAACCAAATGGTTAAAAAATAAAAAAGAACTTAGAGCCGGGCGCTGGTGGCTCAAGCCTGTAATCCTAGCTACTCAGGAGGCTGAGATCTGAGGATGGCAGTTCAAAGCCAGCCCCGGCAGGAAAGTCTGTGAAACTCTTATCTCCAATAAACCACCAGAAAACCGGAAGTGGCATTGTAGCTCAAGTGGTAGAGTGCTAGCCTTGAGCTGAAGAGCTGAGAGACAGAGCCCAGGTCCAGAGTTCAGGCCCCACAACTGACAAAAATAAAATAAAATAAAATAATCTAGAATATTAGAAGACTAGCAAACAAAAACATAAAGAAGCTGGGTGCTGGTTGTTCACACCTGTAATCCTAGCTACTCAGGAAGCTGAGATCTGAAGACTGTGGTTCGAAGCCAGCCTGGCTCAAGTGGTAGGGCACGAGCCTTGAACCAAAGAAGCTCAGGGATAGCACCCAGGGCTTGAGTTCAAGCCCCAGGACCAGCACCAAAAAATAAAAACAAACAAACAAAACAGAAAGAAGCCAGGAGTCGGTGGCTTAACACCTATAATCCTAGCTATTCAGGAGGCTAAGATCTGAGGATCATGGTTCAGAGCCAGCCTGGGCAGGAAAGTCCTTTAGACTTTTTATCTCCAATTAATCACCAGAAAACCAGAAGTGGCTCTGTGGCTCAAGTGCACCTTGAGCTGAAGAGCTGAGGGACAGCACTCAGGCCGAGTTCAAGCCCCATGACTGACCAAAAAAAAAAAAAAAAAAAAGAAAGAAAGAGCATTCCTAATGTTGGGGCTAGAGTGCAGGTAAGGTGGGTGTGAGATGCAATGTTAACTAGGAGGCAAAGAGAAATCAAAATGGGGGAGGAGGGGAGGCAAGGGAAGTCTAGGTGGTCAGGGAGGGTCTAGGTCAGAGAGGGTCTAGAGGACCTGAGAGGGTCTCACTGGGCCTGAAGGAGGTCTGGGAATGAAGTCTGCAGATGTCTAAGGCCTCCTGGCAGAGAGAATCACCTCAGGTGGTCAGGAGCAGCAAGGAAGCCAGCATGGGTGAGGGAGAGAGGACATTGGTAGCTTGAAGGATCAAAGAGGTTATATGGGGGTGGTGAAGGGCAGCTAGTACAGCACCTGCCACCCTGTATGAGGCCTTTGGCTTTGACTCTAACAGGCATGGCTGCAAGGTGTCCAGCAGAGGAGGAACATGATCTCATGTAGGATTTTAAAGGGTCCTTCAGGCTACTACCTGGGAAGAGGTCATGCAAAGGGCACCGAGGGAAGCAGGCTGTTAGGCAATCAGGGCAGGAGAGGTAATGATGGTGATGAGAGGCGATGGAAGCTGGATCCACTTTGAAGGTCAGCAGCTTTCACAGATGGAATGAGGAGGGATGTGAAGGCAAGAGGAACTGGGAGGCTGGGATGTAGCAGGCTGCAGGTGAGTGGGCCAGGGATGACCAGACACTCAGGTTAGGCCAGGTTGGACTGAAAGGCACATTAGGCAGTCACATGAAGAGGGCAGGGAGGCACACTGGGGGCCTGAGCTCAAGAGAGTAGTCTGGAATGAGTATGAATTGAATGCTGGAGACTAAGGCCTGGCTAAAATGATTTAAGAGAATTGGAGGCCAGGCACTGGCAGCTCATGCCTATAATCCTAGCTACTCAGAAGGCTGAGTAGATTGAAAGCTAGCTCAGGCAGAAAAGTCTCTGAGACTCGTCTCTGATTAACTGGCAAAAAGCCAGCAGTAGACCTATGGCTCAAGTAGAGAGCACCAGCCTTGACCAAACAAGCCAAGGGAGTTCAAGCCTAGTACTACCCTCCCCTAGAAAAAAAAGAGTACTGAGGCAGAAGGCACATCACATGAGGTTTCTGTTGAGAACTTAAAAGTATAAGGGGAATGAGATATGGCAAAAGAGAATTTGAACCCAGGTTTAAAGATGCCCAAATCCTACACTCTGCACTCCAATCAGAAGTGCTGAAGAAGAAGATGTGGTTAGTAACAGGGCTGTGGAGACAGGAATATGGGCAGGAAGGAGAGGGAAGATGGACAGCAAGCTACAAAGGAGCACTCAGGTGGGCAGACATCTCAGGCTGCTTTTACAGTGTAGTCAGAACAGGATTCCTGGGGTATATCCCAAGTCTGTGTGTTTTTAAAGTTCTTCTATGAGTTCATTGTCTGCCCAGCGTGACACCACAGGAAAGAGAGTATCTACAGGGCAAAGAGGCGTCAGAAGCTGGTGGCTCACATTTGAAATCCTAGCTACTGTGGAGGCTGAGATCTGAGGATCAAGGTACATAGCCAGTCCAGGCAGAAAAGTCTGTGAAACTCTTACCTCTACTAGTACTAGCCAGCAAAAAGTCAGATGCAGAGAGGTGTGTCTCAAAGGCTAAAACATCAATCTTGAGCAAAAAAAGGCTAAGTGAAAGCACCCTGGCCCTGAGTTCAAGCCCCAATACCAGCATAATAAACAAATTAAATTAATAAAAGGCAGAGAGAGTGGCCAGGTGTCAGTGGCTCATGCCTGTAATCCTAGCTACTCAGGAGACAGATGTGAGGATCATGGCTCAAAGCCAGCCTAGGCAAAAATGTCTTTGAGACTCTTATCTCCAATAAACCACCAGAAAACTGGAAGTGGCGCTGTGGCTCAAGTGGTAGAGAGCTTGTCTTGAGCTGAAGAGCTCAGGGACAGCACCCAGGCCCAGAGTTCAAGCCCCATGACCAACAAAAATAAATAAGTAAAATAAAAGGCAGAGAGCATCTGGCTGAAAAATTAGTCTAAGATGTGTGTACATGTCTCCTTTTCACAGACAGTGAAAATGAGGCAGTGGAACTGAGGCTAGAGGAGAAGAAGTCACTTGCCCAACATTAGCTTAAGACTAGCAAAGCTGGAATGTGAACAACTGGCTCCCTCACTCCTGCCAAGAGGAAGGAGGCAGTCTGGCCCTCCAGGGAGACCTATTACAGAATGATTCCTGACCTCACACACACACACACACACACAAACACACACACACACACAAATCCTGGGCACTGGGTAGGACCAAGATGGAAAATAAGGCCACTTTGGGAACAGTTTGCAACCCAAAGGTTGAAACAAAACAAAAAAGTGTTTTTCTGCACTCAAGGCCACTTTGGAAACCATGCCACCCACCCACGCCCCATTTGTGTCTTCAGTGTTTAAGTTTTTTTCTGTGAAATATTTCAAGACTATCAAAAATACAGAATGTAGGAGAATGAGCATGACTGCTCTATTTGTTCAATCCAAGATGGACTTCATTAGGGCTGGGCATATGACTCAAGTGGTAGTGCTGGCCTAGCAAATCCAAGGCCCTGAGTTCAAACCTCAGTACTAACACACACACACACACACACACACACACACACACACACGAGACAAAGACAGAGAGATAGAGAGACAGAGAGAGAGAGATACTTTCTTTTTCAGAAACACAATAGTGATTCCATTTTGGACTTGTGTTCAAACCCAGAAGCTATTCACTGTCTAGCCAGTTTACCCAACTTTTCCCAGCCTCAGTTTCCTTATGAAAACAGGATGAACTATAGAGAGTTCCTGATTCATTGTATTATGTTGAGGATCAAATACAACAACAGCTCTGAAATAGCAAGTAAAGCTGGACACACCTGTAATCCTAGCTATTCAGGAGGTTGAGATATGAGGATCATGGTTCAAAGTCAACCTGAGCAGGAAAGTCCATGAGACTCTTACCTTCAATTAACTACCCAAAACTGAAAGTGGTAGCTCTAGTGGCAGAGCACTAGCCTTGATCAAAACAGCTCAGGGATAGCACCCAAACCCTGAGTTCAAGTCCCAGTACCAGCACAAAAAATAACAATAATGATAATAATAATAATTAAAATATCATCAACAGCTACAAAATAGCACACAGGAGGCATTTGGCAAAGGATAGTATCTACTAATTGGGCCTTGTTTTGTTTTGGGTTTTTTTGGTCCGTCGTGGGGCCTGAACTCTGGGCCTGGGTGCTATCCCTCAGTTCTTCAGCTCAAGGCTAGCGTTCTACCACTTGAGCCACAGTACCATGTCTGGCTTTTTCTGCTTCTGTGGTGCTGAGGAATCGAACCCAGGGCCTCATGCGTGCAAAGCAAGCACTTTACCACTGAGCCACTTTCCCAGCCCTCCCAATAAAACCCAGCTTCGTTTTTCAGACTCAGACACTGAGCTTCGAAGTGGAAATGAATTTGCTCATGGTCTCAGAGCTGTCTACAAAGCAGTGTCAAGTTTCTGCCATGGATCTGCCTGAATCCTAAGATCTAAAGTGTTGGGATTTATAGACACATGAAAGAAAAACAAAAAGTGAAGTTTGGCTCTTTGGGAAATGAAATGTGCACACACACAATTGGCCAGGCTACAGTGGCTCATGCCTAGAATTCTAGCTACTCAGGAAGCCAAGATCTGAGGATCACGGTTGGAAGCCAGCCCAGGCAGAAAAGTCTGTAAGACTCTTATCTCCAATTAATCACCAAAAAAAGCCAGAAATGGATCTGTGGCTTAAGTGGTAGAGCATTAGCTTTGTGCACTCAGGCCCTGAGTTCAAGCCCTAGGACAGCAAAACATGAAAGAAGACAAAACATACAATTGTATCAAGGTAGTCCATTGATTTGGAACCCAAAATATATGGAAGATGAGAAGTTCCCCAAATGGGCCTTTGTGAGACCACAGTCTTAATGGAAGCCCACCGCTCTACACTTGTGCCCCACCTGTACCTCTGTATCTATGACACTGGGAAACGCTACCCGTTTTATCCAGCACTTTTTCTTACATGCCTAAAGTGAATAATCATACCACTTCCCTGTAGAATAGCATATATTAACTAAATATTTGAAAATAGCACAAATTGTGGCATATAGGTATACCATTACATTAATTTTCCTTTCTTGATTAAAAAAAAAAAAGGTAGTAGAGGTAGAAGGCTTGCCTGGAAAACAGGAAACCCTGGGTTCAAACCCTCAGTACCGCATATACACAAAAGAGTTCCTGTGTGAAGTCATTCACACGGAGGTACTGGTATCAGAGTATCAGATAACGCTCAGCTCCCAGGGCCTCAACATCAAGACTCACCTCTGCTTACTTCTGCCTCAGCTCTGAAAGGCTTTCCTACAGTGTTAACCTGCAAACCCCTACTCAACCTCAACTCAGGTTTACAGCTAGGGTGTAATTCAGTGGTGGAACACATGAAAGAAAAAAAAAATGAAGTCTGACTTTTTGGAAATTAAACATACACACACACTTAGCCGGGTATCTGTGGCTCATGATTGTAATCCTAGTCACCCAGGAAGCTAAGATCTGAGGATCAAGGTTCAAAGCCAGCCCAGGCAGGAAAGTCTATGAGATTCTTATCTCCAATTAAAAACCAAAAAAGCACTGGGAGCCAGTGGCTCACGCCTGTAATCCTAGCTACTCAGGAGGCTGAGATCTGAGGATTGCAGTTCAAAGCCAGCCCGGGCAGGAAAGTCCTGAGACTCTTATCTCCAATATACCACCAGAAAACCGGAAGTGGTGCTGTAGCTCAAGTGGTAGAGCGCTAGCCTTGAGCTGAAGAGCTGAGGGACAGCGCTCAGGCTGAGTTCAAACCCCGTGACCGACAAAAAAAAAAAAAGAACAAAACAAAACAAGCTTCACAATAAAAAACTTATGTAAAAAAAAAAGTTGGAAGTAGAGCTATAGCTGGAGTGGTAGAGCACTAGCCTTGAGCAAAATTAAAGCTCAAGGACAGCACCCAGGCCTGAAGAGAGAGAGAGAGAGAGAGAGGAGGAAGGAAGGAAGGAAGGAAGGAAGGAAGGAAGGAAGGAAGGAAGGAAGGAAGGAAGGAAGGGAAGGGAAGGGAAGGCAAGCAGGAAGGAAAGAAGCCAGGCACCAGTGGCTCACACCTGTAATCCTAGCTACTTGGGAGGCTGAGATCTGAGGATCGCGGTTCAAAACCAGCTGGGGCAGGAAAGTCTGTGAGACTCTTATTGCTAATTAACCACCAGAAAACTGGAATGGGTGCTGTAGCTCAAGTGGCAGAGCACTAGCCTTGAGCTGAAGAGCTCAGAGACAGTGTCCAGGCCCAGAGTTCAAGCCCCATGACCAACAGGAAGGAAGGAAGGGAAGGAAGGAAGAAAAGGAAGGAAAGAAGGAAAGAAGGAAGGAAGGAGAGAGACAGAGGAGGAGAGGAGAGGAGGGGAGGGGAGAGGATTCCATGTCAGTGTCAATGTCTGCATTCCTGAATGCCTCCCTGAGGCCCCTGAGGCCCCTGCCCCCTGCAGCATGAGTTGCTGCTGTTTCAGCAACAACCTGTTGATGAGAGGACCGCAATTTGCAGTTGTTGGGCTGAGCCCACATGGATGCCCCCCACACCCAGCCTGACAGCTAGACTTGGGCAGCAAACTGAGGACCAGAACAAGGCTAATTCTCCAACATTCAGTGCAGCACATACAACATTCTCAGAAGAGGAATGTGCTGGCTTGTTCCTGGAGTCCCTCTCAGCCTGTGGCCCCTCCAGAGTGAGGAGAAAGCCCCATATGACCTCAAGTCCCGCCTTCTACTGGAGAAAGGTCTTCTTTCTCTTCCCCTTTGCTAGCTGCACTAGCTCCCCTAATTAGCTGCACTGAGAGTCTCCAGATTGTCAAACAAACTGAGAATGTGCAACCGTTAATAACGGATTCTGGACTTTAGAGCCCTGGAAAGGCCCATCATGTTTTCCCATTACAGAGCTTCCACTTCAGTTTCTATATGAGACCTCACATGATAGCGTAGCAGATTGAGAGATTTTTTAAGTGCTGGAGGAAAAGGTTCTGGGCACACGCTTTCCAGCAAGTTTCAACCACCAAGAGGAGATCTAGGCCCAACATCTCAACTCCTTAGTACCTGGGACTGCCCTCTGCATGGGATGGATGACTGTGATGGCTGGGCTTAGTCCAAGAGGAGTGATCAGTTTCCCTGCTGAGAGGGTAGGGAAGGAAAGAGAGGGAGAGAAGGGAAGGAGAAGAAAGAAAGGAAGGGGAGGGGAGGGAAGAAAGGGTAAAAGAGGGGAAAGAAAAGGAAGAGAGAAGGAACAGGAGAGGAAGGAAAGGAAGGAGAAGAAAAAGGAAGGGAGGGGAGGGAGAAGGAGTAGAGTGAAAAGAAGAAAACTGAAGAAGGGGAAAGAAACAATGAAGAAAGGGTAGGGAAGGGGAGTGGATAACGAAGGGGAGAGGAGAACAGAGAAGAAATGGGAGGGGAGGAGAGAAGTTACTACTGAGATTTAATAATATGTATGTATATATATGAGTTTCTAATTTATACATTTTTATGCCTTTTCTTTAAAAGAACATCTTGTCTTCTGCTCAGTGTCAGCACACTGTTTCAACAGTTCCTAATGGTTCGACATGGCTCAAGCTCACTTCAGACACAGTTTATATTGCTAAACCTTGTATTCTTGCCCAGTCTGGTCTTCTAGTGCCAGAAGAAACTGAAAGAAAAACCAGGAACTAGACTTGTTCTAAAAGCAGTGGAGAAAATAAATGTCAAAGTTTACTCTCTATCTACCATATTCTTAAAGGAAAAGAAAAATTGGGGGAGTTCTGACAAATGAAACTAAAAAGTAGGATGAAGTTTATCTGTTAGATATTTCCATGAAAATATTTTGAATGTAGAGATATTTAAAAGCCACTAGAACTGATTTCTTTTAAGACCACAGGCTATATTGTGAATCTGTGTGCCAAGCTAGTCCAAATGCTTTAAGGACTATTCTAAACTATCTTCGTTGTTTTGTATGAAAGCAGCTTTCAAAAATAAAATTAGCAATAAGCATTCTCCAATCAAATGAGCAAACAAATACAGACTGGCAAATCTAGCTCTAGTGAATATTGAATATGAATATGAATTGACTTTGTCTGACAAAGTCATAGACAACTTTTTCAGAAGTCTCCAAAACAGAAACAGTAGCATTATAATTATTCACTACTATGGATGACCTCCATGTGCATAAAAACATTCCTTTTTTCCAAAGTATATTAATGCAATTATAAGCTATGAATACATTACTCTTTGTTTTCACATGATGACATTTATTTTTGCTCAGTTTTGTTAGTTTGAAATAGGATCCCTCCAACTTTGGCTGGCCTTGAATTCTTGATCCTCTTGCCTTCATCTTCCAAATAGCTGAGATTACAGGCACCAAAACTCAGCTTCATTTTTATTTTTACTGGCATGATTACATATATTAAGTTCACTGTCTTCATTTCCTTTCTGTACATACTTACTATTCATTCCATGATTATTGCTAAGAACAATGTTACCATATAGAGGAGGGGTATATTGAAAAGTGACCACACTTGGGAGCTGGTGGCTCACACTTGTAATCCTAGCTACTCAGGAGGCTAAGTCTGAGGACCATGGTTCTAAAGCAGCCTAGACAGGAATGTCCATGAGACTCTTATCTCCAATTAGCTACCAAAAGCCAAATGTGAAACTGTGGCTCACGTGGGAAGAGTGTAGCCTGGAGAAGAAAAGCTCAAGACAGTGTGCGCAGGCCCTGCCTTCAAGAACTAATACTAGCACAAAAATAAAGAAAAAGAAAGAAAAAATGGCCACTCCAGATGGCAAATAAGCCATCTGGCACTCTGTGATAAGCTCTTTCAGAGATTGCAATAACAAGGAAAATAAATTACTGTAGAGTGCTCAGTATGGGTGCCCAGTACTGTTTTAAGCACTTCTAAGTTGTAAATGGCATAATCTTCACTCTGGAGAAGGGAGTGAACTTGAACTTGATCGCACATGGAGGTGATCACAGCTTCCATAAGTCTACTTCAAAATCCTATACTCAAACCTGTGGTCCTGCCAGGCTGGATAAAGACATTTGCCCAGCCCTCATGATGATGTCTGATCCTCACTGTAGGGTAGAATGAGAAGCCAGAGCTAGGAATTTGCTGGGAGGGCTGGTCATGAGGTGAACCAGTTGACCCCAGAAAAGGCCACACACAGCAGGTCCAGCTTCAGACACTGAGCCCCAGGCGCCTATCCTGGATCCTGGTTTCACTCTGGAGGGCAGCATTCTATGGAAAGACCTCTGCCCCTTACTGCCTCTCTCTTCCTGGGGAGTCCAGCCTTCTACTGAGCCTGGGTAAGACAGACCTGCCCAGTCTCCTGCTCTGCCCAGGCTGGATGCCTAATGAGACAACTTCCTCCAACAGGTGGCAAGCGACCCACACCAGAGACCCAGCAGCTGCAGGTGGAGATGTAGCGCCAACACTATCTCTCCATAGAGGCTCAAAGGCGACAGCCACCCTTAAAACACGGTCCCGCCCACGCCCCACCTCTCCCCACACTCACAAAGGGCACGTGCATCATCTTTAGCGAAGGGGGTCCTGGGTGAAGGGCAAGCTGGATCTCACTTTATCCACGGCGTAAATGCCTGGAGCAGGGGGGAAACAGAAAGAGCATTCTTAACACACACGGCCTCTCCTCCTGGCAAGGAGAATCGGGCACGGACCGCGTTCCCTCCCTGCCCTGCACCGGGCCTGGCACCGGCAAACCCCTCGTAGGAGAGCAAGAATGTCTCACCTGATGCTTCAGCAGTGCACTCACACTCAGGACCGGCTTCCTGGAGCGCCGCGGGTGACAGGGCGCTCCCCGGGCTCCTCCTCTGTCCCCTCCCCGGTGCCCTGTGGAGGGAGGAGCGCCGAGGGCGGGGAGGCCACAGCAGCTCGTCCAGCCTGTTTACCTCCACCCCACCTCCAACCTCCACCTCCCGGGCGCCCTCCGGGGACAGAGGGAACACCCCGGAGGCTCACCTGTCCTTAGATCCCAGGAAGAACCTCTGCGCCCACCAGGCGCACCATCTCCGCTCTCGGGACCGGCTTAATGGCTGCAGCGCCTGGGCCAGCGCCAGGTCGCTCCGCCCCTGCCCCGTGCGACTGGCTGGTGTGGGCCTCCCGCTCCGGAGGCCTGGCTCCCCCAAGGCCTGCTCCGCCGCCGCGCCCCGGGGCGCTCTGGCTTCGCCTCCTCCTTCACCCCAGCAGGGCGGGCAGGGCGATCTTACAGTGATAATATTTAAGAACTCTGTTGGGTTCATTGCATTTGATCTTTGCGTGCACTGTCACAACAATTGTGATCTATATACTGATTTCCTCCGCCCAAGAGTAGGCTGAGTTGAAAAATTGGGGTTAAAAGATACACCACCTGGCTGGGAAGGTGGCTCAGTAGTAGACTGATGCATGAAGCCCGTATGCATGAAGCCCCGGGTTCA
The DNA here is from genome assembly GCF_000151885.1 of Dipodomys ordii. Classification (NCBI taxonomy): domain Eukaryota; kingdom Metazoa; phylum Chordata; class Mammalia; order Rodentia; family Heteromyidae; genus Dipodomys; species Dipodomys ordii. Next base: position 6,373,815 of record NW_012267270.1, on the reverse strand, counting down.
ATTCCTCAGTATCACATACGCAGAAAAAGCCAGAAGTAGCACTGAGGCTCAAGTGGTAGAGTGTTAGCCTTGGGCAAAAAGCAGCTCAGGCACAGTGACTAGGCCCTGAGTTCAAGCCCCAGGACTGGGGGGAAAAATACACCACCCTAGCTTCTTGATAATGAGTATACACACCACTGTGGCATTTTTGAAAATGGGCCTTAAAAAAATACCAGGTGCAAGTAAATCACTCTGGTCTTTTTCTTATTATTTCTTCAAAATGAGAATGAAAATTCCCATCTGAAAATAGCAGGAGACAGGCTTGTCCTTTATATGCTTTTCTCCTGTTGATCTTTTTTTTTTTTTTGGTCGGTCGTGGGGCTTGAACTCTGGGCCTGGGCGCTGTCCCTCAGCTCTTCAGCTCAAGGCCAGCGCTCTACCACTTGAGCTACAGCTCCACTTCTGGTTTTCTGGTGGTTTATTGGAGATAGGCGTCTCACGGTCTCTCCTGCCCGGGCTGGCTTTGAACCGCGATCCTCAGATCTCAGCCTCCTGAGTAGCTAGGATTACAGGCGTGAGCCACCAGCGCCCGGCTTCCTGTTTATCTTATTTAATGTCCACTGAATTGTCAAGCCCGATCAGGACCCTGAGATGGTAGAGGTGGTATCTCACTTCTCGCTACAAAACTATTCTAAAACACTTAAAAGTGATTCAAAGTGGGAAGAATGATTAAAAGGGTAGCACTGATCAACTGAACAACTACTTAAGATTAAAAAAAAAGTGGGCTGGGAAGGTGGCTCAGTGGTAGAGCGTGTGCCTTGCATGTCTGAGGCCCTGGGTTTGATTCCTCAGCACCACATAAGCAAAAAGAAAAAAGCCAGGAGTGGCACTGTGGCTCAAGTGGTAGAGCACTAGCCTTGAGCTGAAGAGCTGAGGGACAGCGCCCAGGCCCCGAGTTCAGGCCCCACGACTGGACCAAAAAAAAAAAAAGATTTAAAAAAAATGTCATTAAAAAAAAACATTCAAAGAAAAAGATGGAGTAGGATAGTAGGACATAGGGATTCATGCTTTTTCTTTTTTTTTTGTCAGTCATGGGGCTTGAACTCGGCTTGGGCGCTGTCCCTCAGCTCTTCAGTTCAAGACTAGTGCTCTACCACTTGAGCCACAGCACCACTTCCAGTTTTCTAGTGGTTTATTGGAGATAAGAGTCTCACAGAGTTTCCTGCCCTGGCTGGCTTTGAACTATGATCCTCAGATCTCAGCCTCCTGAGTAGCTAGGATTACAGGTGTGAGCCACCGGCACCAGGCATGGGATCCAGGCTTGTAGACCCAGCCACTCACATGACCAAGTGAAGCAGGAAAGTCACTTGAGCCCAAGCCAGCCTGGGAAACATAGAGACCCATGTTCAAAGGGGAAAGGAAAATCAGAAAGGGGCCAGGCACCGATGGCTCACATCTACAATTCTAGCTGTTCAGGAGGCTGAGATCTGGAGGATCATCATGGTTAGAAGCTAGCCCAGGTAGAAAATACAAGACTTCATCTCCAATTAGCCAGCAGAAAACCAAGGTAGAGGCAGGGCTCAAGTGGTAGGTCAACAGCCCTGAGTCCAAAACCCTGGAACCAATCAAAAAAAAAAAAAAAAGGGCAAGAGGGTCTAGTAGAAAATACTTCAGGGGCTGGGAAGGTGGATCAGTGGTAGAGCACTTGTCTTACATGCATGAGGCCCTGGATTCAATTCCTTGGCACCACATAAGCAGAAAAAAGAAAAGCCGGAAGTGGCGCTGTGGCTCAAGTAGTAGAGCGCTAGCCTTGAGCTGAAGAGCTGAGGGACAGCGCCCAGGCCCAGAGTTCAGGCCCCATGACCGGACCCAAAAACAAAAAACAAAACTTCAAACTACTGTTTAAAAGTACTTTTAACAAGTACTTTAAGCTGGGCACCAGTGGCTCATGACTGTAATCCTAGCTACTCAGGAGGCTGAGATTTGAGGATCACGGTTCAAAGCCAGCCTAGGCAGGAAAGTCCGTGAGACTCTTATCTCCAATAACACTAGAAAACCGGAAGTGGTGCTGTGGCTCAAGCTGTAGAGCGCTCGCCTTGAGCTGAAGAGCTGAGGGACGGTGCCCAGGCCCAGAGTTCAAGCCCCACGACCGACCAAAAAGTAAAAGAAAAAAGGAAGTACTTTAAACCAATAGCTTCCAGCACACCAGGCACACAGTAGGCATTTCACAATGAATGAATAACCAAACACAGGCTCTTCCCCTGTACTGGGCTCTGATTCTGAGTAGAACCTACCTGAGAAGTAGAATCCTCCCTCTATTCCCATCATTCTGTGCCAGTCCTGGGTCTAAGAGTCAGGATGCTTGCTATAGGGTCTATGGTACATTTCCTCTTCCACGCCTCAATTTACTAATCTTTAAGATGGGGTAATGGTGATATCAGATGATATACAGGAATACACATTCCCCAAAAGGAGAGTAATGATGCTAATAAAATGCTGAGCCCAACATCTGGCACAATTAGGATGTGTGGGCTGTTAATAATGTGAGGGACACATGATCATTATCACATATACACTCATCAGCTTCTGGAAGAGTCAGAGACAATGTAAATACCAGAATTTTACATTCACCATTACTCAACCAACCCATTGCTGAGCTCATTGAGCTAGTGACTGCCTGTAAGGTCATCCAAATCCAAAATGGAGGGCCCATGCTGTGCATGCTAATGCAAGTGCTCTATCGCTGAGTTACATCCCCAGCCCGAGGTTCCAGTCTGAGAGCAGTGACTTCTGCTTCCCTTCACCCTCTGCTCTCAAATAGGTTCAGGTATTACTTTTCTTACTTTTTCTTAATGCTGTGGCAGACAAAAGCCAAACAAAGCTGGGCGCCGGTGGCTCACGTCTGTAATCCTAGCTACTCAGGAGGCTGAGATCTGAGGATCACAGTTCAAAGCCAGCCCGGGCAGGAAAGTCTGTGAGCCCCACAACCGAAAAAAAAAAGCCAAACAAAATTGAAAGTATTCTGGAGGGTGGAGTGCAGTGTTCAAGCTATTCGTTTTTACTTTCACATTCTCTTTGAAGAGTTCTGTAAGAGAGCCCAGGATATAGAAATTTCCATCTGAGGCCAATACTATATTCCTGTCTTCATCTGTTTTCTGTTGCTTCCTCACAGATACCTAAGATTGAGTAATTTATACAGGAAAACTTTACTAGGTTCACAGTTCTAAAGACTGGGGCGACCAACAACTTGGCCCCGGCTTAGCATCTGGTAACATGGCAGTAGCATCACATAGCAAGACAAGTATTCTAGAGAGAGCTTCCCTTCCACAACCTATTAACCTAGGAACAGTTTAATTCATTCTTAAGGACTCTGCTCTTCACCTTCCAGAGTTCCTACCTTAGTCATTCACACCTGTAATCCTAGCTACTTAGAAAGCTGAGATCTGCAGATCACCATTTGAAGCCAACCCAGGTAGAAAAGTCCTTGACACTCTTATCTCCAATTAAACATCCAAAAAAGCTGGGAGTGAAATTGTGGTTCAAGTGGTAGAGCTTTATTAGCCTTAATCACAAAAGGTCAGGGATAGTACCCAGGTTCTGAGTTCAAACCCCAGGACTGGCACCAAAAGTTTCCATCTTTCAAATATCATTAAGATCTAAAGTTTGGAGATATGGTTCTCCCAATTGGATATGTGAGAACATAGATAAAGCATAGTACCACATACAAAGGGAGAGTTAGGTGAACAGGACCCAATTAGTGTGTGACTCCAAAATCTCTAGGCTTTTCTGCATATCTTAGCTATGGAGCCCCAATCTGAAAGGGGAAAATGTTTTTATGTTTGCTCTCTCTCCTCTCTCTTCCTTCTTCCTTTTTCACTTTTTGTTGGTTATGTGGCTTGAACTCAGGATCTAGGTGCTGTCCCTGAGCTCTTTGTTCAAGGCTAGTGCTCTACCATTTTGGCCACTTTGGGCCACACCTGTTTTCTGGTGGTTAATTGGAGATAAGTCTCATCAACTTTCCTGCCCAGGCTGGCTTTGAACCTTGATCCTCAGATCTCAGCCTCCTAAGTAGCTAGGATTACAGGCGTGAGCCACCAGCACCTAGCTCTTCCTTCTTCCTTGAAGGAGAATCCATTACTTTATTGAGCAAGGATGGGGTACTGAGCAAGTGGGAATTAGACACATGGCTAAAGGTCTGTGCAAGCTTTAGAATCTGAGCAGGTTGGTGGGAAAGGGAAGATGGCAGCCAGGACGAGATGGGGAGAGAGCACTGTGGTTAAGGGGAATCCATGATGCTTCTGTACACCCAAAGAACAAAAGAGCACAGATTCCATGATGGCATGGAGGATTCTTGCTTAAATGCAATTCAGGATGGGAATATTCCTCAAAGGAAGTGTCCCTTCACCAACTGTATACAGGAGTTTCATATGTGTTCAGGCCATTACTCTGATTTATTTTTTTGTCGGTCATGGGGCCTGAACACTAGGCCTGGGCGCTGTCCCTCAGCTCTTCAGCTCAAGGCTAGCGCTCTACCACTTGAGCCACAGCACTTCTAGCTTTTTCTGCTTATGTGGTGCTGAGGAATCAAACCCAGGATCTTATGAATGCAAGGCAAGCACTCTACCACTGAGCTACCTTCCCAGCCCCTACTTTGATTTTATGTGAAGAAAAAAGTGTAACTTTCTCTGAATCTCGCTCTCAGAAAACCCTGGAGTGTCACTGGAGAGAAAAAATCCCTGGTGAAATGCTCTGCATAAGTGTGCAGCACAACCTTCTCTACTTGTCCTTAGAAAAGCATAAGAGCCTCTAATCTGGGGAACATCCCCGAGACTCTCAATCCTTGTTTACTAAACAAGGCAGTCTTCCATTTGGTAATTCTGAATTTAGTAGAGCTGCTAGTTACAGTATTTCTTATCACACTGGCTATAGGCACCTATGACCTGGACCTGACAGGGTTTCAGTGTCCAGCCCTTGGGCTAGTGCTAACTCCACAAAGGCTATGACCCAAGATACCAATCAGAAGCATCTCTAGGATGGACCTATATAGATAGATCTATATCTATAAATACAGGTAGATATAGATCTATCTATCTATATGTATTTTAAGAGGCAGGAGGTTAAAAAGAAGTTTCCATCTCCTGGGGACATTTAAAGGTGATGATGTAAGTCCAGAATCTCTTGTCTGCCCTCCCCTAGGGCATGTAGGAACCCAACTGCAATAGCAATCTGGTCCCTGTACATTGATAAGAGCCCTGTAGACTTTTGAGTTTCTCCAGTGTTTGACACCAGTTTTGTCCCTAGTTACTAGGTACAAAAAAGTTTCCCTCAAGTGGCGCTGTAGCTCAAGTGGTAGAGCGCTCGCCTTGAGCTGGAGAGCTGAGGGACAACGCCCAGGCCCAGAGTTCAAGCCCCACGACCGACAAAATAAATAAATAAATAAATAAAAAAAGTTTCCCTCAGTCGTAATTCCTTTTTGAATTAAGCTAAGTTGGACTTGTCTTTTGCAATGTCAACAGAATGTTAACACACTGAAAGCCAGGCAACATCTGCTCTACTTCTCAACACTGCAGACCCGCACCTCACACACCTGTCTTTCCTCTCCCCAGGTCATGCTGATGAGGGCATCAACACTGGTATCAGCAAGTACTAGATCCTTGTGTGTACCCCTCATCTGCACACATCAACCTTCCGAGTTCACCCTTCCCCTGATGACCTGAGATGAACTGCAGGGCATCACCCAGAATAGCACCTGACACGTGATCACCGTCAGGGATGATGGGTGAAGGCTGCTGACCATACCCAGTGAGTCTGAACTAGGGACTTCCTAATGTAGGGACAATGCCAACCTATCCTACTGTCTAAAGTCACCAGCAAAAAGGAATTCTCAGCAGAGCTCTACCTTCCCACAGTTGACTAGCTGGTTTCAGACAGGTCACCAAATGAAAGCACAACAAATCCAAAAAAATCCTCCAAGTCGATCTTGAAGTTTTTTTTTTTTTTTTTTTGGGGGGGGTGTCCAGTCATGGGGCCTGAACTCTGGGCCAGGGTGCTGTCCCTCAGCTTTTCAGCCCAAGGCTAGCACTCTACCACTTGAGCGACAGCACCACTTCTGGCTTTTTTCTTTTTGCTTATGTGGTGCTAAGGAATCAAACCCAGGGCCTCATGCATGCAAGGCAAGCGCTCTACCACTGAGCCACCTTCCCAGCCCCCATCTTGAAGTTTTTAATATACTTTTAAGCAGCCCCAACAACACAGCCTTCCTCAGCTGTGTGAACTTGCAGTACTGTTTCATGCAACAAAGTTGGCTGATTTTGAACTACACTGCCTCTACCACCTTAAAGATTTCATTCTCTTTGCCATCAATCTTTCCATACTAAGCAACAGCAAGGATAGCCAGGGGGGCAGTGGTCATGCCTATAATCCCAGCTACTCAGGAGGCTGAGATCTAAGGACCATGGTTCAAAGCCAGCCTGGGCAGGGGAAAGTCCAGGCGATTCATCTTCAATTAACCACAAAAAGCCAGAAATGGAGCTGCAGTTCAAGTGATAAAGTGCTAGCCTTGAGCAAAAAAGCTCTGGGATGGCATCCAGATGAGTTCAAGCCCCAGGACACACATACACACACACACACACACCAGCAAGGGTGAAGACAGAACAATGAAAACCTCTGAAATTGTGTTAGGAATGGGGTGTGGGATAAGGAAGAGTGATGGGGGATTGACTGGAATCCATCCTCTATGTCACTATGAAATCCCTCCTGGTGCCAGGCACTGTGGCTCACGCCTATAATCCTAGCTACTCAGGAGGCTGAGATCTGAGGATCACAGTTCAACGCCAGCCCAGGCAGGAAAGTCCGTGAGACTCTGATCTCCAATTAATCACCAGAAAACCAGAAGTGGCAAAGTAGCTCAAGAGGTAGAGTGCTTGCCTTGAGCTGGAGAGCGAAGGGAAAGTGTCCAGGTCCAGAGTTCAAGCCCCAAGACAAAAAAAAAAGAAAAAAAAGAAAAGAAAGGAAAGAAGGAAGGAAGGAAGAAAGAAAGAAAAAGAAATCCCTCCTGGTATAGCTAATGTGTGCTGATAACAACAGAAAAACCCACAGATGACATTGTATTGTGATCTTTATTTCATTTACATGTTACAATTAGGACTGGTACAGAAACATGCTTTTAATATACTAATAACATAGCATCATCCCAATGCTCTTTTTAAAAATCTATTATTAAATTTTAAAGCCATTCAAAGGCCAGGGCCTAGCAGAAAGTACTTTTAGCAAATCATTTTAAAAAAGAAAATGAAAGGATACAGAGAAAACAACTCTATATATTCTAGATTTAACACCTGTAAAGCTCCATCCATGACAGCCTTTAGTTACCTGTATTAGAAAAATTTAGGAATCAATTCACCCTTCTCTTAGCCATAGAACCACTAAATTTAAGCTTTACTTCTGTTACATGAAATCCTTTAAAAACAATTTTTTTCCCAAAACCTTTCTGTTTCCAGAGCTATCTTAAAAAGTTCCTGCTAGGAGGTATGTAAAAGTTATAATCCTATCCTTCCTTTTTAAAATATCATTACTGGCATTTATGAGTTAAGGCTTTTTGCATAGGATTCAAACCACAGTGCTAAATTTACCTTTTCAAAAGAAAAATAGCTATCAAAGTTGTTTTTTAAAAAATCTAATTATACACCTGTTACTAGGACACCTGCTACATTCATTCTTTTAGAGAAGGCACCATGACAATTTGGAAAAGCAGCTCAAAAGCGCTTAGACAATCCTCTGGATTGAAGGGACCCTTCTGACTCTGAATGCAGTAAAGTTGGTGACTGTACCTGGCAGAAGACCACCTACTCTGAACCTCAGGCAAAGCTCTCCCCATTGCAGACAATGCTTACTGGTAGTCCCATCTCATGGGACAGTCTCTCTCCCTGGTCTCTGAATCACTTACAACTTGAGTTACAGAAGTGATGATTCCAGTCACTGTCCAGATAAACTGAGGCATAAACTGGGTATAAAGCTGGGAATCTGACCACTTTCTTTTTTTTTGGGGGGGGGTCCAGTCGTGGGGCCTGAACTCTGGGCCTGGGCGCTGTCCCTCAACTCTTCAGCTCAAGGCTAGCGCTCTACCACTTGAGCCACAGCGCCATTTTTTTTCATTTTGCTTATGTGGTGCTAAGGAATTGAACCCAGGGCCTCATGCATGCAAGGCAAGCACTCTATCACTGAGCCATCTTCCCAGCCCCGGAATCTGACCACTTTCTAAACAACCTCCTTAGGTTGTTTTATGTACTCAAAGGTAGCTAAGGCCACTGCTCCAAATATAGCTACAGTACAACTGACTTTAAGAAAAACTATTTCATTGCAAATGTCCACTATTATAATCTTATTTTTAAAAAATTGATCACAAATAATCTGTATACTCATAACAAATCTGTCTTCGTTATGCTCCTTATCCCTTGACTAGAAGTTTGTTGTAAGCTAGAATAACACAGCCCATACTGACAATCTTTGATGAAAACCTTAAATCTTCCTGAATTACACTCCAAAGTTCTACAGAAAAAAAGAAGAGGTCTATGAATACTCTCATGTAAGTTACACATCATTTTTTTTTAAACATTAAAAAAAAAAAAAAAACCCTTCGTATTTTATTGCTTTCTCCTGGGCAGAATTCAACCTGCTTTCTCTAGAAGTCATCCATTCTTACACATTCATCCAAACTCACTCTATTGAAGGCACCATTTTTATAAAGTAAAACACTGTGTGGAACCTGCTAACAAAACTGACTACAAGTACAAAGCAGTGGTTCTGTTCCTGTTGGTCCAAAGTGAGTAAAAGGAAAAAAAGACAAAAGAGAATAAAGCATAAACAATATGTTCAGGCAATTTTATAATGTATATAATGTTTGTGTTAAAACAAATTTTGGGCTGTGGGTGTAGTTCAGTGGAAGACCACTTGTCTATCATATGCAGAACCCTGGGTTCCATTTCTAGCACAAACAACAACAAACCTTTGTTTTGTATACTGCTAAAAAAAAGGATGACTCCACAGATGCTTTATCAACATACATGATAGATTGCTCTCACAGTGTACTAGAAAGGATTCTCAGAAAAAAACACTCAGAAATTTAATTTCATTATTTTGAAATATTTTCAAACTTGGCATCATTTAACTTCTTGTAAAATGAGTTAATAGGAGGTTTTGGAAAGTATGTTAACAGGAATGTGCTCTGCATGCCATCTGGAATGTGCAAATTAACAGGGAGGAGAGGGGAAAGGCTGAGCAGAAAGCTGACTCCCACATGTGTGGCTGACCTACAGAAGGCTGGAGAAGTAACAAGTTAAGATATTTTTTGAAACTTGGCCACAAATTTCCCCAGGACTATTTATAGACAGCAGTAAAAGGCATCTTTTATTGGGGGGGGGGGGGACTGACATAAAATCACCAATTTACTATTGAGAGAGAAAAGAGACCAAAGAAAACTAAGAACCCCCAAAGAAAAATTTGGACTTCCTCAGGGTAATTAAACCAAAGTGATTCCTTTATAAAATATAAAATATCAAATGAATTTAAATAGCAAAATCCTAACACTTTATTAACTCATAGAAAAGAGAAACAGAGACAGAGAGACAGAGAGATCTCACCATGAAAAGCAGTTACTTTGGACAATTATACTGGAATCTATGTATCCACTTGTAAAATGCATTAAAAGCTAAGCATCTCTGTGTCAGTAAGGCCTGTGAGAAGGGTTGAACCCGTAGAGAGTATAGGCCACCTTTGAAAATACACCAAAATTTTGGAAACAAGGCTTCAATTTATTAGTCAAAGCCTGGCATCAATCATAAGCAAGTGAATTGTTTATGAAGCACGCTAGAATTTTTCTAAAATGTAAGGAAAGGAAATAAAATAGCAAGGACTTAAAAGACAAGATGATGGGGCTGGGAAGGTGGCTCTAATGGTAGAATGCTTGCCTTGTATACATGAGGCCCTGGGTTCAATTCCTCAGCACCACATAAGCAGAAAAAGCCGGAAGTGGCACTGTGGTTCAAGTGGTAGAGCTTAGCCTTAAGCTGAAGAACTGAGGGGCGGCGCCCAGGCCCAGAGTTCAGGCCCCACGACTGGGGGTGGGGGAACGACAACAAGATGGTACAAAAGTATGTAAAATGTCTGGAATTAATTTGAGACTTAGCAAAATACTTGAGTAGTAAAGTATTAAACAAAAGAAAATCTCTGATAGAGATCTTAAATGCAAGAAAGGTCTATCTTTCTATCTTCTATTCATACTTCACGTGTATAAAATTTTCACTTAGACTGACTAAACTCTACTTCCCTTCAAAATCAAATTATTTCAAATATTAATGTATATATAAATGTATATATAAATACTTGTAGGCACCTTTTAAACTCCAAAATCCATGGTAACTCAAAGGAAAAAGCAACTATTAGATAAAACTTTTCCATCATATAATCAAAGTGAAGTAAAACAAAAGAATTCTTAGGTAATTCTAGATATAGTCTATATTTGGGTAAGCCCTAGTTATTTAAAGCTACACAACTAAACAAAAGAAAAATTAAATAAAGAGTAAATAAAATGAGCAATTTTAGCTTCAATATTATAAACATAAAACAATGCATAGGATACAAATAGTTGGCATAAAGACCCTAAATCAGCTATTTAATTATCAATTGTTGATAGGCCATACAAAATTGAACATGGTGACAGCAATATTCAGGAAGGTTATTAATTCATAATGAAGTTGTAAAAATGCAAAATCTCAAAAACAGAACTTTTCAAAGAACAATCTGTGAGAAGGTGAGTACTGGCTTACTTATATAGTATATAAACCTCTAGTAAATCTGACCATGACACAAGTTCCAGTGACTTCTCAAAGGTCACGTCGTTTATTTAAATTCAGCTTTTTCCTTAAGGTATCCAGTTCAAACTTTTCCTCTGAGCCACTCTGGCCTTTTAAGGCATATCTTGCCTCTTTTCTAGAAAGAAGCTATAAGAATTATTAAAAAAAAAAAAAAAAAAAGCGGGCACTGGTGCTTTAACGGACATGGTTCAAAGCCAGCTGGGGCAGGAAAGTCCATGAGACTCTTACCTCCAAATTAACCAACAGAAAACCGGAAGTGGCATTGTGGCTCATGGCTTGCTAGTCTTGAGCAAAAAGCTCAGGGACAGCCCCAAGTTCAAGCCTCACAACAGAAAGAAAGGAAAGAAAGGAGGATGGGAGGGGAGGGGAGGGAGGGGAGGGAAGGGAAGGAGGGAAGGAAGGAAGGAGGGAAGGAAGGAAGGAAGGGAGGGAAGGAAGGAAGGAAGGAAGGAAGGAAGGAAGGAAGGAAAAAGAAAAGGAAGTTCAGCTGGGTGGGCTTCAGTGGCTCACACCTGTAATCCTAGCTACTCAGGAGGCTGAGATCTGAGGATTGCAGTTCAAAGCCGGCCTGAGCAAGAAAGTCCATGAGATTCTATCTCCAATAAACCACCAAAAAACCAGAAGTAACACTGTGGCTCAAGTGGTAGAGTGCTAGCCTTGAGCTGAAGGATAGTGCCCAGGCCCAGAGTGCAAGCCCCACCACCGACAAAAAAAAAAAAAGAAAAGAAAAAGAAGTTCGACAAAACCACTGGCCTATCAGGTAAAAGACCTTACATTCCAGAGTATGGCATATTAAATTACATAATTTTTCTAGGTTTTACAGCAAATAATTCAAATACTACAAAAGTTTAATAGCATGATAGCATAATTTTCAGCTGTTCTTTAGTTTTGAAGCTTTCCCAAATTATGTAAACTTTAAAAACAAAGAATCTTTCTGAATAAGGTATAGGCTGAACACTGGTGGCTCACACCTGTAATCCTAGCTACTCAGAGGCTGAGTTCTGAGGATCGCAGTCTGAAGCCGATCTGTAAAGGAAAGTTTGTGAGACTCTCATTTCTAATTAACCACCAAAAAGCCAGCAGTGGAGCTCTGGCTAAACTAATAAGAATACTAGCCTTGCGCAAAAAGGCTCAGGGTCAGGAATCAGGCCCTGAGTTCAAGCCTCAGAACCAGCATTAAAAAAAGGGGGTGGGGGAGGCAAGCTATAAAGAACTAAGAGCTTTTACCCCAGAAGAGCCTCCACTGCACTTCTTCCCCTTCATGTCTGTGAAAGCATAGATTCAATCTTAAAAGGCACTACGTGGCACACAGAAGCCTTACAGGCTACATTTCCATTTTTTCCTGTAGCTTTTCCCCATAAAGTGCACAAAGCAGAAAGTGGTAAGCAATAGACATAGATGTGGAAGTGCTTCCAAGAGGAATGGAAGTGTGCTTAAGAATTTGAAAACACAGGAAAGGTCACATCATTTATTACAGTTCCCTGTTTCAGCTCTTCCCAGACAGTCCCAGACCTGCCATTCCTCTGGACCTGGACCCGTGGTGGCAGTGGCAGAAACCAGAGAACTAGGGGCCAGCAGGGCTCTTGAATCTTGTAGTTAAGATGCTATTGAGATTTTTTATCCACAGGTGGTCGTCCAACAACTGCATCCCTCACAGCAGCCTGAGTAGAATTACCAAAATGAGCAGAAGCCTGCAAAATTCCATTTATTCAACATATTAGTTAATAATATAACAGTACCAAAAAAGCAAGTGCTTGGAAATAATGCTCAAGTATCCTCTCCATCATCATCAGCCCACTATAGAAGCAGAGGCGTGAGAAGGAGGGCTGCAGGAGAGCTGTGGCCGCAGCTGACTAAGAGTCAGTGGGACATCTGCTCACAGGCTTTAAACACTGACCTAACTGACCTAACTGATCTTTTCACAGAAAAAGAAATAGTCTCAAAACTGTAAAACAGGGGATCATATGAATGTTAAAAGCCGTTGGTTTTTTAGAAGACTTAAAATGGAGATGGCATCCATTTTCTAACCCAGTAGGATTAAAATAAAACACTTCATTAAGTTTACTTTTTTTCAAGCTCTTGATGTTCAGGGAAGCAAATAAGCAAGGGGATAGAGATGGGGAGACTAATATCAATATTAAGTGTAAGAGCATTTAATCAGAAATTTCTCATGAAGAAACATCTGGAACCTCTCTTGCATTGAAAGTCATTTTTAGGGATGTTAACAAGATATTAGGAACAAATATTAATAGTCTAGATAAAATGTAAAGCTCATCAGGATAAAAATAAACAATGTAGGGCTGGGAAGGTGGCTCAGTGGTAGAGCGCTTGCCTTGCATGCCTGAGGCCCTGGGTTCAATTCCTCAGCACCACATAAGCAGCAAAAAGCCAGAAGTGGTGCTATGGCTCAAGTGGTAGAGTTCAGCTGAAGAGCTGAGGGACATTGCCCAGGCCCGGAATTCAGGCCCCATGACCGACAAAACAAAACAAAACAAAACAAAACAAAACCCGGGCTTCATGTAAGCTAGGCAAGTGTTCTATCACTAAGCTACATCCCCTTCCCCAATCTGAGATGTTTTACAACAAAAGCACAAATAAATATCTGCCCATCATCCACCCAGCCTCCTCAACCAGCACCACTTACCTGCTCTAACACATATGCTGCACCAAAATCAATAGCTCCACCTAGCTCTCGATATTGACCGGAATATCTGATGTACCCCCAGGTGAGGAGGGCTATTAGCAGTAGGCCAAGCATGAAGTTGAACAGCTGGGCCACAACCTCCAGACCAATGAAACCAGTGAGGCCTGAGGCTATATACAAAGCCACAATGCCTGTGAACAGCACTGCTGGGGTTCGGAAGGTGCTGAAGACATTCTTGCTACCATTGTGCTTGCAGAAGTTCTCAAACAGCTCCTTAATTTCTTCCTCCAGCTCCTGCTGATAACGAAAGCTGAAATCCTTCCCGCCCATCTTTTTGGTCTTCTTAAATTGGTCCAAAGCAAGTTGCCTATATTCACAGTGCTTCTGTTCTAAAATGTCTGGAGACAAATAAGGTTTCTCTCCCCCACAAACCTAAAAATAACAAAGATATGCTATAAGCATCCCCTTCAAGTGCCAAACAAGTAAAAAGATACAGAAAGGGTTAGAATGTTTTAAGATATTAGATGTTAACTAGAGGCAAGCCTAGGCTATCACAGCAAGGTTGTTTCAAACACACACACACACAGATACATGCACACACAATCCAAAGATAGCCAAGTCCAATGAAGTCTGAGCTCACTTCCTCTAATAAGCATACTTAAATAACCAGGTTACATTAATCAGAAAATCAGGAACATTCTAAGAAAGCCTGGTTAGAAAGGGTAATCATTAGGAGACTGCAAACAAAAGATAACCTGAAAACACATTGTTACCATATCATCTTCAGATACTTTAAAGAGGATCAAGTTCAGGCTTTTGAAGCCTGCAGCAATGCTCAGGGCTACAGGTAAATCAGAGAAAAGGCAGATGCCTCATACCGCTTCCATGTTGTTATAATAAACGTCCTTTGCAGAGGCTGCAGCTGCTAAATTGTTGGCTTCAGCGGTAGCCTTTAAAAAAAAAAAAAAAAGAAAACATTTTCCCACAAATAGTGAGGTAAAAACCTTTTCTCAATCTACATTCCATTCATCCTAAAACTTTCTGGTATTTTTCTTTTAGGTTTCCAATAAAGTTCAACAGATTAAACACATTTTTTCTACCAAAACATCTGTTCTCAAACCTTAGAATCTTTAGCAAAAATTAAGTTCCAAAACTTAAGGAAAATACAATTTCCTTGCTTCATTTTTTTTTTTTGGCCAGTCATGGGTCTTGAACTCTGGGACTGGGCGCTGTCCCTCAGCTTTTCAGCTCAAGACTAGTACCCTACCACTTGAACCACAGTGCCACTTCCAGCTTTTTTTTCTTTTTGCTTATGTGGTGCTGAGGAATCAAACCCAGGGCCTCAGGCATACAAGGCAAGCGCTCTACCACTGAGCCACCTTCCCAACCTCTCTTTGCTTCAATTTTAAATGCATAAAATATACGCAAAGTTTTGGCTGGTGATATAGCTCCATGGTAGAATGATTACCTAAAATATGCCAAGCCTTGGCACATTCAATGCCAAGCACCACAAAAGAACCCAAAAACAAAACCTGCCAGTGGCTCACACCTGTAATCCTAACTACTCAGGGTGCTGAGACTGAGGATTGCAGTTTGAAGCCAGCTTGAGCAGTAAAGTCTATGAGACTCTTATCTCCAATAAACTATTCTGGCTCTGTGGCTCAAGTGGTAAAGTGCTACCCTTGTGCAAAAAGAAGCTCAGGGAGGGGCTGGGAAGGTGGCTCAGTGGTAGAGTGCTTGCCTTGCACGCCTGAGGCCCTGGGTTCGATTCCTCAGCACCACATAATCAAAAAGAAAAAAGCCGGAAGTGGCGCTGTGGCTCAAGTGGTAGAACGCTAGTCTTGAGCTGAAGAGCTGAGGGACAGCACCCAGGCCCAGAGTTTAGGTCCCACGACTGGACCCCCCCAAAAAAAAGAGAAGCTCAGGCCCCAGATTCAAGCCTCAGGACATGCAAAAAAGATGTAAAAATGAGTACATAATTGCCTGCACTGATGGCTCATGCTTTCAATCCTAGCTACTCAGGAGGCTGAGATCTGAGGATCACGGTTCAAAGCTAACCCAGGCAGGAAAGTCCGTGAGACTCTAATCTCCAATCAACCACCAGAAAACTGGAAGTGATACTGTGGTTCAAATGGTAGAGCAAATAGCCTTGAGTTTAAGAGTGAAGGACAGCACCCAGGCCCAGAGTTACAAGCCCCATGACCAACAAAAATAAATAAATAAATAAATAAAAGCAGGGACTGGGAGTGTGTCTTAGTGGTAGAGTGCTTGACGAGCATGCATGAAGCCCTGGGTTTAATTCCTCCGTACCACATAAATAAATTTAAAACAAAACAAAACAAAATATGATCTCAATGCCAGGATCTAATAACTTTGGTGAAAATGTTTTTTTGCTACTAAAGAAATTGTTATTTTGGTAATACATAACCCTCATATTCAGCAAGTCAGAAAGTATGTTTTCATCAAATGAGATGTTTTCGTTGAAAATAAAAAACCTAACCAGTGAATCTAAATAGATATCATACACTAAAGTAAGTGCAGATGACTGGAAGCTACTGGGATAAACTTCACGTTGGTATAATGGAGGCAGTGTTTTCCAGAGTGTGTCTGGAGGCAAGAACAGGCCCAGGGAGAAGCTGTTAAACTAGGAGGGGTGCAGGGTTAGGAATGTGGCTTAGTGGTAAGAGTGTTTGCCTAGCATGCATGAATCCCTGGATTCAATTCCTCAGTACCACATAAACAGAAAAGGCTGGAAGTAGTGCTGTTGCACAAGTGGTAGGGTGGTAGCCTTGAGCAAAAGAAGGTCAGGGGCAGTGCCCAGGCCCTGAGTTTAAGCCCTAGGGAATGGCAAAACAAAACAACAACAACAACAACAAAAACCCACCAAAATAAAAACTATGAGAAGTGCTCCACTGCCACAAAAAGTGTTGAAAGCAAAAGACCTTTGCATAATGAGCAAGGACAGTGAGCTTACTGTCTTCTTAGAGTACTTGGCTTTTTCATATCTGGGGTCAATTCAATTTAAAAAGACTGTCATTTAGGATATCAAAAAACTGATTACCTGAAGCATGGATTTGGGGTGAGGCAGATCTTCTCCTTGGTAAATTTTAATATATGCCTTAAAATATAAACATAAAAATCATTATGAAAATATATTCTAATATACTTTATTCATACTTTAAATTTTGGAAACAGCAGTTATACAACTACATTTTCCAAAGGACCTAAAACAATCGGGAATTAGCAGAAACACAACACACCTTTGAAAAGGGTATGTTAGCATTTTTAGTTATCTAAAATATTCTCAAGCAGCACAAACCTCCTAAGGCTAGGACTCCCATTAGACTCCCCATGCACACTGGCCTCACCACGACCTGTGGGCAGAGGCTGTCCACCCGGGGTAGTTGTGTCACATCTAGATGCCATCTCTTACTCACAGCAACTTCCTAACCATCTCCTGTCCACACCATCTTCCTTGAGGACCAATCTTCCTTTAGCCACAGTAATCACTCCTCTAAGAGAGTGCAAAAAAACAGCCATTTGCTTCTTAGGCACATACTGCCACCCAGTGGCCCATACTTGGAAGGACACTAAGATCTCACACAAGATGCCTCAAAATATCCCCCAGGAGACTGAAAGTGAATTCAGGATGGTTTACAATCTTAACTAGTTTTATCAAAAACCAAACAATTCAAAATTAAGACTCATATTTACCTTAAAATACTCCAGTAGTCCCCGGCAGGTGACTTTTGAGCCATTGATCTCCTTTTCCATTAACTTAGATGGGTTTAGTACATATGGTATCAGTACCTGCAACTGCTCTTTGAATTCACCAGCAATATCTGTTTATAGAATGAAGAGGAAACAAGAAGTCAAACAGTCTTATCCAACCAAGGTCAGCATAAAAATCAATCCTTACAGTATATATAATTATAACATTTGCTAGTTGAAAGTAGAGGCAGGGAAGTGGGTAGTGCTAGACTATGTTTGGTGCTTTCTAGCTCTGACCAGGTTGCTGATAGGTCTCTGTCCTGGTGTACTTTTGTCTCCTTCCCTTTTATCATACAAAGTCATCTCTAATTTAAAAAAGAATGCATAGAATATATTATCCTATTTTTCATGCTGAGATATTTAATCTATTACCTAGTCTTTAAAGAAATTTCAATTTTGTTAGCTGGGCACTAGTGGCTCATACCTATAATCCTAATTACTCAGTACGCTGAGATCTGCAGATTTGCTGTTAGACCCAGCAAATCTACTAGATTCCAGTCTACTAGATTCCATCTCCTAAATAACCAGCAAAAAGTAGGGTTGGAGATATGGCTCAAGTGCTAAGAGTACCACTGAGCAAGCAAGAAAAGTGAATGCACTACTGGTGCTGGGAAAACTGAGCGGCCATATGCAGAAAACTAAAAGTGGATCCCAGCCTGTCACTATGCACTAACATCAACTCAAAATGGATTAAAGATATTAACATCAAACTTGAATCTCTGAAACTACTGCAGGACACAGTAGGAGAGACACTTGAACTTATAGACACAGGCAGGAACTTCCTGAACAGAGTCCCAGGGTCACAACAAAATGGGGAGAGAATCGACAAATGGGAACTACCTTGATTGCTAAAGTCATAGCAATCAAGCTAGAAAGACAACCAACTAACTGGGAAAAAATATTTACCAGCAATATATCAGACAAGAGGTTAATATCCAGTATATACAGAGAACTCAAGAAACTATTTGCTCCCAAACCCAACAAACCAATTACTAAATGGGCAAGGGAACTAAAGAGAGACTTCTCAAAAGAAGAGATAAAAATGACAAAGAAACATGAACTGTTCACCATCCCTGGTTGTAAAGGAAATGCACATAAAGACAATCCTGAGTTAGCACCTTACCCCAGTCAGAATGGCCTACATCCTAAAGTCAGCCATTGACAAATGCTGGAGGGGATGCCGAGAAAGACCCTATTACACTGCTGGTGGGAATGTATACTTATACAACCACTTTGGAAAGCAGTCTGGAGGGTCCTCAGAAAGCTAAATAATGACCTCCCCTATGACCTAGCCACACCACTCCTAGAAATCTATCCTGAACAACAGGAACCCGTATACAAGGACACATGCACTTCCATGGTTATTGCAGCACTTGTTCACAATAGCCAGGATATGAAAACAACCCAGATGCCCCACCACAGGTGAATGGATCCAAAAACTGTGGTATCTATACACAATGGAATATTATGCAGCCATTAGAAAGGACAAAATAATGGCATTTGCAGGGAAATGGATGGAACTAGAAGAAATGTTGAGTGAGGTAAGCCAAGAGCAAAGAGACAAACGGCACATGGTCTCCCTGATAAGTGGATGTTAAATCCAAAACATAAGGTGATACGACAAAGTTAACAAGACTTGAGAAACAAAGGGCCTCCAATCCAACTGGTTGAATCACTACTAAATACCCCATGCTGCTGATCACATATATGATATATATGTGCACACCATGAGGAAACTAGGAGGAGGATACAGAACCAGAGGGAATCAGGGAAAAACATACAACAGTGGGACCCATCAGCTGCATGTACATATCACCCGACTTGGAAGAAATAAAATGTATTGTCAAGCTCATAGAACTCATAAACTTTATAGGCAATTTGCCCCATGAAAGTTAGAATGTTTGTGACTTTAACTAAGCATATCCCACAATATTGTGAAATTCATGAAATTATGTAATCAATCACAATAAAGAATTTGGGGGGGAAAAAGAAAGAAAGGAAGGAAGGAAGGAAGAAAGAAAAAAAGGAAGGAAAAAAGAAAGGAAGGAAGGAAGGAAAAAAGAAAGAAAGAAAGAAAGAAAGAGAGAGAGAGAGAGAAAAGTGAATGCCAGGTCCTAAGTTCAAACCCCAGGAGCACCACCAAGAAAAAAGACAATTCAATGAAATTTTGGGGGATAGAATTGGTTTTGTTGGGGAAGGATTTGTTGCTGTTGACTTGTTTCTTTGTTGCTTTGTTACCAAGTCTCACTATGTAGTCCAGGCTGTCCTTGAACTTCTAAGTCTCCTATCTGTGTATTTCAAGGAAATTTCACTTTTTAGAGAATGTCATTAACAAGATGTTCAGAACTAACAATGTCATAAGACTTGGCAAGACTCTCACCCCATCCTTTCAATCAACTGGAAAACACCATTCATTTGCTTTTTTGTTTTTGTTTTTGCTGGTTCTGGGGCTTGAACTGAGGGTCTGGACTTTGTTCCTGAGTCTCTCAAGGACAGTACTTCACCATGTGAGCTATAACACCACCTCCAGCTTTTTCTGAGTTGTTTATTGGGGTAAGAGTCTCATGAGAGGGGTAATGGGGGTACGATGAGAAGGGATGGTAAGGGGAAACAAAGGAGGAGGCAACAATGGTTGGTAAGAAATGTATTCATTACCTTGCCCATGTAATTCTAACCCCTCTGTACAGTATTTTCACAACAAAAAAAGAAAATTAAAAAAAAAAAGTCTCATGAACTTTCCTGCCTGGGTGGCTTTGAACCATGAGCTCCACTTCCACTTTTCTGGTGGTTAGTTAAAGATAAGAAACTCAGGGACTTTCCTGCCTAGGCTGACTTTGAACCACAATCCTCAGATCTCAGGATTACAGGTGTGAGCCACCCAGCTTGCTTTTTTTTCGCCGGTCATGGGGCTTGAACTCTCGGCTTGGGTACTGTCCTTCAGCTCTTCAGCTCAAGGTGAGCGCTCTACCACTTGAGCCACAGTGCCACTTCCAGTTTCCTAGTCGTTTATTGGAGATAAGAGTCTCACGGAGGGCTGGGAAGGTGGCTCAGTGGTAGAGTGCTTGCCTTGCATGCATGAGGCCCTGGGTTTGATTCCTCAGCACCACATAAGCAGAAAGGCCAGAAGTGGCGCTGTGGCTCAAGTGGTAGAGCACTAGCCTTGAGCTGAAGAGCTGAGGGACAGTGCCCAGGCCAGACTCTCCCCCCCCCTCC
The DNA here is from genome assembly GCF_000151885.1 of Dipodomys ordii. Lineage (NCBI taxonomy): Eukaryota > Metazoa > Chordata > Mammalia > Rodentia > Heteromyidae > Dipodomys > Dipodomys ordii. The sequence goes on along the minus strand of NW_012267270.1, from coordinate 6,353,337 downwards.
CCCCCCCCCCCCCCCCCCCCCCAAAAAAAAGAGTCTCATGGACTTTCCTGCCTGGGCTGGCTTTGAGTCTTGATCCTCAGATCTCAGCCTCCTGAGTAGGTCGGGTTACAGGCGTGAGCCACCAGCACCTAGCTTTGCTTTTTTTTTTTTTCACTAATAGTTGAATGTTAAGAGTAGAGGAACATGTTCCCTAGTGGTATTTATTTCTTGGTAAATCCTCAAAGGCCTCAAGATGAAGATGAAGATGACAGAAAAAGTGACAGGGTCTAAGCAGGTTCCACAAGAGTTTGAGAGAACCACTATGTAAGAGCTCTTTCCTCAAAGTAAGAATAAGCAGGTCCAACACAGAAGAACTAAAATACCTGAAAGCAGATTTCTGTATCATCTAACATCTTCCTGGAAAAGTTCTTACTCCTATCAAAGTAAAACTCCTTACACTCCACAAACCTACTTGCATATTAAAAAAAAAATAAACCCATGAAGTATTTTTTTTTGGGGGTAGCAGGAATGGGCTGGTTGGCTTTTTTTTTGATAGTGTAATAGAGATAAGCGTCTCAGGGGCTGGGAATGTGGCTTAGTGGTAGAGTGCTTGCCTAGCATGCATGAAGCTTGGGTTTGATTCCTCAGTACCACATAAACAGAAAAACCCAGAAGTGGCGTTGTGGCTCAAGTACTAAGAGTACTAGCCTTGAGCCAAAAAGAAGTTCAGGGACAGTGCCCCAGGACTGGCAAAAAAAAAAAAAAAAAGAATTTCATGAACCTTCCTGCCCATGCTGAGTTTGAACTGCAGTCCTCAGAATTTAGCCTCCTGAATAGCTAGCCTTATAGGCATGAGCCACCAGCAACCAGCTCATAAAATCTCAAAAAAAAAGTGGAATAAATTCTTTATAACTGTATACTAGAAAAGTATAAAATGGTATATACATAATATTCTGGTTCTATGGGCTGAGAAGATGGGTCAGTGGTAGAGTGCTTGCCTTGCATTCATGAGGAGCTGGGTTTGATCCCTCAGCACCACATAAGCAGAAAAAGCCAGAAGTGGTGCTGTGGCTCAAGCAGTATAGTGCTAGCCTTGAGTGAAGAGCTGAAAACAGGACCCACGCCCAGAGTTCAGGTCCCATGACCAACACACACACACACAAAGATTTCTGGTTCTATGAAAAAAAATATATATATATATATATATATTTCATTGCTTATATTAAAAGAAATTATGGGCTGGGAAGGTGGCTCAGTGGTAGAGCGCTTGCCTTGCATGCATGAGGCCCTGGGTTGGATTCCTCAGCACCACATAAACAAAAAGAAAAAACACAGAAGTGGCGCTGTGGCTCAAGTGATAGAGCGCTAGCCTTGAGCTGAAAAGCTGAGGGACAGCGCCCAGGCCCAGAGTTCAGGCCCATAACTGGACCAAAAAAAAAAAAAAAAGAAATTGTGAAAGTTTACAAAAAGCAAGACTTTTCATTGAGTATCTTTTAATCCCTCTAGGGACTTTAAACATAGGAATGTATTGCTTGTTTGAATTTTTTATAGTTTCATCTTTCATCACACTGAAAGACTGTTTCAAAAATCTGTACAGTCAGTTAAACAGTGCCTACCTCTCCAAATGTATATCCATATGGAGACTCAGATTGTGACCTTATTTGGAAAAAGTCCCTGCAAATGTAATTAGCTAAAGTGAGGTCTTATTGGATTAGAGTGGCCTTACATCCAAAGCCTAGTGAGCTGACTCCATGAAGGGAAAAGACAGAGAACTACACCACAATGAATCAAGATTGGAGTGAAGCCATAAGCAAAAATGCAAAGGACTGCCAGCAACTACCAGAGCCTTGGAGGGAGGCATGATACTTGCTCTCACTCAGAGAACTAACCATGGCTTTGATTTCTTTTTTTTTTTCTTTTTTTTGGGTCCGGTTGTGGTGCCTGAACTCTGGGCCTGGGCACTGTCCCTGAGCTCTTCAGCTCAAGGCTAGTGCTCTACCACTTGAGCCACAGCGCCACTTCCGACTTTTTTCTTTTGCTTATGTGGTGCTGAGGAATCGAACCCAGGGCCTCATGTATGCAAGGCAAGCACTCTACCACTAAGCCACCTTCCCAGCCCCATGGCTTTGATTTCTGTCTCATGACCTGTGAGGGAATAATTTCCATTGTCTTGAGCCACCCAATTTGTGGTGACAGAATTGAAAAAAAAAAAAAAAAACTATTTCCTGAAAAAAAAAAAAGAACTGAATTTCCAAGCAGAATACTTTGAAATCATTAAAATACTTAAAAATAAGGGACTTGCCTTTTACCTGATAACCTAAGAGCATGAGGCAAGGACATGAAAAATCACTCTAATTCATTCTCTCCCAAACATCACCACTGAATGGGTTTGGTAAAGTATAGCTAACAATGGAGCATTATTAACACTCAAAGAACTTATTACCTATGCACATACACATGCAAATTCATACTCAACTTTCTCTCTTATGAAAAGCTGAAAATTCCCTCATGACTGTTTTTTTTTGGTCTGTCGTGGGGCTTGAACTCTGGGCCTGGGCGCTGTCCCTCAGCTCTTCAGATCAAGGCGAGCGCTCTACCACTTGAGCTACAGCGCCACTTCCGGTTTTCTGGTGGTTTATTGGAGATAGGAGTCTCAAGGTCTTTCCAGCCCGGGCTGGCTTTGAATTGCGATCCTATATCTCAGCCTCCTGAGTAGCTAGGATTACAGGCGTGAGCCACCAGTGCCAGGCTCTCATAACTGTTTTTTAGGTGAGAGATTCTAGCTCTACTATTTGCCAAAGCAGATTTCTCTCCCCAAATCAGGCCTCAGTCATGTATTTTTCAATCACCATAGATCAAGCTGGAAGTATCGTCCTCAAGAAAGCTGTCAACCACTTAGAGATATACAAGTGGCACAGAGAAGGTAAAGGTTCAGTCTTTCAAACTCCATTTATTCGGCAATACTGACACCAGTGAAAATATAAATCTTAAATTGGATAAGGAGTTTTATTGAATCAACAGAATCACAGTGAAAATGATATATTTCATATTTAATGAGGCTATGGAAAGCTTCCACTGTGAACAGCAAGATTCCCACTAACAAAACAGTTCACATCTTCTAAAAGACTTCCTCTAAACAACAAAGGAACATTTTAGCAGTATGGCTTTAGGGCACCAAAATCTAGATGTGAATCTCCACACTTTTAACTGAACACTTTGAGTGGGTTACTTAACCTTCCTCATTTTTGACAGTTTCCTCGTCTGTAAGATAAAGGAAATGATATCAACTTCATGGAGATTTCTGGGAACCTAGGTTTGAAAGCAGCTTGGACAACACTGGAACTCAGCTGGGTCTACAAAACTGGCAGCTATTTATTATCTCCATTCTATAGAGAACCTGAGAAACTCGGATAAGCTTATATACAAAGTGAAGCTTAACATACATACCCAGGATCAGCCATCTAATAACTCAAGGAGGAGGAACAAAAATACGATATGGAACCTAAGAGTCCTAGCTGATTGGTCCCTCCAAATTGAACCATGCTCTCAGCACTTCCTGACAGTAACACATGATCCAGCACCAGGTCTGCTACAATCTCACATAAGGTGGAAAGAACAGCTAGGCCATACCTCATGGAACCGCTAATTTTACTTGATAAATAGTAGCTAGTTTAGGTTTGGTCTTCCTTTATTTAACAGTTTTATTCTTGTAAACCAATAACTATAAAATCCCTCTCAAAGATTACGTTGCCTGTTACACATTTTTAGATGGAGAAACAGGTAAGCTAGCTGGTCACAGCAAGTCAGAGAAAAATTTAAACAAGAAACTATATTATTCTAACAGAATACAACTTCTCTTAAGCATTCATTTGATTCATAATTGATATTTACTGGTCATTATTTAATTTCAAAGATCAACCACATATAGGGTAACAACATATGGGACACACCTTTCAATTTCCCATTAAACTCAGGGCTTGTGGCCACCTGGAGTCCTGGATGTGGTAAGAGAAAACAGGTGACATCCGAGAAACATGAGTGAATATGATTTCGAACATTCTGAATTTCTTCATGTTGATGTTCCTTGACCTGCCAACGAAGACCAACATTTTACCAACCAAACACTATTTGGTTTTCTTTGCCAGAAATCACTACTATGAGGACAAAAGAAAAACCTTCCAACTCTGATGGGTCACAATGGCCAATGAGAAAACTCAGAACCTCAAGAAGCAATGAATGCGTAGTGTGACTAGCCATACTTAACTTCCATAGCTAAAATGCACAGGTATTAAAGAATTTGTTTAAATGTGTATTGCATAATGTTTAAGAACAAGAGAAGGTTTGTGGGCTGGAAGGAAAATATACCCAGTGAGTAGTGACTAACAAAGGACTCTTATGTGAGGCCATATAAACGGGCCTAACCTGTTTATATTCATGCCAAAGAAAGCAAATGAGATTACTGAATAGGAACAGAACTAAAATTCTGAACTTTTCTAAAGGCACACATAGAACCTGGCTTAAAAATGTGAAATGAAAATTATAATCACACTTGGGCTTTACCCAGAATTCTTCTCTGAAGTCCCAGTATTTTACATTTCCAGGTTTTTGTTTGCTTTTGTTGGTTGTGGGACTTGATCTCTGGGCCTATGCACTATCCCTGAGCTCTTCAGCTCAAGGCAAGTAGTCTACTATTTGAGCCACAACACCACTTCTGGTTTTTTTGTGGTTAACTGGAGATATGAGTCTTATGGCCTTTCATACTTGGGCTGGCTTTGAACCACAATCCTCAGATCTCAGCCTCTTGAGTAGCTAGGATTACAGGCGTGAGCCACTGGTGCCCGGCTCCAGGTTTTTAAATTTTGAAATAATAATATTGTAAGTTTATGCTTAAGATTCCTACAAGTTGGGGGGGAGGGAGGCTGGGAAGTGATGTGAAGGGTAAACAAAGGAGGAGGCTGCAATGTTTGGTAAGAAATGTACGCATTATCCTGCCCATGCAATTGTAACCCCTCTGTACAGTATGTTCACAAATAAAATAAAATTAAATTAAAAAAATAAAAAAAATAAAAAGATTCCTACAAGTTTAATATACTGAGTGTCATCGTCAATAATCTGCCTTAAATTCTATAACCAAAGGCAAATGAGTACTACTTTTGGAAAATTCCTCAGGATTATTTTCCCACTTACCTGTAAACGTTTCTCCAAAAATGCCATTCCTCCTTGTAGTCCATAGTTATATTCATAAGGGAAACTCCAGTCTCGAATTAGAAACATCAGTGTCTATTTCAGCAAAAAGTAGGACATAATACAGCATAAACACATTTAAAGGTAATAAAAATTGAAATTCTTCTTTGCATAATGCCAATTTCTTTAAAGGAGGCAAACACATGTGATGAAGGACTTACCTATACCACCATGTCTTAGAAACTTTATAAAAAACTCTATGGATGTGTTTAAGTCCAAGATGAGGTCAATAGGCCCACCTGCTACTTGTGGGAATGAATCCCACAAGTTAACAGGAATAGAACAGATTGTTTAGAAAAAAAATTCAAGGGGATGGGTGAGGTTGGGAGAGGTGGAGGAGGACAATGGAAGGGTGATATTACACTCATAAGCAGGTATGTTGAATTAGAAATCCCTTTGTACAACTAAAGATAATATTTAATTTAAATTTTTTAAGTATATTAAAAACAGGGTTCTACCCTAAAAACAAGCAGGAGCAATGTAGTAAAGGACACGAGAGAAAACATGATACTGTCAAACCGTAAAATCACATCTGTTGCCAGGATTATGACTGTAATCCTAGCTACTCAGGAGGCTGAGATCTGAGGATCGAGGTTCAAAGCCAGCCCGGGCAGGAAAATCCATGAAACTCTTTTTTTGGGGGGGTCAGGTCGTGAGGCCTGAACTCTGGGCCTGGGCGCTGTCCCTCAGCTCTTTAAAAGGGAGGATGGGGGATAATGCTCATTGGCTGGGAGAATGGCTCAACTGACTCAAGGCTATGAGTTCAAAAACCTAGGATTCCCCCCCCCCAAAAAAAAAGTTCACATATTAAGACACCTATAGCTTTACTGAAATCACTATGCTTTTCATCTTCAAGAAATAAGTAAAGCATGGGCCAGTATATATTTTCTGTACTGGACTAGAGAATAAGAGTTTAAACAGTTCTTCAACTCTGTTGCTGTAGTACAAAGGAAGCCATGGAGCTACATAACTGTATAGCTGGCTGAATAAATGGCTGTATAACTCAGACTTGCCTAGCATGTTTGAGGCCCCTGGCTTGATTCCTAGTTCTGCATAAAGAAAAGAAAGGGAAAAGAGAGGGAAAAAATAGAGCTGGGCATGACAACACATACCTGTAATCCTCAAGGTCAGCCTGGGCTACATACATAGCAAGATCCTGTCTTTTTTTTTTTTTAATTCAAAGTTATTTATTTCTCGGAAGCACTCTACCACATATATAATATTTTTGTTTGCTTGTTTATGCAGTACTGAAGAATTGAACCCAGGGCCTCATACAAGGTAGGCAAGCACTCTGCCACTAAGTCACATTCCCAGCCCAAGATCCTGTCTTTAAAAAAAAAAAATCACAGGTCACTCACAGGTAACTCACACCTGTAATCCTAGCTATTCAGGAAGCTAAGGCTGAAATCTGAGGATCTAGCCCCAGCAGAAATATCTGTGAGACTCTTACCTCCAATTAACAACAAAAAAAA
>NW_012267270.1:6345187-6346357 GCF_000151885.1 Dipodomys ordii | reverse complement strand
ACACACACACACACACACACACACACACACACACACACACACACACACACACACACACACACAAATCCCAGACATGGTAGTACACACCAATAATCCCAATTACTTCAGAGTTAAGGAGCAATAAAAGCCAGGTTAGAGGCATGGCTCAAGTGGTCAAGTGCTAGCCAAGAGCAAGAAAGCCAAGCAACAACATGGACAGCATTAAGCATGGACTATGTCAAAGCCTCAGATTAAAGAGGGTAAAAAACAAAAACTAGGAGGTGTACATAGCTCAACTGTTCAAGCACTTGCCTAACATATGTGAGGCCCCAGTATGGCAGTGTCAAGTTTTCTCTCGTGTCCTTTACTGCATTGCTCCAGCTTGTTTTTATTTAATACACTTTAAAATTTTTAATTAAATATTATCTTTAAGTAGTTATACAAAGGGATTTCTAATTCAACATACCAGTTTATAAGTGTAATGTCTCCTCTTCCATTGTCCTCCTCTACCTCTCTCAACATGGTAAAAATTATCAAACAATAAAAACACAGGCATACAGCCCTGTGTCAGTGGCTCATACCTATAATCCTAGCTATTCAGAAGGCTGTGATCTGAGAATCACAGTTCAAAGCCAGCCCAGGCAGAAAAGTCCATTAAGATTCCTTTTTTTTTTGGGGGGGGGTCCGGTCGTGGGGCCTAAACTCTGGGACTGGGTACTGTCCCTCAGCTCTTCAGCTCAAGGCTAGTGCTCTACCACTTGAGCCACAGAGCCACTTCCGGCTTTTTTCTTTTTGCTTATGTGGTGCTGAGGAATCGAACCCAGGGCCTCCGGCATGCAAGGCAAGGGCTCTTCCACTGAGCCATCTTCCGAGCCCCAAGTCCATTAAGATTCTTATTTCATTTAATCAGCAAAAGCCAGAAATGGATATGTAACTCAAGTGGCAGAATGCCAGTGTTGAGCAAAAACATCAAGCAAGAGCATAGTCAAGCCAATATACTAAAATGGAACAACACAGAAAAGATTAGCATGGCCCCTGAGCAAGGATGACATGAAAATCTGTGAAGTGTTCCATATTCAAAAAATAAAATAAAATAGGGCTGGGAAGGTGGCTCAGTGGTAGAGCGCTTGCCTTGCATGCCTGAGGCCCTGGGTTCGATTCCTCAGCACCACATAAGCAAAAAGAAAAAAG
>NW_012267270.1:6339649-6344937 GCF_000151885.1 Dipodomys ordii | reverse complement strand
TTCTGCTTATGTGGTGCTGAGGAATCGAACCCAGGGCCTCATGCATACAAGGCAAGCGCTGTACCACTGAGCCACCTTCCCAGCCCAAGTCCCTGAGTTTCTTATCTTCAACTAATCACCAAAAAGTGGAAGTGGAGCTCAAGTGGTATAGTCCTAGTGGTATAGTCCCTGAGTTAAAAAACTCAGGGGCAGCATCCAGGCCCTGCAGTACCCACAACAGGCACACAAAGTGTATACATATATGTATATATATGTGTGTATATATGTACATGTGCATACAACATCCTGGTCAGACCTAATGGTGCATGCCTGTAATGCCACCACTCAGAAGGGTAGGGCAGGAGGAGTTTAAAGCCAACCTGGGCTCTACAGTGAGATTCTGTCTTACAAAAATAAAAAGCAGGGGCTGGGAAGATGGCTCAGTGGTAGAGTGCTTGCTTTGCATGCCTGAGGCCCTGGGTTCGATTCCTCAGCACCACATAAGCAAAAAGAAAAAAGCCAGAAGTGGCACTGTAGCTCATGTGGTAGAGCCCTAGCCTTGAGCTAAAGAGCTGAGGGACAGAGCCCAGGCCCAGAGTTCAGGCCCCATGTCCGGACCCAAAAAATAAATAAAATTAAAAAAAAACCAGTGCTCACTTCTGCAGCACATATACTAAAATTGGAACAATACAGAGAAGATTAGCATGGCCCCTGCGCAAGGATGACACACAAATTCGTGAAGTGTTCCATATTTTTAGGGATGGCAGGGGAAAAACAAAGGAGGGGGTAATAATGCTGAATAGGAAATGGACTCATTACCTTACTCATGTAACTTTAACCCCTCTGTATAGTATCTTTACAATTATATATATATATATATATATATATACACATAATAAAAATAAATAATACAACTTGCTGGGTGACAATGGCTCAGCCCTATAATCCTACTCAGGAGGCTGAGATCTGAGTATCACAGTTTGAAGCCAGCCTGGACAGGAAAGTCCATGAGATTCATCTCCAATTAACCACCAAAAAGCTAGAAGTTAAGCTGTGGTTTTCACAAAGAACAAAAAACAAAAACATTCAGGGACACTCAAGCTCTGAGTCCAAGTCCCAGGAATAGTATAAGAAAATAAAATACTCTCTGGGTGCCAGTGGCTCACACCTGTAATCCTAGCTACTCAGGAGGCTGAGATCTGAGGATCTAGATTCAAAGTCAGCCCAGGCAGGAAAGTCCATGAGAATGTTATCTCCAATAAACCACCAGAATACCAGAAGTGGTACTGTGGCTCAAGTGGTAGAGCGCTTGCCTTGAGCTGAAGAGCTGAGGGACAGTGTCCAGGCCCAGAGTTCAAGCCCTACAACTGACAAAAAAAAACAAAACAAAACAAAACAAAACAAAAAACTCAACTTTCAAGCCATATAAAAATAGGCAGCAGGCCAGGTTTGACCTGTGAGCTATGGTTTGCTGATCTGTGAACCAAAACCAAAACATACATTATGTTCATAGCTAATACATTACCTGGAAGGGTTTTTGGAAAATTTCATCCATTGCCAGACGACCGTATTCTGTAAAGAGCTATAAAAACAACAAGAGTTATGGTTTGTAAGGCAAATTTAGTTAATACAGTTCTGTGCTATTCTTTAGCAAAGTACTTATTTAGCAGACTGGATATTAGTATTGAAACCACAGTTCCATAGCCTAAAAAGCCCACAGGAGCTTAAACTGTCATGAACCTTAAAATGGTCTTGATTAGGGGCTGGGAAGGTGGCTCAGTGGTAAAGCACTTGCCTTGCATGCCTGAGACCCTGGGTTCGATTCCTCAGCACCACATAAGCAAAAAGAAAAAAAAAAGCCAGAAGTGGGGCTGTGGCTCAAGTGGTAGAGTGCTAGCCTTGAGCTGAAGAGCTGAGGGACAGCGCCCAGGCCCAGAGTTCAGGCCCCATGACTGGACCCAAAAAAAAAAAATGGTCTTGATTATTTCTCTATTTTCCACATCCCAATTCATCAGCAAATCCAGAATCCAACCACTCATCAGTTCCACATAGCCTGGAATACTCAACAGCATCCTAAATGTCCTTACCTCAGCTCTGCCTTCCCACAGACTATTCTCAAGACAGCTACCACAGTGGTTCTGTTACAAAATCACGGTTGCTGAAACACAGCACACTTCTGCTCACAACATTACACCCTCATTCAGTCTCCAGCCACTATGGATCACTGTGCTTCAAACAAGTGTACATGCAGCTGCCTGAGGGCCTTTGTTCTGGCTTCTCCTTCTGCCTATATAGTGTTCTTCCCACAAACAGACTTGGAATCAGCTCCCTCATTTTCTCACATCTTTATTCAAATGGCTCCTTCTCAATGAACCCTCCCATGACCATCTACCTAAAGGATTACAATTTTCTAGACAGTATTTCCTACCTCCATCATTTTTTAAAGTATTATTAGCATCAACTAGTTAAACACAGGGAATTCATTTTGATATGTCCATTTATGCACACATGTAACTTGGTCAGACTCACCTCCTCAACCCGGTCACCTAATATACTCCCACCTTTACTTGTAGGGACTAGTGTCAATTTTCTCCGTGAGCATTTAAGTCCCACAGGACAAGAACATTTGCCTTTTTATTCACTCTGAGCCCACAATATTTACCCCATCCAGATTCTTGAATGGATTCATTAAGATTATAATGTACCTTTTTCTTCATAAACCTCACTAAAAACAAAAAACAAAGCTTAAATGTTACACAATCAAAGGACAAGGAAGAAAGGAAAAGCCACGAATGCTATGAAAGGAAAATAAACAGGCAAGAAATGTCAAGAAACAAGTAGATTCTCTACCAGACATGCTGATACATACCTATAATCCCAACACTCAGGAGGCGAGAACAGTAAGGTGACAGAGGTCAGTCTAGATTACAAAGTGATATACTGCCTCAAAGAGAAAGAGGGAAAGAGAGAGAGAGACAGAAAGAGAGAAAGAGGGAAAGACAGAGAGGCAGAGGCAGAGGTAGAGAGAGAAGTGGGGGGAATGGAATGGAATAGAATAGACCAGAATAGAACATTCTCTCAGCAGAATCTCTAAAAGAAGTCTGGGAAATAATAAATGCCCAGTACCCTGCATCATAGGTATGAGAAATGTTTGTGACTCTGGGAAGACCACCTACACCTCCAGGTTCCTAACCTCTCAGCCCTATCTTCTTCTTGCCCTCACAGAAATGTTGGACTAGAAAGACCAAAGAAAAACAAAACACTAAAGCAGGGTACCAGTGACTTGGGTCTATAATCTGGGAGGCTGAAATAAGAAAGACTGAAGCTGGACGTTGGTGGTTCATGCCTGTAATCCTAGCTAATCAGGAGGCTGAGATCTGAGAATCAAAGTTCAAAGACAACCTGGGCAGGAAAGTCCATGAAACTCTTATCTCCAATAAACCACCAGAAAACAGGAAGTGGCACTGTGGCTCAAGTGGTAGAGCGTTTGCCTTGAACTAAAGAGCTGAGAGGGACAGTGCTCAGGCCCAGAGTTCAAGCTCTGCAACCGACCAAAAGAAAAAGAAAAAAAAGAAAGATTGAGGTTGTAGACCAATGCAGTGGAGAAAAGTTTATATACCTGTCCTGTCATCTCAGCAATAAAAAGTAGACAGCTTCAGATAAGTGAGTCTCTAACTCAAAACAACAACAAAAATAACAGCTTGGCACTAATGGCTCATGTCTACAATCCTAAGATACTCAGGGGGATGAGGATCCCAGTTCTAACCTCCAATTAACTAGCAACAAAGCCAGAAATGCCAGGTGCTGGTGGCTTATTCCTACAATCCTAGCTACTCAGGAGGTTGAGATCTGAAGAGTTTGATTTGAAGCAAGGCTAGAGTAGGGAAGTCCATGAGATTCTTATCTCCAATTAACCTCAAAAAAAAAAAAAAGGAAAAAAACAGAAATGGAGCTATGGCTAGAGCAAAAAAAAAAAACCAACAAAAACTCAAGGACAGCACCCAGGTCTTGAGTTCAAGCTCCAGGCCCAACACACACACATATACACACACACACACACACACACACAAACACACACACACACACACACACACACCCCAGAAGTGGAGGTAAGGCTCAAACAGAAGAAAGTCAGCACACACACACACACCCCAGAAGTGGAGGTGAGGCTCAAATAGAAGAAAGTCAGCACAGACACACAGACACACACACAGACACACACAGACACACACACACACACACACACAGAGACACACACACAGAGACACACACAGAGACACAAACACACACACACACACCAGAAGTGGAGATAAGGCTCAAATAGAAGAAAGCCAGCCAAAAGTGAAAGAAAAAAAGCTGAGTGGAGAGCAAGAGTGCAAGATTCTTGGTACTGGCATGCACCCACAACCACACATGTACACACCAATACACACACCCACACAGTAAAATCCAGGGTTGGAGACATGGCTCCAGCTATAACAATAATGAGACCCTGAGTTTTTAAATCCTAGTACCACAACCAAAACAGTCTAGGCCAGACATGGCAGTGCATTAGTACATGCCTATAATCCAAGCTCCTTGAGAAGCAAAGCTAGGAGGATCTAGGTTCAAGGCCAGGTAGTAATACCCTTTCTCAAAAACAAGCCAAGCATGATAGTGCAGACCTGTAATCTCAGCTACTTAGTAGGCAAAGGAGGACTGCCATCCCAGGCCAGCTCCAGCAAAAGCTTTAGACAAGCAAAAAACAAAAGGACCAGAGGCAGGACAAGTCTATGGTAGAACATATACATGCCTAGTAAGCATGAGGCCCTGAATTCAATCCCCACTGATACCCCCCCGCCACCCCCCCAAAAAGTGAGTACATATATACAAATATAATACAGCCTTGGATACCGAACTCTACTAAGGTTAGATGCCCACTATCTTATTGGAAAGTACTCAAATCCAAGTATACATATTGAACAGCAAGTTCCTTAACTTTCTCACCATGCTTAATTTAAAGAAATGTCTGGTGGAAGTGATTGCCCAAGAATAAACTTGTATAAATACTGACATTTAGGAGTTGGCAACAAAGTAGACAATCTTTCCCAATCACTACACTCCTCCACACTGGTACATAAGGCCCACCTTTTCTAAGATCTCTTAGCCACTAAATTGTTTTAAGTAGGGAGTAAGAGAAGGAAGAGTGATTATGTCTAAAAACAAACTTTAGGGGCTGGGAAGGTAGCTCAGTGGTAGAGCGCTTGCCTTGCATGCCTGAGGCCCTGGGTTCGATTCCTCAGCACCACATAAGCAAAAAGAAAAAAGCC
>NW_012267270.1:6334247-6339324 GCF_000151885.1 Dipodomys ordii | reverse complement strand
TTTCACAATAAAAAAAAAAGAGTAGGAAGAGTGAGAGAGTGGGTGAGGCTGACTTCAATACATTGTATATATCACAATGAAATCTCATACAACTAATATATATATATATAATATTTTCAAGCAAATAAAATTTTTTAAGAAAGAAAAGATCTTACTACACTGTTCAAGGTGACCTTGAACTGGGGATTCTCCTAAGGCTCCAGAGTAGCTGGGATCACAGGCATAAACCATCACAGCCAGCTCTTACTCAAATTTTTAGTGGCTTTTAAAAAAATTTTGCAGGGCTGGGAATGTGGCTCAGTGGTAGAGCGCTTGCCTTGCATGCCTGAGGCCCTGGGTTCCATTCCTCAGCACCACATAAGCAGAAAAAAAGCCGGAAGTGGCACTGTGGCTCAAGTGGTAGGGTGCTAGCCTTGAGCTGAAGAGATGAGGGACAGCGCCCAGGCCCACAGTTCAGGCCCCACGACCGGACCCAAAAAAATAAATAAATAAAAATTTAAAAAAATTTGCAGCACTGAGGACTGAACTGAGGATTGAACAATATATTGATATATATTATGTCAAAATTAGATTATATTATGTATTATATTGTATGTTTTATATACATTAGCATTACAAAACCATTCATTCAAGGATTCTGGAAGGCAGGAAGGAGAGATGGGGCCAGGGGGAGTAAATGGCATAGACAGAAAAATAAAAGCATTCAGATAAGCCCAAGCAGAGGCTAGCAAATGCTATAAAATAGCTGTGGTCCTTTCAGACTCATACCATATACTAGTGTCAAGAAGATTCTGTTTCACATACACCAGAGTCAAAAATTCTAATTCTACAAACAGAAGAGACTATGCAAAGGGCTCTGGGCAGAAGGTGTCCCAACTTCCCTGGCAGGGGAAGGAGAACAGAGAAAAGAGTTGCATTGTCTTTCTTCCAATCCCACTTTCCCTCCTGACCGAACTGCAGGCAACAGACAGCAAGCAGCAGCCTTAAGTTTGGCGGGATATGGATGCAGTGAACTTCTCTGCAGAAGTTGAGCTGACCAGGGCAGACTGCAGGCAGACTATCTTGTGGAAGAGACTGTTGCTTAAGAAGATGAAGAAGAGGCACAACTGGAAAAGGTTCATTTTTCCAGGGTCTTTTCTTCACCAACACTGATAATGAACAAAGGAAAGATGATAGAGAAGAGGCAGCCACGAATAATGTATAAGAACTGCATTGTTGTGAGGAAAAGGTAAGGGCAAACCAAATCTAAAGTAGCACGGCCAGTTCCTTTCTATGTTTGACAATTCCTTTACTGAACCAACCATACTCAAAGCACACAGTGAATAGAGAAGGAACATATGCAGCAGACTAAGCAGCTGACCAAAAAGATGGATGTAAAAGAGACTTAAATATCCCCTGGATAAGGAAAAGAGACTGTAGCAAAAGGTTGAAGGGTATGCCAGCAATGATTTCACTGACAATAAGGAATGGATGAGACTTCTTTCTTGATACCTCAAATGTCATCAGCTGTATCTTGAAACCAAATGCCATTCACAACTTTGCTAAGCACAAACAGGAAGTGCACTCAAAAAAGCACCCAAGAATTCCAGACACAACAAACACCTCCATGGATCACCAATAATTCATGCTGTGACAACTAAAACAAGAGGAGAGTGAACCAGAATACTCTGCACTGGAAAAGCCTACCAAGAGTACATGGCTCACTCTCGCTTTCTTTCTATCCTTTATACTTGGGCCCGGATACTATTTGTCTTTCTTTGCTGCTGTTCCTCTCTCTCTCTTGCTAGATTTGAGCATCTAGCTTTAAGATGGTACAAATAGCCCAGATGAGTCTGTTTCCCCCGCCACGATCTTGGAGAAAGGTTTTGACCCTGTCAGCCATCTCTTCAGCACACAGAGGAGAGAAAAGTGCCACAAAATCTTTCAATAAGCAGAACCCTGCAGTCCGCCAATTATGGATTTGGTAGGCCTACCTAGCACTCACGCAACCAGGGCCCGCTCTCCATCTCTGTTTGATGCTCCTCCTTGCCTGGCAGCTAGCTCCATCCCAGGGCCAATGTCGACACTAGACATTCCAATTTATATTTTAACTTTGTCCCTACTGAATTTTCCATTTTTCTGTTGAGTTTAAATGCCTAGCTCTTTTCTTATTTTCTGTTTTTAACAGAATCTTGTTATTGCTTAGTCGGAGCATCTTATCTATGAGGAAAGGAGTTTACACAGAATAAGCAAAAAGCCAACACTAAGTCATGAAAAATGCATGCCAAGAATAAGACCTTTAAAGCTTCAGAAACAAAAAGGTTACATAAACAGCATCAGGAATCACAGTGAAAATTCAGGAGCTGTATTGGA
This sequence comes from Dipodomys ordii, assembly GCF_000151885.1. Classification (NCBI taxonomy): domain Eukaryota; kingdom Metazoa; phylum Chordata; class Mammalia; order Rodentia; family Heteromyidae; genus Dipodomys; species Dipodomys ordii. The sequence continues at coordinate 6,336,972 of NW_012267270.1, read as the reverse complement.
AGCTGGACAACAAGGAAGCAATACCTTCAGAATTCTAAAATATTAGTTCCATTCTGTAATCCTAGAATAAAATTAAAATATTCTCAGGGGCTGGGAAGGTGGCTCAGTGGTAGAGCGCTTGCCTTGCATGCCTGAGGCCCTGGGTTCCATTCCTCAGCACCACATAAGCAAAAAGAAAAAATCCGGAAGTGGTGCTGTGGCTCAAGTGGTAGAGTGCTAGCCTTGAGCTGAAGAGCTGAGGGACAGCGCCCAGGCCCTGAGTTCAGGCCCCACAACTGGACCCCCCCCAAAAAAAAATTTTAAGTCTCGTAGGCATCCTTTCTTAGGAGGCTACTAGAGAATGAGTGAAGGAATGACAAGACAAAAAGAAAAAAACAGTCAATGAGATAATGAGTCAATGAAACAATCAATGAGACTAAGGTGGAAAATGAAAAGAAATGTCAATATGATAGCAAAGGAAGGCTGCTGGATGTCAGCTGTGCCTATGCCTTCAAAACCAATTTAGCCAGACACCAGTAGCTAATGCCTGTAATCCTAACTACTCAGGAGGCTGAGATCGAGGAGTGTGGCAAAAGAGTCCTTGAGACTCTTATTTTCAATTAACCACCAAAAAGCTAGAAGTGGAGCTGTGGCTCAAGGACAGTACCCAGTCCATAAGTTCAAACCCCAGGACCAGCACCCAAAAACAAAACAAAAACATGCTGCAGTTCTAACGTGTATTAAATTATGAATATGACCTTATTTGGAAATAAGATTTTTTACAGATGTAACCAAATTAAAATGAGGTTATGAAGTAGACCTGACCAGTATGTCCTTACAAGAAAAACAGAAACACAAGGAGTAAAACGCTATATAAAGACAGACACAGAGAGCAGACGGCCTTGTGAAGACAGGCAGAGTTTGAAATGTGCAACTGAAAGTCAAAGGTTGCCAAGGATTGCCAACAAACCACGAAATGCTATGAAGAACCAAGAAGAGATTCTCCCCTCTAGGATTCAAAGAGAGCTTGGCCTGTCAACACTTTGATTTCTAACTTAAAGCCTCCAGAATTATAAAACAATTCTGTTCCTTTAAGCCACTCACCTTGTGGTACCATTACAACAGTCCTAGATATCTAATATATCACCCAGTTCTGTTGTTATATATCTCACTGTAAAACCTATGATGATGTAAGCCATTACCATCTCAAGCACTTGATATCTCCTGTAGCACTTGACCCTTAGTCTGACACAAAGTAGGTATTTGAGGTGGCTCAGTGGTACAGTGATTGCCTTACATGCATGAAGCCCTGGGTTCGATTCCTTAGCACCACATAAGCAGGAAAAAAAAAAAAAACCTGGAAGTGGTGCTGTGGCTTAAGTGGTAGAATGCTAGCCTTGAGCTGAAGAGCTGAGAGATGGCGCCCAGGCCCAGAGTTCAAGCCCCACAACCAACCAAAAAAAAAAAAAAGTAGGCATTTGAAAAATGTGAGAAAGAAAGAAGCTTAGAAAGGAATACATTTCAGATTTTTTAAAAAGCTAGGTGCTGATGGGAGCAGTAATCCTAGCTACTCAGAAGGCTAAAATCTGAGGATCACAGTTTGAACTAGCTCAGGCAAAAAAAGTCCCTGTGAAAGTCTTATCTCCAATTAACCATTCAAAACTGGAAGTAGAGTTGTGGCTCAAAGTAGTAGAGTACAAGCCCTAAGCAAAAGAGCTCAGAGACAAAGCCCAGGCCTTGAGTTCAAACCCCACAACAACAACAACAACAAAAAAAGCCTGACATAGGCTCTCACCTGTAATCCTGGCTACCCAGGAGGCTGAGACTGGAGAATTAACATTCAAAGCCCACCAGGTCAGGAAAATTTATGTGACACTTATTGTAAGGTCTGCTCCTGGATAGCTAGCAGACTCCACCCTCCTCGCAGCAAAGTCTCCACCCAGTACCTGCGTTACCTAGGCAACTGGGACACCTGGAAGAGGTCACATCTGCATCCGCTGAGGTCACATCTGAATTTGATGTGGCCACACCTTTCTCCGCCCCATAAGGCCTAGCCCAGGCCCAGGTCTCTCTGCTGCTCTTTTCTAGCTCTCTCTGCTCTCTCTCTCTGCTCTTGTCTAGCTCTTCTAAAGCTCTTTTCTGTCTCTCTTTCCCAACTCTCTCTCTTTCCTAGGCCTTTCCCAGCCGTGCGGAGTGCCAACCTTGCCTGGTCCCAGCAGGTCTACTGAATAAAGCTACCCCTTACCTGAATACCACGTGCATGCTGCTGTTCTTACTCGGCTACCTCTTTTGAAAAAGCTAACACTTATCTCCAACCAACAAAAAGCCAGAACTGGAAGTGTGGCTCATATAGTCAAATGTCAGGCATGAGCAAAAAAGTAGAGTGAGAATGGGGCTCAGAGTTGAAGCCCAATATAAGCACAAAAATAAACATGTAGAAGAACATGGGTTTGATACCTAGCACCTCCAAAAAAAAAAAAATTGGTGGTATATCCAGATTTTGATATGAGCTAAGCACAGTAACCAATCCCAGCACCCAGGAGGCTAAGGCAGGAGGCTCTCAAGACCAACCTAGGCTGCATAGTAAGACTGTCTGGGGCAAGGGAGTCTGGTCAAGTTTGGATAGAAAATGTTCCACAGAACCACTGTGTTCAACCACAGAATCAGATACCAGTACAAAACCATCAATCAGCTGGGCACTGGTGGCTCACGCCTGTAATCCTAGCTACTCAGGAGGCTGAGATCT
>NW_012267270.1:6331345-6333382 GCF_000151885.1 Dipodomys ordii | reverse complement strand
CTAGCCTTGAGCTGAAGAGCTGAGGGACAGTGCCCAGGCCCAGAGTTCAGGCCCCACGACCGGACCCAAAAAAAAAAACAAAACAAATAACATTATGACTAATGTTAGAGAATGATTCTCTTTTTTAAAACATATATATATATATAATAAAACATACATAATACATATTATATATGTTATATATAATATATATGTAAAATAAATATATACATTTTACATATACATAAATCTTTATAACTCAAGGTAATTCCGATAATGACACCCTCATTCACTCAAATTCTAATGTTTTCTTCAATGTCAGGGAGAGGAGGAATTAGAGAAACATGCTAAAGACTGCACCCATCCCTCAGGACCTAATGAGAGAAACAAACAAGAACTCTGCTATGGAGAACGGAAGTCACAGTAATAGCAGTAGTAGGAATAGAATAGTAACAATAGCTGGCAATTGTTAAGCCACATAGTTCCTTGAATTTAAGATTATCTAGACTTGCCTGAATTACTGAAATAACTCCAAAACTCATCTTACTGAACATATCCTTTTCCCTCTAAAAATCTATTCTGAACACAGCCACAAGTGATTCTTTCGTGACGCATCAGCTAATACTATTCGTCTGCTAAAACCTTATGGCTCCGATCTTCTCCAAAGGAAAAACCCAAGCCCTGAAATACGTACGACCTCACTGCCTCTCTGATTTCATCATTTAGGACCACAATCAAACTTTTCAACTCTACCTGTGGGCTGCCATGCTGTTCCCCTATTCTGCCAAGCACACTCTACATTTTAGTCTCGCTTCTCACTGCTCACTCTCCGGTAGTACTTATCCTCAGATACACCTTGTCCACTTTCTTCCATTCTTTGCTCAAATGACAAAGGCCATTCCCAGCCACCCCTGCTCTACCTCAGCAACAGATACACAGAGTATAGAGAATTACTATGAACAAAAAATCTTCCTCTCCATATTGCAATCATTTGCTAAAACCTACTCAGCTCTAAAATTTTCCTCTCTTAAAACATTTTTATAGTAACCAGCATCTTGCATATGCTAGGCATATGCAATATACTCAACCTCTTCGACTGAAAACTTTAAATGATGTATTATGATATCAAAATGTCTGTGAAGAATATATACCTGCAGCTGTTGAAGATCATCTTCCTGAATGTTCTGGGACAAATTGTAAATCTAGAAAACAAAAATCCAAATTGATACTGTTCTAGTTTTCGTCAAACAAATCCCAAATAAACCTAACACACTGAACATAAGTCTTATACTACTAAACTATTACATATAAGATTATGGGGAGCCAGGCGCTGGTGGCTCACACCTGTAATCCTAGGTACTCAGGAGGCTGAGATCTGAGGATCACCGTTCAAAGCCAGCCCGGGCAGGAAACTCCATGAGACTTTTATCTCCAATAAACCACTAGAAAACCGGAAGTGGCGCTGTGGCTCAAGTGGTAGAGCGCTAGCCTTGAGCTGAAGAGCTGAGGGACAGCGCCCAAGCCCAGAGTTCAAGCCCCACGACCAACCAAAAAAAACAAAAGATTATGGGGGCAGTTTAAACAGTAATATTATCTGTCTTCTGCAAAAATTATGAATATATGGCTGAAAACACAAACTCATTCTTGTTTTTGTTTTTGTTTTTTCGGTCGTAGGGCTTGAACTCTGGGCCTGGGCACTGTCCCTCAGCTCTTCAGCTCAAGGCCAGCGCTCTACCACTTGAGCCACAGCGCCACTTCCACAAACTCATTCTTTTCTTTTTAGTTTATAATGACTTGAGTTTGCTCAGAATATATTATATATAATTATAAAAGTAGAAAAATAATTCAGCTCCTTCTGGCCTTCTAACAGCTTAATTACATCAACAGTCTGAAAGAAACAGTTCTATAGCATCACAAGAATTTTGCTAATAGGGGGCTGGGAAGGTGGCTCAGTGATAGAGCACTTGCCTTGCATGCATGAGGCCCTGGGTTCAATTCCCCAGCACCACATAAGCAAAAAGAAAAAAGCCGGAAGTGGCGCTGTGGCTCAAGTGGTAG
>NW_012267270.1:6316177-6329720 GCF_000151885.1 Dipodomys ordii | reverse complement strand
AAAAAAGCCAGAAGTGGCGCTGTGGCTCAAGTGGTAGAGCGCTAGCCTTGAGCTAAAGAGCTGAGGGACAGCGCCCAGACCCAGAGTTCAGGCCCTATAACCGGACCCCCAAAAACACACATACACACACAAACACACACACACACATACACACACACACACACACACACAAAAGAATGGAAACAATGATGCACAACTGTAATCCTAACACTCAAAAGACTGAAACAAAAAGATCATGGCTTTTGAGGTCAACCTAAACAACATAGTGAGACCCTGTATCAAAACAGATATGATATTAGGTGCTTGCCAGGATGTGGAAACTTGAGCTTTATGTGTGGTTGATAAGAATGTAGGCTGGCCTATAATCCTAGCTACTCTGGATCACGGTTCAAAGCCAGCCTGGGCAGGAAAGGCTGTGAGACTCTTTTCTTTTTTTTTTGGTCACTCATGGGGCTTGAACCCTAGGCCTGGGTGCTGTCCCTCAGCTCTTTAGCTCAAGGCTAGCGCTCTACTATTTGAGCCACAGCGCCACTTCCAGCTTTTTCTGTTTATGTGGTGCTGAGGAAGAGAACCCAGGGCCTTATGCATGCAAGGCAAGTACTCTACCATTGAGCCACCTTCTCAGCCCTTTTTTTTTTTAAAAAATAGGTCATAGGGCTTGAACTCTGGGACTGGGCACTGTCCCTGAGCTCTTCAACTCAAGATGAGTACTCTACTACCAGAAACACAGCACTACTTCTGTTTTTTTAAGTGGTTTAGTGAAGATAAGAGTCTCACAGACTTTTCTGCCCAGGCTGGCTTTGAATCATGATGCTCAGATCTCAGCCTCCTGAGTAGCTAGGATTACAGGTGTGAGCCACCAGTACCTGGCTAGTCTGACTTTTTGATGGTTAACTGGTGATGGAGTCTCATGGACTTTCTGCCCAAGCTAGCTTCAAACCACAATCTTCCAATTATATATAGCTAGGACCAATTATAGTCATGAGCCACAAGGGCCCAGCTGTCATTCATTGCTTGTTTGGTTTTCTTTTTTTTTTTGGTCAGAGACAGGGACTTGAACTCAGTATCTAATACTTTCGCTCATTGGCTGATGCTCTGAGCCACTTCTCCAACCCGAACATTTATCAACATTTACATATATATATATATATATAAATTTTAAAATATATATGTTTTTATTCCCCACCCCCGGTTGTGGGGCTTGAACTCTGGTCTGGGCCTGGGCACTGTCCCTGTACTCTTCAGCTCAAGGAGAGGGCTCTATCACTTGAAACACAGTGCCATTTCCTGTTTTCTAGTGGTTTATTGGAGATAAGAGTCTCACAGACTTTCCTTCCCGGGTTGGCTTTGAACCATGATCCACAGAACTCAGCCTCTTGGGTAGATAGGATTATAGGCATGAGCCACCAGCACCTGGCCCAACATATATTTTTTGAAAACACACATTACTTTTAAACTGCGTGCCTACATCAGCTTGATAAAAATTACTTTTATTAGATTAGCACAGTACACATGAAGATTCTTATGGTACGTTCTTGCTATGATTTCTAAATCTTTTCATCCTTACCTTCTTCCCACCTGGCTTCTCTAGAGTGAAAACTTCACTCCATATCTGAATTCCAGTGGTTTCTGGGTCAGAGCCTCCTCTCCACGAAAATCCTGTTAATGGTTCTTCTGGGTCACCCAACCAGTTTAAATGGCCACCTTCCTTCTACAGAAGAAATGAGACACACTCACTAAACCCTTGGCACTTGTTTTTTGTGAAGTACTAGCTATCAAACCACACTTCAAGCATGGTAAGCTCCAAAACAAAGCTACATTCCCAGCTCCCACATTAAATCTTTTTTTTTTTTTTAATTTTTAAGCAGTTGTACACAGGAGTTGCCATTCAACAAAGCAGTTTATGAATACCATGTATCTGGTCAATGTTACCCCTTTGAACTTTCTTTTTTTTTTTTTGGGTCCGGTCGTGGGCCTGAACTCTGGGCCTGGGCACTGTCCCTCAGCAATTCAGCTCAAGGCTAGCGTTCTACCACTTGAGCCACAATGCCACTTCCAGCTTTTTTTTCTGCTTATGTGGTGCTGAGGAATAGAACCCAGGGCCTCATGCATGCAATACAAGCACTCTACCACTGAGCCACCTTCCCAGCCCCCTCTTTTCTTCTTTTTCTGCCAGTCTTGGACCTTGAACTCTGGGCCTGGGTGTTATCCCTAAGCTCCTTTTATTCAAGGCTAGACCTCTACCATTTGAGTTACAGAACCACTTCTGGCTTTTTCTGTGATTAATTGGAGGTAAGAGTTTCTTGCCCTGGCTAGCTTCTGGCTTCAAACCGCAATCCTCAGATCTCACCCTCTTGAGTAGCTAGGATTACAGGAATGAGCCACTAGCACCTGGCTGTTTTTTGCTCTTTTCTACCTTGTAACAAACTCATTCTTCCTTACCTGAGAATACAAGTATCGCAGCATGAAGTCCAGAATAAAGGATTTGCCCTTTCGGAAGGCACCAGCCACTGACACCACCACCACATCAAGATCTCGAATGTGTTCCTGTAGAAGGATGCTAGCCAAAGCTTTCTCTTCTAGCTCAAAGGAATGTTGTTCTTTGTGAACCAAAACAACCTGCACTGGACCAGGCTTTCTGTTTTCCATGGCATCACCTGTCAATGTGGGAAGAAAAAAAAAATTCAAAAATATTTCTTATTTTGGTGGTATTGGGGTTTGACTTAGGGCTTTGCATTTGTTAGGCAGGGGCTCTACCATTTGAGCCACATCCCTCATCCCTTTTTGCTTTATTTTTCTGAAAGGGTCTCAAGCCTTTTGCCCCAGCAGGTCTGGACAATTCTCTTACTCATGCTTTCTACAAAGCTGAGGTAACAGGCAATATTTCCATGCCCAACTATTGTGTTGAGGTCAGGTCTTGCTTCCTGCTAGGGCTAACTACAATCCTCTGATCTCTGTCTCCTGTGTAGCCAGTTTCATACATTTTATCCAGCTAGTTTTGAACATTTTATGTACTTAACATTTTCTATATACTCAACAGTATACAAACACACACACAGTTTTTGGTGGTGGTGGTACTAATATTTGAACTCAGGGCCTTGTGCTCACTCAACTTGTTTGCTCAACTGGCACTCAACCATTTAAGCCACTGATTCCAGTCATGCTTTTTGCTAATTATTTTGGAGACAACAGTTTCAAGGACTTTCCTGCCTAGACTAGAACAATCTTCTAAACCTCAGCCTGCTAAATAGTGAGGATTACAGACCTAAATCATCAGCATATGGATTACATTATTTTTAAACATGGAAAAAGCAAAAACCTTCTTTTATTTAAATTACTATAAATGTGGTATACAAAGGGGTTAAGAAAAGTAATGAGTATATTTCTTTTTGGACAATGTAACCCCCTCCCCTCTCTGTTTTTCTCTCTTGTACTCACCTACAAGTTGTATAATTAGTAAGTACCACTGCTGCATTTGTTCACCTTTTGTCCCTCCATTTTTGTGCCTGCCCCTTGCCTTCCCAAAGACAGATAAACAAACAAGACAAAAAGAAAACAACAACAAAAGGAAAAACCTTGTTTCCATTTCCCGGAGTTCATTTTGATTAAGAAAAACCTTTTTAAATAGAGCACAAATACACTATTAAAGGGGGAAAATACAAATTAGACTTCATTAAAATTAAAAATATCTTTTCATTATAAGATGCCAATGATGGTCTGGAGTTCCTCAAAAAAAATGAAACATAGATCTTCTCTACAACCCAGCCATACCACTCTTGGACATCTACCCAGAATGTCATAAGCCAGGATACCATAAAGACGCTTGTACATCCATATGTACTTCAGCACTATTCACCATAGCCAAGTTGTGGAAACATCCCAGGTGCCCTACAATAGATGATCAAAAAACTGTGGCACTTATACACAACAGAATTTTGTACAGCCATTAAAATAATACGTCATTTGCAGGGAAACGAATGGACCTAGGAAAAATCATGTAAAGTGACCTAAGTCAAGCTCAGAAACACACATCTTTTCTTTTATATGTGAAAGCTAGATATAAAATACAAAATAAATTGGTTTCTAGGCATTCATACACTCTAAGACTAAAGGAAAATACTTTTTTTTTTCCCATGGGCCTGGGTGCTGTCCCAGAGCTCTTCAGCTCAAGGTTAGAACTCTATCATTTTATGGTGGGCGCTGATGGCTCATGCCTGTAATCCTAGCTACTCAGGAGGCTGAGATTTGAGGATCACAGTTCAAAGCCAGCCCGGGCAGGAAAGACCGTGAGACTTCTATCTCCAATAAACCACTAGAAAACCAGAAATGGAGCTGTGGCTCAAGTGATAGAGCACTCGCCTTCAGCTGAAGAGCTGAGGGGCAGCACCCAGGCCCAGAGTTCAAGCCCCACGACCAACAACAACAACAAAAAAACTCTACCACTTTGAGCCACAGCACCACTTCCAGTCTTCTGGTGGTCAATTGGAGATAAGAGTCTCACCAACTTTTCTGCCCCGGCTGGCTTTGAACTGTGATCCTCAGATCTCAGCCTCCTGAGTAACTAGGATTACAGACGTAAGCCACCAGGGCCCGGCCAGCAAGGAAAATACTCTCAAGGGAGGAACCCAAAGGCACAACACCTCTGGAATATTAAGATTTTTATTTATCAAAATGAATTCCAGAAAATAGAAACAAGGTTGCTTGTTTTTCCTCTTTGTTTATTTCTTGTTTTTTTTTGTCCTGCTTGTTTATCTATCTTTTGGGGGGAGTGAGGGAGGACATAGAAATGGAGGAACAAAGAGTGAACAAATGCAGCTGTGGTACTCAGTAGATACTATGCTGAAAATTAACTATACAATGTGTGAGTAAGAGCCAGAAGGGGAAGAAGAGAAAGCAAAGGAAGACAATGAAAGAAAAGAAAGCAAAGATAACAATGAGTAAAAAGGCAAGCTATAGGTTCAGAGAAAATGTTCACAATACCTATTTCCAAAGGACTCACATCCAGAATTAATATAGAAATCCCCAAGAGGAGCTAGAAGGGTGGCTCAGTGGCAGAGTGCTTTCCTTGCATGCAAGGTTCGATTCCTTGGGTTCAATTCCTCAGCACCACATAAGCAGAAAAAAGCTGGAAATGACGTTATGGCTCAAGTGGTAGAGCACTAGCTTTGAGCTGAAATGCTGAGGGACAGCGCCCAGGCAGAAAGTTCAGGCCCCAGGACCGACAAAAAAAAAAAAGAAGAAATCCCCAAGAGTCAGGCACCAGTGGCTCATGCTGAGATCTGAGGATCATGATTCAAAGACAGCCTGTAAGCTGGGAAGATGGCTCAGTGGTAGAGTGCTTGCCTTGCATACATGAGACCCTGAATTCGATTCCTCAGCACCACATAAGCAGAAAAAGCCAGAGGTGGCACTGTGGGTCACGTGGTAAAGCACTAGCCTTGAGCTGAAGAGCTGAGGGGCAGAGCCCAGAGTTCAGGCCCCATGACTGACCAAAAAAAAAAGAAAGGGGAGGGGCTGGGAAGGTGGCTCAGTGATAGAGTGCTTGCCTTGCATGCCTCAGGCCCTGGGTTCGGTTCCTCAGCACCACATAAGCAAAAAGAAAAAAGCCGGAAGTGGCGCTGTGGCTCAAGTGGTAGAGAGCCTTGAGCTGAAGAGCTGAGGGACAGCGCCCAGGCCCAGAGTTCAGGCCCCACGACCCAAAAAAAAAAAAAAAAAAGCTGGAAGTAGTGCTGTGGCTCAAGTAGTAGAGTGCTAGCCTTGAGCTGAAGAGCTGAGTGACAGCGCCCAGGCCCAGAGTTCAGGCCCCACGACCAGACCCAAAAAACAAAAACAAAAACAAAAAACAAAGACAGCCTGTAAGACTCTTATCTCCAATAAACCACCAGAAAACCAGAAGTGGCACAGTGGCTCAAGTAGTAGAGTGCTAGAAGTGGTAGAGTGAGCTGAAGAGCTGAGGGACAGCACCCAGGCCCAGGGTTCAGGCCCCACACCAACAAAAAACAAAAAACAAATCCCCAAGAAACAAATAAGCATTCCAAGTTTTAAAACAATGACAGCCAGGAGCCAGTGGTTCACACCTGTAATCCTAACTATTCAGCAGACTGAGATCAAGGATCAAGGTTCCAAGCCAGCCCAGACAGGAGTCTGTGAGACTCTTATCTCTAGTTAGCCATGAAAAAGCTGGAAGTAGAGCAGTAGTTCAAGTGATAGAGCACTGTCCTACAGTAAAAAAGCTAAAGGAAAACACCTAGGCCTTGAGTTCAAGTCCCAGTACTGGCTCAAAAATAAGTAAATAACAATGAACAAAGACTATGGATGGGTACTTGGTCAATAAAGAAGATCCAATGGTCAAGAATCATACATAAAGAGCCAGGCAACAGTGGCTCACAACTGTAATCCTAGCTACTTAGGAGACCGAGATTTGAGGATCACGGTTCAAAAGCCAGCCCGGGCAGGAAAATCTGTGAGTCTCTTATCTTCAATAAACCATCAGAAAACCAGAAGTAACACTGTGACTCAAGTGGTAGAGCACTAGCCTTGAGCTGAAGAGCTGAGAGACAGTGCCCAGGACCAGAGTTCAAGCCCCATGACTGACCAAAAAAAAAAAAACACTAAAGCCACCAATGAGGGCTGGGAAGGGACTCAGTGGTACAGCGCTTACCTTGCATGCCTGAGTCCCTGGGTTCGATTCCTCAGCACCACATAAGCAAAAAGAAAAAAGCCGGAAGTGGCGCTGTGGCTCAAGTGGTAGAGAGCTAGCCTTGAGCTGAAGAGCTGAGGGACAGTGCCCAGGCCCAGAGTTCAAGCCCAATGACTGGACCCAAAAAAAAAAAAAAAAAGCCACCAATGAGTAACAGCACAGCACAACAGATAAAATTTTAAAGACTGACAATATCAACTGTAGGAGAGGAAATAGAGCAGATACAATTGTTATGCATTCTTATTGCAGCATAAAATCATGAGTACCTAGAAAGAGGGAGAAAGGGAAGGGAGAAAGGAAAGGAAGGAAGGAGAGAGGAAGGAAGGGAAGGAGGGAGGGAGGGAGGGAGGGAGGGGAGGAAAAGGAGGAAGGAGGAGGGAGGTAGAAAGGAGGGAGGAACTCAAGGCCAAGATGTCCTTTAATTTTATTGTTGTTGTTGGTCCTGGGGCTTGAACTCTGGGCTTGGGCACTATCCTTGTGCTCTTCAGCTCAAGGCAAATGCTCTACCGCTTGAGCCACAGCACCACTTGCAGTTTTCTAGTGGTTTATTGGAGATAAAGAGTCTCATGAACTTTCCTGCCCGAGCTGGCTTTGAACTGTGATCCTCAGATCTCAGCCTCCTGAGTAGCTAGGATTACAGGCGTGAGCCACCGGCGCCTGGCTTTCCTTTAGCTTTTTAGCTCAAGGCTGCCCCTCTACCACTTGAGCTACAGCTCCATTTCAAGCTTCACGGTAATTAATTAGAGATAAGAGTCTCAAGGACTTTCTTCTCTGGGCTGGCTTAGAACCAAGAACCTCAAGCTGGTGCCAGTGGCTCATGCCCATAATCCTAGCCACTCAGGAGGATGAGATCTGAGGATCACGGTTCAAAGCCAGACTGGTCAGGAAAGTCCTGAGACTCTTATCGCCAATTAACCACCAGAAAACTGGAAGTGGCGCTGTGGATCAAGTGGCAGAGCGCTTTCCTTGAGCTGAAGAGCTCAAGGACAGCGCCCAAGCTGAATTCAAGCCCTACAACCAACAAAAAATAAAAAAAAGAAGCACAAATAAAAGTCCTGAGTGATGGCTGATAATTTTCCAATATTCATTTCTCCTTCCTATTAAGTAATAGGTTTCTAATTGGGCTTTTTTGTTGGTAGTGGTGGTGGTCAAGGATCTTGAACTCAGGGCCTGGGATCTGTTCCTGCTTTTTTACTCAAGATTAATGCTCTACCACTTTGAGCCACAGCACCACTTCCAGTTTTCTGGTAGTTAATTGAAGATAAGAGTCTCCCCCTGACCAAGCTGGCTTCGAATTGTAATCCTCAAATCTCAGCCTCCTGAGTAGCTAGGATCACAGGTGTAAGCCACAAGGACACGGCTATTTAGGCCTATTAACAACCCAATCTTTTTTAGTTTTTTTTGGTGCCAATCCTAGAGCCTGAACTCAAGGCCTGACACTGTACCTGGGCTTGTTTGCTCAAGGCTAGTACTCTAGCACTCCAGCCACAAGATCTGTGTGGTTAATTGAAGGTAAGAGAGACTCATTGATTTTGCTGCCTGGGCAGGTTTCAAACCTTGATTCTGAGATCTCAGCCTCCAGAGTTGCTAAGATTATAGAGATGAGCCATCAGTACCTGGCTTCCAACACAATCATGTAACTGTAGAATAACCATGTGACCAAGTTCTGACATACATCAATGATTTGAAAAGACATAGGCAACTTTCAGATCAGGCATTTTTTCCCCTTTGCTGCTGGTTAAGTGAGAGTGAGTCACTCTGCTTCAAGAACATGAGGGCAACACCCTAAAGCCACAAAAAAGGCAGGGCATAGGATTTATTGCAGCAGAACTGCCATACTGCTTCACTTTTATATAAATGAAAAATGTCTGCCTACACCAAGTGCCAGCTATAATCCTAGCCACTTAGTAGGCTAAGATCTGAGAATCACCATTCAAAGCCAGCAAAGTCAGAAAAGTTCATGAGACTCGTACCTCTACTAAACTTCCAAAAAGCTGAAAGTAGAGTTGTGGCTCAAGAGGTAGAGCACTAGCCTTGAGCAAAAAATGCTTAGGGACAGCACCTAGATCCTGAGTTCAAGCCCCAGGACTGTCACCAAAAGAGAGAAAGAGTTCTGGGAAGGTGGCTTAGTGGTAGAGTGCTTGCCTTGCATGCATGAGGCCCTGGGGTTCGATTTCTCAGCACCACATAAGCAGAAAAAGTCAGAAGTGGCGCTATGGTACAGGTGGTAGAGTGCTAGCCTTCAGCTGAAAAGTTCAGGGACAGCGCCTAGGCCCAAGAGCTCAGGCCTTAGGACTAACAGAGAGGGAGAGAAAGAGAGAGGGAGGGAAGGAAAGAGGGAAAGAGGGAGAGAGGGAGAGGGAGAGAGAAAGACAGTGACAGATTTTGTTTAGCTGAGGGACCTGGGCCTAAATCCTGGCTTTCTCCCCTCCAAATGTAAGTTTAAAAGGACAGGATTTTTTTTTTTTGGTCATTTGTGGGGCTTGAACTCTGAGTCTAGGCGTTGTCCCTCAGCTCTCCAACTCCAACTCAATGCTAATACTCTACCATTTGAGCCACATCGCCACTTTCAATTTTCTGAGTAGTTTATTGGAGATAAGAGTCTCACTGAGTTTCCTGCCCGAGCTGGCTTTGAACTGCAATCCTCAGATCTTAGCCTCCTGAGTAGCTAGGATTACAGGTATGAGCCACTGGTGCCCAGCATTTTTGTCATTTTTTTTATTCAATAATATATCCTCCATGTTTCCAGAGCAATGCCCTCATGAAGTAAACAATAAAAAATTGTAGATTAATCAAATTTCAAAATAGTCACAATGTGACTCTAGAGAAATTTCTAACTACTTTCATCTTCATTTATAAACTTAATACCCATGTCAAAGCACAGCATCTGAGTCATTTCTAGAAACTGAAAGGAAGTTTCTCCTTCCACAAGCTTTTTTTTCCACTGAAACCTGGTACATACTTTTAGCTTTCATCCTAACTATCCTCTTGCAATTAGGATTTACCAGCCAGACTTCTTAGTCTGGGATCAGAGAAACTGTTATATTCAGCCCCAGTATCTCATACAAAATGGTTTCTTCCCTTCGTCCTCCCATTTATTCATTGCTAAACTCCTTGAAAGGTATGTCTTCATCCATTCGTTATCTACCCATTCCCTTTACATCTGGAAACTTGGCTTCCCTCTTAATCTCTCTGTTGAAATCATTCCCTAACTTACCATGACCTCTTTTACCAAAGCCAGTGGCCATTTCAACTCTTACTGAACTCTGCCTTTCTGTGACAAAACTGCCTCTTTTTGACAAAACACAAATTGCCAACTACTTCTAAACCTGGCATATGTTTATAACCTTGTAATTCCAGCAGTGAGAGGAGTTAAGGCAGAAGTAAGGATACACAGTTCAAGGCAAATCTGGGCTACAGAATGAAATACTGTATAGATAGGTGGAAAGGTAAGTAGGTTGGCAAGTAGATAGAGATCAACCAACCTACCTACCAGGTGTATGGTACAGACCTTTAAGCCCAGTTACTCAGAAGGCAGAGATAAGGACTGAGATTTGAGGCCAGCCCAGGCAAAAGAAACATACATGGTGGCACATTATCTGTAATCCTAGTTATTCAGAAGACATAGGTAGGTGGTTCGTGGTTGAAGCTGGCCTGTACAAAAAGTATGAGATGCTATAAGAAAAAAATAAAACTAAAAAAAGCAAAAGATGCTAGAGGCTCACATCTGTAATCCTAGCTAAACTGGGGGCTGAGATCTGAGGCTCCTGGTTTGAAGCCAACCCAGGTGCCTGTGAGACTCTTACTGTCAAGCAACCACCAAAAAGCCATTAGTAGAGCTGTGGCTCGTGGTAGAATGCTAGCCTTGAGCAAAGAAGGTCAGGGACAGTGCTCAGGCCCTGAGTTCAAGCTCCAGGATTGACACCAAATACAAAAGGTAAAGACTTGGCTCAATTGATAAAGTGATGGCTTAGCATGCACAAGTCCCTAAGTTTAGATCCTAGTACAGCCTAGAACAAAAAAAGGCAATCTAGCCTCCTAGCCCTTCCTTTCACTAGATTTTTCTTCTTCAGCCTCCAGTGGGTAGATATACACTAAGGCTGTGCTTCAGTCTCTTCCAATTGTTACTCACTCCCTTTTTTTTTTTTTTTAATTTTTATTGTAAAAATACCGTACAGAGGGGTTACAATTACATGGGCAAGGTAATGAGTACATTTCTTATCAAGCATTGTTGCCTTCTCCTTTGTTTCCCTTTCCCCTCTCCCACCCCTTCCAAATATTCACTCCCTTAATGAGCTCTTATTCTTATCATTGCAACCATACCTCTATTTTTTTGTGTGCTAGTCCTGGGGCTTGAACTCAGGTCCTGGGCACTGTTCCTAAACTTTTTTGCTCAAGGCTAGCATTCTATCACTTGGGCCACAGCTCCAATTCCAGCTTCTTGGTAGTTTGTGAGAGATAAGAGTTTCAAGCAGAGCACCGGTGGCTCACACCTGTAATCCTAGCTACTCAGAAGGCTGAGATCTGAGGATCACAGTTCAAAGCCAGCCCGGGCAGAAAAGTCCATGAAACTCTTATCTCCAATTAACCACTAGAAAACTGAAAGTGGCTCTGTGGCTCAAGCGGTAGAGCGCTTGCCTTGAGCTGAAGAGCGCAGGGACAGCACCCAAGCCGAGTTCAAACCCCATGATCCACAAAAGAGTCTCAAGGAGGGGCTGGGAAGGTGGCTCAGTGGTAGAGTGGCTTGCCTTGCTTGCATGAGGCCCTGGATTCAATTCCTCAGTACCACATAAGCCAGAAGTGGCGCTGTGGCTCAAGTGGTAGAGCGCTAGCCTTGAGCTGAAGAGCTGAGGGACAGCGCCCAGGCTCAGCCTAGAGATCAAGCCCCACGACCGACAAAAAATAAAAAAAAAAACCTTTCAAGGAGCCAAGGGCTGGTGGCTCACACCTGTAATCCTAGCTATACAGGAGGCTGAGATCTGAGGACTGTGGTTCAAAGCCAGCCCAGGCAACAAAGTGTGTGAGACTTATCTCCAATTAACCACCAAAAAACTGAAGTGGAACTGTGGCTCAAGTGGTAGAGTGCTAGCCTTGAGCTGAAGAGCTGAGGGACAGCGCCCAGGCCCAGAATTCAAGCCCTACTACCAAAAATAAATAAATAAGTGAAAGTCTCAAGGACTTTCCTACCTCAGCTGGCTTTGAACAGCAATCCTCAGATTTCAACATCCTGAGTAGCTAGGATTACGGTACAGACATGAGTCACCAGTACTGGTTAATACCTCTATTTTGATGATAAAACTTTATTAGCTCTCTAACGTGCACTTCAATGTTCAAATGTTTAACTGACAAAGAAGATTGTTCCACCCACCTCACTCCCAGGAAGGATATTTGGAAATCTATGAACTTGAAGTCAGGAGACAAGTTCCTATTCCAGTTATACCACTTACAGCCTATGTGATCCTGGGCATGTCCAGTCTTCAGTAAAATGAGTCAAGGGTTTAACACTTACAAGTCTATGTTTAGTATTGTCAAAGATATGCTCTCAGTTACTTCTCTCAAATCTCTCAACACTTCTACATTTTCCCAGTTCTATCTATCCTCTCTCTCTCTGTCTCTCTCTCTTTCTCTCTCTCTCTCTCTCTTTTGGTGCTAGTCCTAGGGCTTGAATTCAGGGCCTGGGCTCTGTCCTTGAGCTTTTTGCTCAAGGCTAGTGCTCTACTATTTGAGCCTCAACGCCACTTAACAGCATTTTTATTGTTTAATTGGAGTTAAGAGTCTCATGGACTTTCCTACCCATTAGATTCAAACTATGATCCTAGGATCTCAGCTTTCTGAATAGCTAAGATTATAGGTGTGAGCCACCAGTACCCAGGTCATTTCTATCTTCTTAGATGCAATAATCCACCCAGTCATACCCTCTTCCTTCCATAATATAAATTCCTGCTTTGGCAAAGCCACTAGTACTCGGCTTCCAGAAATCTTAAAGTCTGAACATTTTACCTAATCTCCAGGGATAGTACCTTTAAATGGCAACCTTACACGCCTTCCCTCCCCCCCTCCCAGTCGTAGGGCTTGTACTCTGGGCCTAGGCACTGTCCCTCAGGTCTTCAGCTCAAGGCTAGTGCTCTACTACTTGAGCCACAGCGCTACTTCCAGCATTTTTTGTCTATTTGGTGCTGAGGAATCAAACCCAGGGCCTCATGCATACAAGGTAAGCACTCTACCACTGAGCCACATTCCTAGCCCCTACAAGCCTTTTTTCTTTAGGGAAGTAATTATTTTCCCAGATCTGCAACTGCAGACTAAGAAAACAGTTTGTGCTATATTACCTGCATTTAAATGAATATGAATAGGGGCTAGGAAGGTGGCTCAGTGGTACAGCGCTTGCCTTGCATGCCTGAGGCCCTGGGTTCGATTCCTCAGCACAAAATAAGCAAAAAGAAAAAAGCCGGAAGTGGCACTGTGGCTCAAGTGGTAGAGCGCTAGCCTTGAGCTAAAGAGTTGAGGGACAGCGCCCAGGCCCAGAGTTCAAGCCCACAACCGGACCAAAAAAAAAAAAAGAATACGAATAACAGATATGACATTTTTACAAATATACAAAGAGTTGGCCTATCTAGAGTTATAGGTAGCATCCTTATGCAATAAAGTAAACTTTTAAAACGTATGTTTTACTATAACCCTAACTACTTAGGAGGTTAAGATCTGCCAGACTATGGCTAGAACTCTAAAATACCCAACAAGGGCTGGGAAGGTGGCTCAGTGGTAGAGTGCTTGCCTTGCATGCATGAGGCCCTGAGTTCGATTCCTCAGCACCACATAAGCAGAAAAAAAGCCGGAAGTGGC
>NW_012267270.1:6292897-6302162 GCF_000151885.1 Dipodomys ordii | reverse complement strand
CGGGCGGCCTGCCCCGGCGCGAGGGCCCCGCCAGGAGCCCCCCCAGCCTCGATTCACGAGCGAGGGATCCGAGTTCCAGCGCCAGGAAGAGCAGAGAGCGGCAGGGAACCAAAGCAGGGAAGGCGTCGGGGGCGACCACGGAGCGGGTCGGGGAGTGGGGGGAAGCGGACGCCTCACCTGCTCCTCTCGAGGCCGCCACTACAGGTCGCTGAGGGGACAACATGGAGCCTCTGCCTTCAGCAGAAGGGGCGCAGAGAGGGGCGGGCTGAGGCGGGCGGGAACCGGGCCCTGGAGGCGGGAAACGGGCGTGGCCTGAGCTCTGGAAGAAACTTGGGGAGAAGGAGGGACTTCGCGGAGCTGCCACCACTGGAGAACCGGGGACGTGTGGACGCGACTTGACAGGCGGCACGGGGCGGGAAAACGCACGCGGCCCTGTCCCGCCACCGCACCGCCGAGTACGCACGCGCAGGCTACCTGTAGCAGTGTACTGGAGGCTCCAGTCCGCTGGGAATTGTAGTCCGGAGCTTTCAGGGCGCGGCCCGCGGCCCTCATTCTGCTCACTCATCCGGGGCGGGGCGGGGGTGGGGCTGGGTGGGATGGGCGAGGGTGTTACGCTACCGAACTACAACTCCCACAAGGCCGTGCGGGGAAGGGAGCGGGAAAGGAGGGACTCTTCCTGCAAATGACTCCGCCCGGTGCCTAGCGTAAAGACCAGGCCCGGGCGGAGGCCGGGGAAGGCTCTTTCCGCGAACCCCCAAACCACCAACGCTAGCCGAAATCTCAGATGGGCGACAGGAAGAAGGCCTCAATCCCGGATGACGTGAACGTTTTTGATGATTTTGACTTCACAAGGACCGGCAGCCCTGACTTCATTACCACCATTATCATCGTTGCCTCCTTTTCCTGACTCATGTCAATGCCTTATGTTCACTATCACCGCTGAGATAGATAATGTGGGGTGGTGTACACCTGTAATCTCAGCAATGGGGATACCGAGGTAAAAAGGATCGAGAGTTCAAGGCCAGTCTAAACTACACTGCAAGTTGAAAGCCAGCCTGAACTATGTAGCCAGCCCCCCTCTCTCTCTCCTTCCTCTCTCTCTCCCTCTCTCTCTCTTCCCCCTTCCCTCCTTCTGTCTCCCTCCCTTTCTTTCTCTCTCCTTTCTTTCTCTCTCCTTCTCCCTTTCTCTCTTTCTTCCTCCCTCCCCACCCCCTCATCTTTTGTAAACCTCAAGCTTACCCAGAACCTTGTTTAGAAACTGTTTTTTCGAACATATCCAAACTGAAGGACAAGATTAGTACAAAATGAAGTTCTCTGAAAAAGATTTTTACTGATACTTCATACAAAATAGGGAAGGTATCACTTGCCACTATAGAAAAATGATTTGGGGATGAGGATAGTTTTTGGGTATAAGTACCTGGTGGAAATTATGGGTAACTAAAACATCCCAGGGTCAACACTATATTACTATGACCTCATTCACTCAACAAATGATTGTACTTTCTTCCTTCAGCCTCAACTTGGAACTATTAGAGCCTACAGCCTAACCTGAATCTCACTCAGCTACCTTGAGCCCTTGAGCTATATTTTTTTTAACTTCTTAAGTGATTGGCCTGAGGTAGAAAAGAAGTAATTCTGCCTTATCCTATCTAAAGAGAACTTGTTTTAGTTCCATCTCCCCCTGGCTTTCTGATTATCCTCACACTCTGCAAGATTGTTTGGGAAATCTATGCCAGGCATTGGTGGCTCATACCTGCAATCCTAGTTATTCAGGAGGCTGAGATCTGAGGCTCATAACTTGAAGCCAGCCCAGGCAGGAAAGTCTATGAGGCTCTTATCTTCAATTAACCAACAACAACAAAAGCCAGAAGTGGAGTTCAAGCCCTAGGATGAGAATAAATAACTTTTTTTGGTCAGTTGTGGGGCTTGAACTTGGCCTGGGTGCTGTCCCTAAGCATCTTTGTGCTACGACTTGAACCACAGCACCACTTCTGAGTTTTGAGTGGTTTATTGGCGATATGAGTCTCTCGGGGAGTTTTTCTAGCCTCCTGAATAGCTAGGATCATAGGCGTGAGCCACTGGCACCCAGCAATTAATAAATTTTTAAAAATTAAATCTAAGTCAGATCTAGGCCAACTAGAGACAACAAGAAACTAGAGAAGTGAATGAACATCAGGGCAAGAGGTTATTGCTATGTAGAAAGCATTAGGAAATCACACAAATACAGGGCATGCTCTAAAAGAAAGGCCAATGACTTGACATAATTACAACTCATTGTATAAGAATTTGAAATTGGGGCTGGGAAGTTGACTCAGTGGTAGAGTACTTGACTTGCATGCATACAGCCCTAGGTTCTATTCCTCAGCACCAAATAAGCAGAAAAAAACCTGGAAGTGGCACTGTGGCTCAAGTGGTAGGGCGCTAGCCTTGAGCTGAAGAGCTGAGGGACAGCGCCCAGGCCCAGAGTTCAGCCTCTATGACCAACAAAAAAACAAACAAACAAAAAAGAAGGGCTGGGAAGGTGGCTCAGTGGTAGAGTGCTTGCCTTGCATTCATGAAGCCCTGGGTTTGATTCCTCAGCACCACATAAGTGGTGCTGTGGCTTAAGTGGTAGAGCGCTAGCCTTGAGCTGAAGAGTTGAGGGACAGTGCCCAGGCCCAAAGCTCAGGCCCCATGACAGCAAAAAAAACAAAAAAATAATTTGAAATTGCTTACATATGCCAGCATTCTCTATTCTCCTTCTCCGCACTACAGTTCTCCATGAGACATTGTGTGTGTGTGTGTGTTTGCATGAATGCATGGGCTTGCACATGTGTGGCAGGCAATCCTAGGGCTTGAACTCAGGGCCTGGGCACTGTCCCTGAACTTCCACACTCCAAGATAGTTCTCTACCACTTGAGCCACAGCCCCACCTGTGGCTTTTTTTTTTTTTTTTTTGGTCAATCATGGGGCTTGAACTCTGGGCCTGAGGGCTATCCCTCAGCTCTTCAGCTCAAAGCTAGTGCTCACTTGAGCTGCAGCGACAATTCTGGTTTCTGGTGGTTTATTGGAGATAAGAGTTTCACGATGCCCGAGCTGGCTTTGAACCATGGTCCTCAGATCTCAGCCTCCTGAGTACTAGGATTACAGGCATGAGCAACCGGCGCCCGGCCCTCTGGCTTTTTTTTTTTTTTTTGGGGGGGGGGTCTGGTCGTGGGCCTGAACTCTGGGCCTGGGCACTTTCACTCAGCTCTTCAGCTCAAGGCTAGCAGTCTACCACTTGAGCCACAGCACCACTTCTGGCTTTTTAATTTTTTTGCTTATGTGGTGCTGAGGAATCAAACCCAGGGCCTCATGCATGCAAGGCAATCACTCTACCACTGAGCCACTTTCCCAGCCCAAATACCTAACTTTTTCTATGGAAAAATCCTCCCTGTTGTATGTTAAGGACTCCCAATAAAGCTGCACTGAAATCCATCCCATTGGGAAGTAAAGAGAAAATACTGGCATTATAACAGTCTTGGCACAACATCCTCAATGTCACAAGGGGCATCAGCCTTCCTCATACCTGGAAGAAGCTTGTAGCATTTGAAACAATATATTACGGAAGTGGCGCTGTAGCTCAAGTGGTAGAGCACTCGCCTTGAGCTGAAGAGCTGAGGGACAGCGCCCAGGCCCAGAGTTCAAGCCCCATGACAGACAAAAAATAAATTAATAAATAAAATAAAATAAAATATCAGCCTTGAACATCACAATAACAACAACAAAAAAAATATATTACATTTTAGGTGGATTTTAGGATTAGTCACAGCTTAGAAAGCAACCTCCTCCCACATGAGAAACATATTTTGCTGTTTTTACTTATTTTCAAGTATCCAGAATCATCACAACAAAGGACATTTAAAATGCTAAATATTGATTAAATCGATTATAGCTGCCTTCAGCCATCTCATTTTGAATTGGATTCCATGACATGACCAGGGATTGATCTGTCCTTGTGTTCTACTAAGAGGTGACACATAGACACATTTGAATGGGTAAAACTATTGGCTTTGGGTCAGACTAACCTGGAAATGAATTTTGGCTCTAATGCTCATTAGCTGTGCAAGCTTGGATGAGTTAATTAGTCTCTGCTTCGTCATTCACAAAATACAAATACCCACAAAATTGCACTGATGACTTATGTGTGGATAATGCTGAATAGTTATCATCATGTTCATGTGGCAAAACAAAGCCATAAATAGTCAAACTTCATATTTTATAAAGCACCAAATAGCAAAATTATTTTCTACAATGATGCCCACTGTGACTCAGGTTCCAAAGCTTTCCAAAAACAGAGCATTTATGTCCCAGGCACTATGCTAGGCAATAATGAATCTGCATAAAACACATTCCTGTCCTCCCAAAGACTCAATGTCTTATAACAAGTAAATATCACTCCCCATGATTGTACTGGGACAAAACAACTTAGAACAGAAGTTATCTCCCTGGACACCATTTAAACATCTACCTACAGTTTAGGGTGTACTAGAGCACGTGCTTAGCATGAATAAGGCCCTGTGTCTTACCCCTAGCCTGTGGTTCAAGTGACAGAGTACTATCCTTGAGTGAAAAAGCTAAGGGAAAGGCCCAGGCCATAAGTTCAAGCCCAAGGACGGGCACCAAAAAAAAAAGGTGCACTGTCTTATACCAGCAGTTCTTTATGCATCCTGTGTTTATAGATTGCATCAACAGGCCACATGGAATGTTCAGCGGAGTTTTATGAAAGTACATTCTATGCTGTTACCATGAGGATGAAATTGCCTAATGATAGAGTTCTCAAAACATATCCCTATCATTAATTGACTCATCAGTGTATATACACTATTGATTATTTATATTGGTGCTAAGGATCAAATTAGGACCTTCTGCATGCTAAAAAAAAAAAAGCACTCTAACATTGAGCTAGACCCCAGATCTATATGTATGTATGTATATGTTTGTATGTATGTAAATTATATGTAAATGTATTTTTTGCGTGTTTTTGTTTTTGTTTTTGCCAATCCTGGGGCTTGAACTCAGGGCCTAAGCAAGCACTGTCCCTGAGCTTTTTTTGCTCACTTAAGCCACAGTGCCACTTCTGGCTTTTTCTGTTTATGTAATGCTGAGGAATTGAACCCAGGGCTTCATGTATGCAAGGCAAGGACTCTACCACTAAGCCATATTCCCAGCCCCTATTCTTTTGTTTTTTTAGAAGGATTGTACTATATAGCCTAGGCTGGTCTTGAAGTCACAGTCCTGCCTCAGGTCTCTGGAGTGCTGTGCTTACAGGTCTGCACCATGATGTTAAGCCTCTCATTTTTTATTTTTGTCAACCATGGGGCTTGAACTCAGGGTCTGGGCTCTGTCCCCGGGCTTTTTTGCTCAAAGCTAGCAATCTATCACTTTGAGCCTCAGTGCTACTTCTGGTTTTCTAGTTGTTAATTGGAGATAAGAATCTATGAGTGCTGGGGCTGGGAAGGTGGCTCAGTGGTAGAGCACTTGCCTTGCATGCCAGAGGCCCTGGGTTCGATTCCTCAGCACCACATAAGCAAAAAGAAAAAAGCCGGAAGTGGTGCTGTGGCTCAAGTGGAAGAGCGCTAGCCTTGAGCTAAAGAGCTGAGGGACAGCGCCCAGGCCCAGAGTTCAGGCCCCATAACCGGACTCAAAAAAAAGAAAAAAAAAAGAAAAGAGTCTATGAGTGCCATAGACTTTTTTTTTTGGTCTGGTTGTGGGGCCTGAACTCTGGGCCTGGGCACTGTTCCTCAGCTCTTCAGCTCAAGGCTAGCGCTCTACCACTTGAGCCACAGCACCACTTCCGGCTTTTGTTTTCCTGCTTATGTGGTACTGAGGAATCGAACCCAGGGCCTCTGGCATGCAAGGCAAGTGCTCTACCACTGAGCCAACTTCCCAGCCCTGCCATAGACTTTTTTTTTTATTGTGAAAATACTGTACAGAGGGGTTACAATTATATGGGAAAGATAATGAGTACATTTCTTATCAAGCATTGTAGCCTCCTCCTTTGTCTCTCCTTCCAATCCCTTCCCATCCTTCCCCCCCACCCCCACCCCCCTTGCCATAGACTCTTATCTTATGGACTCTTCTCAAAGTCAGCTGCCAGGGCTGTTTTTGTTTTTTTTTTTTTTTGGTCGGTCCTGGGCTTGAATTCTGGGCCTGGGCACTCTCCCTGTGCTCTTCAGCTCAAGGCGAGTGCTCTACCACTTGAGCCACAGTGCCACTTCTGGTTTTTTAGTGGTTTATTGGAGATCAGAGTCTTCATGGACTTTCCTGCCCAGGCTAGCTTTGAACTGTGATCCTCAGATCTCAGCCTCGTGAGTAGCTAGGATTATAGATTTAAGCCACTGGCGCCCAGCCAGGGCTGGCTTTCTCAGATCTCTGTTCTCAGATCTCTACCTCCTGAGTAGCTAAGATTACAGGCATGAGCCACCAGTGCTCTGGTATTTGAGATTGAAACCAGGGCTTCAAACATGGGAAACACAGTCAACCGCTATACTATATTCTCAACTAATTTAAATTTTCAATATATGTCCTTGTTTTCTAAAATGAAGAAGGAGTAGGGGCATAGCTCAGCAGTAGAACATGTGCTTATTATGACAAGGAAAAACACTGAGTTCAATCCCCAAAATAAAAACATTGAGATAAGAAAATACCTCTCGAAATCTTAGTCCCAAAAAAGACAAGATAAGCTGGGTGCTGTTGGCTCACGCCTGCCATCCTAGCTACTCAGAAGGCTGAGATCTGAGGATCAGAATTTGAAGCCAGTGCAGGCATAAAAAGTCTATGAAAGTCTTATCTCCAGTAAACTACTCAGAAAAAGCTGGAAGTGGGTCTGTGGTTCAGGTGGTAGAGCATTAGTCTTGAGCACAAAATGGCTCAGGGACAGAGCCCAGACCCTGAGTTCAAGCCCCAGGATGGGCAAAAAAAAAAAAAGACAAGACACAGGAAGGAAAGCCCTCGTATAATATCTCAGCAGTAAAAGTTAAACTCCTGAGAAATAAGCTCCAGTTAGCACCTTCAAAATCTCTAGTGAAGGATTGAAGGTGTAGCTTAGTTGGTAGAGTGGCAGCCAATGAGCAAAGTGTCAGGAACTGAGTTTGAGTTTGAGTTCTAGTCTTAGAACAACAACAACAACAAAAAGAACAAAAGTCCATGTGAAGCTGGGCATTAGTGGCTCCTATGTACAATCCTAACTACTCAAGAAGCTCAGAAGATCTGGAGATCTTCTGAAGATCATGGTCTAAGACCAGCCTTAGATGCCGGGTGCTGGTGGCTCAGGCCTGTAATTACAGCTTACTCAGGAGGGTGAAACTCTTATATCCAATAAACTGCCAGAAAACCGGAAGTGGTGCTGTAGCTCAAAGTAGAGCACTAGCCTTGAGCTGAAGTGCTGAGGGACAGCTCAGGCCCAGAGTTCAAGCCCAAGACTGACAAAACAAAAAACAAAGAAAACAGCCTAAGAAAATAAATATGAAGGCTGGGAAGTTGGCTTAGTGGTAGAGTGCTTGCCTTGCATGCATGAGTCCCTGGGTTCCATTCCTTAGTACCACATAAGCAGAAAAAGCTGGAAGTGGCACTGTGGCTCAAGTGGTAGAGCACTAGTCTTGAGCTGAAGAGCTGAGGGACAGCACCCAGGCACAGAGTTCAGGCCCCACAACTGACAAAATAAAGAAAGAAAGAAAATAAATGAGGGTCTCTTTATCTCCAGTTAACCAGCAAAAAACCAGAAATGGAAGTATAATTCAAGTGTGCTTGTTCAAAAAGCCAAGTAGAAGCTTGAGCTTGAGGCCCTGAATTTCAAGCTCCAGTACCGCTCACGTGCACACACACACACAGATGTCATGTAAAGGAGCTCAAGAAACTAATTTCCCCCAAAATTAATAACACAATTAACAAATGGGCAAAGAAGTTAAATGGAGACTTCTCAGAAGAACTAACAAATGCTCAACATCCCTGGCCATAAAAGAAATGCAAATCAAAACAATATCATGATTCCCTCATGCCCCAGTAAGATTGTCTAGTATTGATAATTCAAATAATACAAATGCTGGCAGGGATGTGGGGGAAAGGAGCCCTATTACACTGGTGATGGAAATGTAAGCTAGTACAACCACTCTGGAAGATGATTTGAAGATTCCTCAAAAAACTAAACACAGAACTTTCCTATGGTCCAGCTATACCATACTTGGGCATTTACTTAGACCATTGCAAGTCAGGACATGGTAAAGACATTCGCACATCCATGTTCACTGCTGCACTATTCACAATTGCCAAATTATGGAAATAGCCCAGATGCCCTACAACAAGTATGGTACATATACACAATGGAATTTTGCTCATCCATTAGAATATTATGTCATTTGCAGGGAAATGGATGGACCTAGAACAAATCATGCAAAGTGAGGTAAGCCAAGATCAAAGAGACAAACAGAGCATGTTTTCTTATGTGCAGAAGCTAGATCTAAAATACAACTATGTATGATAACATAAACAGGGCACAATGCATTTACAAACAAACAAACTGATTAAAGGACAGTATACTTAGGGAACAAGTCCAAAGGCAAAACATCTCAGAACAACTAAAGTGCTGTTTATCAAAATGAATAACAGGAAACAGAAATACATTTTGAGGGTGTGGGCAAAGGAAGGCACAGAAATGGAGGGAGAAAGGGTGAACACTTGCAGTCATATTCAATTTCCATTATGCAAAAATGAACTATGGAACTTAAGGGTAGGGCTAGGAGGGGGGAAATGAAGGAGAACCTAAAGGAAGGAGTGACATTGACCAAGAAAAATTGTACTCATAACCTGAGTAATGGGATTGCAACTCTTCCTTTGTACAACTACTTAATAAAAAAAATGAAAACAAAATGTCAGGTGAGCACACATAGGGGAAAGGCAGTCTCTTCAACAAATGGTGAGAAGAGGATATACATATACATAGGAAGAAGAACGAAACTAGATCACTTCTGCTCATCATACATGGAAATCAATGCAGAATAGATCAAAGACCTAAATGAGATTACTATAAGAAAAGAAGGCATACATAATCACCAAATATCAGGAAAATATAAATCAAAACCACAATGAGGGCTGGGAATGTTGCTTAGTGGTAGAGTGCTTGCCTAGCCTGCATGAAGCCCTTGGTTCGATTTCTCAGTATCACATAAACAGAAAAAAAGCCAGAAGTGGTGCTGTGACTAAAGTAGTAGAGTGTTAGCCTTGAGCAAAAGAAGCTCAGGGGCCGGGC
>NW_012267270.1:6285419-6292447 GCF_000151885.1 Dipodomys ordii | reverse complement strand
AAAAAAAAAAAAAAGGAATGCAAATCCATACAGCCATTATGGAAAATATGGAAATTCCTTAAAAAAAAAAAAAAACTGCCTGGCACCTGTGGCTCACGCCTGTAATCCAACTACTCAGGAGGCTGAGATCTGAGGATCACCGTTCAAAGCCAGCCTGGGCAGGAAAGTCAGTGAGACTCCTTTTTTGCTGTTGTTGTTGGTTGTGGGTCTTGAACTCTGGGCCTGAACGCTGTCCCTCAGCTCTTCAGCTCAAGGCGAGTGCTCTACCAACTTGAGCTACAGCGCCACTTATGGCTTTCTGGTGGTTTATTGGAGATAAGAGTCTCTTGGACTTTCCTGCCTGGGCTGGCTTTGAACCGCGATTCTCAGATCTCAGTCTCCTGAGTAGCTAGGATTACAGGTGAGAGCCACTGGCGACCGACCGTGAGACTTTTATCTTCAATAAGCCACCAGAAAACTGGATGTGGTGCTGTGACTCAAGTGGTAGAACGCTTGCTTTGAACTGAAGAGCTGAGGGACAGGCCCAGAATTCAAGCCCCATAACCTACCTAAACAATAACAACAACAACAAAAACTGAAAACAGAACTGTATTATGATCTAGCTATCTATTGGCTATATATCCAAAGGATGCAAAATCTAAGACAGCTGCATTCCTATGGTTTGTGCTTGTTGTTGTTATTATTATTTTATTTATTTATTTTTGGTCCGGTCGTGGGGCCTGAACTCTGGGCCTGGGCACTACTGTCCCTCAGCTCTTCAGCTCAAGGCTAGCACTCTACCACTTGAGCCACAGCACCACTTCCAGCTTTTTTCTTTTTGCTTATATGGTGCTGAGGAAGTGAACCCAGGGCCTCAAGCATGCAAGGCAACGTTCTACCACTGAGCCACCTTCCCAGCCCCTGGCTTCAAACTTTCTATTCAGCCCAGGCTAGTGTCACACTCAAGATCCTCCTGCCTCAGCCTCCCAGGTGCTGAGGTTGCAGGTGTGAACTACTCTATCTGGCTTCCCATGTCTCTTTCACTTTTGTTCACAAGAGCTAAGGTAAGGAAGGATTTAACCAAGAAGTCCATCAATTAATGAACAGACAAGGAAAATATAGTATACCCCAGGATATTGGGGCACACTCATAATCTTAGCTACTTAGGAGGGTGAAATTGGGAGAATCATGGTTTTTGGCCAGCCCAGGCAAAAAGTTCAACCAATAGGTGAGTATGATGGTATTTCTTTGTCATCCCAGCTACGTAGGAGACTGAAATTGGGAGGATCTTAGTTACAGGCCAGCCTGAGGGGGAGAGAGAGGAGTCTACAATCTAGAAGCTGGTGTTTTATGCCTATAATCCTAGCTACTCTGGAGGCTGAGATCTGAGGATCCTGGTTACAGGCCAGCATTGGCAGTAAGGTACATGAGACTTACCTCCAATTATCCAGCCAAAAGTCAAAAGTAAAGTTATAGCTCAAATGTTAGAATTTCAGCCTTGAATGAAAATTTTAAAGGATAGGGTCCAAGCACTGAGTTCAAGCCCCAATACTGGTGCACATGCAGGCATGCACACACACAAAGCAACCCCCTCATTTGCTTAAAACCATCATGCTTCTTTACTTTTAACAACCTTATCCCTCATTTCTATTTTACTCAGAGCTTCTTCCTAAAACCTCCCCACACTTGTTTTCCCCCCCTGTGGCTATACCCAAGCTAGTTTGTAAGCTCACTGAAGATAGAATAAACATTATAGTATAATTGGGGTTCCTCCAAAGTTCCCAGAATAGTGTCATACACACAACTAGTGATCAAGAAACACTTACCAAACAAGTCATATGTATACACACACAAACATTCCCAAGGAAAAATTAATCTCTGGGAAGTTGACAGGTACAGCTAGTAAGGGAAGCATGAAGATAAACAGCTTCAAGAATTAGATCTAGTACAAAGGCTAGAGATGTGTGTATACACACACATATAATTTTTTTTTTTTTGGGTCCGGTCGTGGGGCCTGAACTCTGGACCTGGGCACTGTCCCTCAGCTCTTCAGTTCAAGGCTAGTGCTCTACCACTTGAGCCACAGCGCCACTTTCGGCTTTTTTTTTCTTATGTGGTGCTGAGGAATCAAACCCAGGGCCTCGAGCATGCAAGGCAAGTGCTCTACCACTGAGCCACCTTCCCAGCCCCACACACATATAATTTAAATATATAAATAAAAGCAAATGACATACATTAGAAACAGCCACATGTGACATGTATGTATTTTGGTCTGAAGGGATTGCCAGGACCAACAATGCCTCTTCATTTTTTGGCTTTTCTGTTTCTGGATTTCACAGAAATGGGCTTTCTTTCCAGTGGGGTCTACAGGTTTTCTGTGTGTGTATGTGTGTTGGTAATGGGGCTTGAATTCATGGCCCAGGTGCTATCCCTGAGCTTTTGTGTTCAAGGATAGTGCTCTACCACTTAAGCTACAGCTCCACTTCGGGCTTCTGTGTGGCTAATTGGAGATAAAAGTTTCACAGACTTCTCTGCCTGGATTGGCTTCAAAGCACAATCCTTGATCTCAGTCTCCTGAATAACTAGGATGACAGTCCTAAGCCACTGGTGCTTAATCAAGGGGTCTTCAGTTTTTTAAAAAGGGCTGTTAGTTTTAAGTACCAGCATTACTTATTTCCTGATCCAGCACTTAATAACAGATTTTTTTAAAAAAAGGAAACTCACATCAGAACACAGAGATGATTGACTTGGTTATCATATTGGCTTATATTTTCTTTTGCCATCTAAGGGACAGTTTGCTGCATTATCCACTCATGCCTTAAGTGCCAAGATAAGATATTTGCCATGGAGTTATTTTGGGAAATATCCAGTGCCTTTTGGAGAGCAATGCAATGCCAGGATGTTGTTTGGGCTTCACTTGACCTTAAAAACTGTCAAGGGCAGATGTAGTTGTAGAAGATTTCCACTGATCACTTTTCCTCTCTGCAGCAGCCTGGCTGACTACCTCCCCCATCCTAAGGCTGCATCTTTGTAGGATTTGCTGAAACCACAACTGCACTTTGGGTCATCCATTGCTGCTTTAACAATAACAAAGCCAAAAGCCTTTTTATTATTTCTAAAACACATTCCCTTAAAAATAAACAATAATAGGATTATGCACCTTTCAGATATTTTAACCGGCTCTGACTTTGGCAAGCTAACTCAAAAGAAAAAAACAAACAAAACAGAACTCAATATGAGCTAAATTTAGTTTTAAATATATTTCCTGCTAAAGACCCCTCTTAGGTTTTGAATAAAATTCAATTATGTGTATTTGTGCCTTGTTCTGAAATTTTTTTAATATTTCATCACCCCAAGAATAACCAGGATATTCTTACCTCCAGGCTTTTCTTTCCTTATTAACTCAGCATTTTTCCCTCCCTTCGAGGTACGTCTTCTCTATCTCAGAGCTTATTGGAAGGAAAAGCTAACCTGACCACCCAAGGTGGACCCCTTCTTTGGGAACAGCAGCGAGATAAAAATGTGAAGCCACTGTGTGACTGCATTGCGGTGTGCTCGGAATGAGTAATAGCTTTTCATTCTGTATAACATCATTCTCCACCTCCCAAACTCGGGCCGGTGCCACCTCTGCCTCGCGGTGAGCCGGTATTACGACACATCCCGATCAGTTCTGAACGCACCTAGGGCCTAGTCTCCCACGGGGTTTTCACTTTCACAGGCAAGGGGGCACACGCATCCGACAAAAGTAAAGAGCCTTTCCAGCTAATGGAAGCACAAAGAAACTTCCATTGTTAAAATACGAATTATGCCAACAAGAAAACATTCACATCGCGATCTATGAAAAGAATTCTACCCGCAGCGCCTGGCTTTCGGTCGCAGTGGTGCGCGGTTTTTTGGCGCGTAGCCACGCCCCTTACGTCAGGTTTCATTCCCCCACCCACACCCCCTGGGGCGCGCCCCACCCCGGCCGCCAGAGACCGGCCTTGCCCCTCCCTCCCCACAGAAGCGCAGGGACAGTTCTTGCGTCTGCGCAGTGCGTTATTGCGCGCCCCCGCGGCCTCCGCCCGCCCCTGCCGCGCGCCCGAAGACTCCTTGTGCGCATGCGCACTCGTGCTCCGTCCCAGTCGCCGTGCTCGGCTCAGTCAGTCAGTCTGCGGGAGTCTGTCCTCGGAGTAGGCACTTGAAGGCGCTACGGAAAGCCAGCGACCCGATTATTCTATCTTCCCTCCCTCTCTCCCGCCCCACATCTCTCTTCACCCTTCTCCCGCTTTTGCTCGAGCAGCCATGGCGGACTCGTCGGCGGCCACTCAATCCCCGTCAGTCTCCTCGTCGTCCTCCGGGGCCGAGCCGTCCGCGCCCGGCGGCGGCAGCGGGAGCTCGGGAACCTGCCCCACCCTAGGGACCAAGAGCTGCGGCTCCTTCTGTGCGGGTGAGGCGCGTGGGGATCCCCTCCCCCTTTCACCGCGGTGGGAGGGTGAGCGGGTCGGTGGGCCCGGGGTCTGGGCGGGCCGGGGGGGGCAGCGAATTCCCCCGGCCGGCCGGGTGGCTTCAGCCCCGGGGCGGGGGGCGGGGAGCGGGAAACCGACGTTAGGGAAAAAGTGGGGGTGGGGAAGCTCAAGGTCTTGGAGGCGGTGAGGAAATAACGGGGTGTTAACAAAACAGGTTGGGGGCGGGGAGGTAATGTAGAGAGTGGGCGTTGACGCCGAGCCCCGGCAGGTGGGGGAACAGCCGCTCGGGGGGAAGAGCCGGGTGACATGGAGAATTTGCTCGACGCCTGGAGACGGGATCGTGTTCGGGGGAGGCTCAGGAGCCCTCGGTGGAGCTGGGGTGATTTAGTAGTGGAGGATTAGCGAGGTTGAGAGGATTGTGACAGGTGGGTCGTGGTGGGGGAGAGAGAGAGAAAAAAATGACTCGTTACAATTTGGGGGGGATTGGTGGTGAAAGGGTTGCATTGCGGGTTTGCAAACAGGTATTGACATAACTAGACAGGCCTGATGATCCTCCAAAAAAATGTTTTTTTGTTTGCCTGTGGGGAGGATGAGGAAGTTTAATGGAAGCCTATTTCTTTACTATTTTCGGCTAGACTCGGCTTGGGTTTGGGGTGGTTTTTTTGCGGGGGGGGGGAGCGGGTAAGGTTTTGAGGTAGAGGACGCGTGATGAGAATAGCTCAGGAAGGTTTGGGAGGGAGCTGCTGATGGTCCAAGATGGATCCTTGGCTGTATCTGCACTACAGCCGGCTCTTCCTTGGCGCAGCGTGGGGGCTGGGGACACGCATTGCTTATATTCTAGAAGATAATAAAGAGAATCATGCCAAGCCATCCACATGTTTTGATTTCATATTTTCTATGTGCTGGTATTGATATATAACAAAAGAGGGTGTTTACTGCAGAAGTGGGGTGGGGGTGGGAGGGGGAAAGGGGAGAAAAATTCAGACAAAGCCAAAGGCTGGTTGAGCCCCTTTCTTCGATTTCTGAAAAGCTAGGGGGGAAGCTTGGGCCTCCTTTAGTTTCTATTGTATATGCGTCTGCCTGCTGGTGGGAGCTGACTGGCAAGCTCCTTGTGCAGAGCTGCAGTGCAGATGCCTTCTGGAGGAAAAGTATGCACCCCTGGCAGGTGGTGGTTCTTAAAGGAACTGAGCCTTTGAAGGAAAAAAAAAAGGATTTGTCAAAGGAGGGATTTTTAGAGGTTTAAAAATATTTCATTGTCTCCTTTGGCAGAGTCTTGGGTTGATCATTGTAAAGAACATAATATTCCTGATCCTACCCTTCAATATATTCTCTACATTTTTGCTTTTCATTTTTTCCAAACAATGGATTGCCACCTGTCTAAGAGCTTCAGTACTCTATTGGATTTTCCAGGGTGGTCATGGCCATTTGTGTAGACGTAGTATTAGAGGAAGCTTCTGCAGATGAAGGAATGAGGCAGCAGATTTAGAACCTTCACTCCCTTTAAATCACCAGCATTTCTCCTCCAGATTTTTATATTCTGGACTAAAATCCAACTGAACAGCAGCATCCCTATAACATAATAACTTGGCTTTAATAGTTTACTGTCTTTTTAGCCTTTTTATGTGTCCCTTTTGCTCTTTTTTGGGGGAGAGGGAGGTTGGTAGTCAGGCTTGAACTCAGGGCCTTGGCACTGTCCCTGCTCTCTTTTGCTTAAGGCCAGCACTCTGCCACTTTGAGCCACAGCACCACTTCTTGTTCTTGAGTGGTTAATTGGAGATAAGAGGGACTTTTCTGCCAGAGCTGGCTTCGAACCACAATCCTCAGATCTCAGCCTCCTGAGTAGCTAGGTAGGATCATATGCATGAACCACCTGTGCCCAGCTCCTGTTGCTTATTTTTGTTTTTCAATTTTGATTCAGACCTAAGTTTTAGGAATTGGTCTTTTGTGCTCTATCTATGACAGATGTTAAATATTGAGGAGTCTTTCTAGTTAGTAAGCAGCCATTTAAGATTTAGTCCTTGCCAAATGGTGAAATCATTTGACAATTAATTTTTAACATTTTACTTATTTTTTTATTTTGTCTTGGTTTTTTTGAGACAATCTCAGTATTTAGCCCAAGTGTTATTAAATTCTCAGGCCCTTCTTTTTTTTTTTTTTGGGTCCGGTCATGGGGCCTGAACTCTGGGCCTGGGCGCTGTCCCTCAGCTCTTCAGCTCAAAGCCAGCGCTCTACCACTGGAGCCACAGCACCACTTCCGGCTTTTTCTGTTTATGTGGTGCTGAGGAATTGAATCCAGGGCCTCATGCTTGCAAGGCATGCACTCTACCGCTGAGCTACCTTCCCAGCCCCATCTCAGGCCCTTCTTTAGTCTTGAATGGTATAGGTATTTGCTACCACACCCAGAGAAAATCAGCTTGTTTATTCCTTTAATGCACTGTTATGAAAGAATTGGCTTTGTATGGGCTGGGCAGGTGGCTCAGTGGTAGAGCACTTGCCTTGCATGCATAGGCCCTGGGTTCGATTCCTCAGCACCACATAAGCAAAAAGAAAAAAGCCAGAAGTGGTGCTGTGGCTCAAGTGGTAGAGCGCTAGCCTTGAGCT
>NW_012267270.1:6279803-6284254 GCF_000151885.1 Dipodomys ordii | reverse complement strand
TTTTTTTTTTTTTTTTTTTTGCTCAAGGCTAGCACTCTACACAAGGCAGCACTACTTCCAGCCTTTTCTGTTTATGTGGTACTGAGGAATCGACCCAGGGCTTCATGTATACTAGGCAAGCACTCTACCACTAAGCCACATTCCCAGCCCCCAAAAAACAATTTTTGTGTGTGTATACCAGTATTGGGGCTTGAAGTAGAGTCCTAGGCACTGTCCCTTAGCTTTTTCTCTCAGGACTGGCACTCTATAATTTGAACCACAGCTCTGCTTCCAGCTTTTTGGTGGTTAAATTGGAGATGAGAGTCTCATGGACTGTACTGCTAGAGTTGACTTTGAACCAAGATTCTCAAATCTCAGCTTCCTGAGGAGCCAGAATTACAAACATGAACTATGGGCATCTGACAATTTGTCTTAATTGACCTATCCAGAAATTAATTTTAGCATGTTAGTTTCAATGTATAGATAGGAAATGAATGATGGCCCTCTCTGGTCCAGTGTTTTAGGTACTAGTACAAGCTTGCACATAGTATGTATGCTTAGAGACCAAAACTAAAAGGAATCTGACCACCTGCTCAGCATTGACATTGTGCTTTACACATGTCAGATTCTCAGGGGTGCTATGATATGGTGAAACATGATATCACCTAGATTTCAATCCTAGCCTTGTCTCTTACTAATTGAATGACCTTGTACAAATTCTGAGCCTTCATTTTCTAAGAAAATATTAAAATGGTGATAATTGTTTGTATATAAATTATTAAACATACTTGAAAATCTTTTTTCCATAGAAAATAGTAGTACTAGTAGTATGAAGGAATAAGATACAGATACAATATAGACATTGTCCTTGTGTCCTTAAGTACTGACTTATTAAATAACAATACCTAATTAATAATATTTGCAAGTTAAAAGCTGTTTTCACGTAGACAACACATAACAGTTGAATTACAAGCTAGAAAGCACAGTCTTCATAAGAAAATAATTTTTGGTGATACTATATATTCAACTCAGTACTTCCCAATTGCTGGGTAAGCACCCTATTACTTGAGCCACGGCTCAAATTCTTTTGCTTTTTGGTTTGCTTTTCAGATGGGGTGTCTTGTTTTTGCCTATGCTAGCCTCAGACCATGATCTTCCTCCCTCTGCCTCCCAAATAGCTAAGACTGCTAACTTTTGCCCAGGTTTTAGCCTGGAACATGTAATCCTTCTGTCTCTACTGCCCTAGAATCTGAGACTGCAGGCATGAACCACTGAGCCTGGCCCAAGAAAATTCTTTTTTTTTTTTTTTGGTAAGTTGTAGGGCTTGAACTCAGCCTGGACGCTGTCCTTGAGCTCTTCAGCTCAAGGTGAGCCAGCTCTACCACTTGAGCCACAGCGCCACTTCTGGTTGATTAGAGATAAGACTTTCTTACCTGGGCTGGCTTTCAACTGCAATCCTCAGATCTCACCTCCTGAGTAGCTAGGATTAGGTCACCAGCTCCCAACAGGCCTGGGGTTTGAACTCAGGGCCTGGACTCTGTCCCTGAGCCTCTCTGTGCTCAAGGCTGGCACTCTACCACTTGAGCCACAGTACCACAGTACCACTTCTGGCTTTTTCCATTTATGTGGTACTGAGGAATCGAACCCAGGGCTTCATGCATACTAGGCAAGCTCTCTACCACTAAGCTATATTCCCAACCCATTTTTTTTTTGGTGGGTTGTGGGGCTTGAACTCTGGGCCTGGGCTCTGTCCCTCAGCTCTTGAGCTCAAGGCTAGCACTCTACCACTTGAGCCACGACTCCACTTCCGGTTTTCTGGTGGTTATTGGAGATTAAAGTCTCATGGACTTTCCTGCCTGGGCTGGCTTTGAACCTCGATTCTCGGGTCTCAGCCTCCGGAGTAGCTAGGATTATAGACATGAGCCACTAGCGCCCAGCCATTAGTTTCTTTGAGGTAGGATTCTCCTACTTGTGTCTTCCCAGCATTACGGAAATAACTAGTAGGTGCTACTGTGCCCAGCCATTTGTTGAAATGAAGTCTCGCTTTTATACCAGTGCTGTCTTCAAATCACTTGTCCTCCATCCCACCTTCCAAATAAAATTAAGATTGCCAGCCTGAGCCATTGTACCTGGCTAATACTGCTTTTTATTAAATTCTGCTGTAGGAGTCTCCTGTGTTTACACCTGCGCATGTTTAAAGCACTTATAAAATGAAGTTTGGTTCAGCACTGATGGTTCAGAATCTCAGGAGGTTGTGAGGATCATGGTTAGAAATCAGCCAGAGCAGACAAATCTTTGAAATTCTAATCTCCAATTAACTAGTAAAAAAGCTATTAGTGGAAGTGTAGCTTGTTTATAGTGCCAGTTTTGAGCAAAAAGCTAAGCAAGAACATGAGGCCCTGTATTCAGTCCCAGTACTGTCATGCACATACAAAAAATGAAATTTGGTAATGAAAGGGTCTGTTGCATTCTTCTTTTTAGATTAGCTTATATTTCTAGAATTTACTTACTGTTTTCCAGGAAGTACTTAAATGGCTCCAAATTAAGTTTTATAATGTTATTAAATATGCATGTTAATGTGTGTGCTTAGCTTATGTTCTGTATTCAGCTTTATTGGATGTTTTTGATTGTTTTTAGTGCCCATCCTAGGGCTTAACTCAGGGCCTGGACACTGTCCCTAGAGCTTTTTTTTTTTTGGTCGGTCGTGGGGCTTGAACTCTGGGCCTGGGCGCTGTCCCTCAGCTCTTCAGCTCAAGGCGAGCTCTCTACCACTTGAGCTACAGCACCACTTCCAGTTTTCTGGTGGTTTATTGGAGATAGGAGTCTCACAGTCTTTCCTGCCTGGGCTGGCTTTGAACCGCGATCCTCAGATCTCAGCCTCCTGAGTAGCTAGGATTACAGGCGTGAGCCACCAGTGCCCAGCTTCCCTAGAGCTTTTGTGCTAAAGGCTAGAGCTTTACCACTCCTCTACCACTTTGGCTTTTTGGTAGTTAATTGGAGTTAAGAATCTCACAGACTTAGCTGGGTGCTGGTAGCTCAAGCCTGTAATCCTAGCTACTCAGGAGACTGAGATCTGAGGATCAGTTTCAAATCCAGCCCTGGCTAGAAAATCTGTGAGACACTTATCTCCAGTTAACCACCAAAAAACCAGAAGTGACGCTTTGGCTCAAGTGGTAGGGCGCTATCCTTGAGCTGAAGACCTAACTTTTTAGATAAATTGTCAAGTTGAGATTTGCTTATCTAATCAACTCATTCAGAAGTTACCAGAGAACTGATTTATATTTTTTCTGTTCACTTATAATAGTGAATCCTAATTCTGGAGTTGTTTTAGATCATAGGATATATTAGAGATGTTTTGAAAGAGTGTACATGCTACAGTAAGTTTAGCTATAGTCCCTGTCCCATGATAATGACAGCATCATTGAAGTCTTTACTGGGTATGAGTGAATTACCTAAGTCACTTAACTATCTCAACCTCAGGGAAAATTGAAATAATGTATTAGGTTTGTATTTTGATTTTACATTGTGAGAAGGTAAATTATCAGCAGAAGGCCTATTGTGATACTTAAATTTTTAATTTTGATTATTGGTTCTGGGGCTTGAACTTAGGGCTTGGGCACTGTTCCTGAACCTCTTTATGTTCAAGGCTAGCACTCTACCACTTGAGCCATAGCATCACTTCTGGCTTTTTCTGAGTAGTTTATTGGAGATAAGAGTCACAGATGTTGAAGCCCAGGCTGGCTTCAAACTTTGATACTTAGATCTCAGCCTCTTGAGTAGCTAGGATTGCATGAGCCCCCAGTGCTTGGTTTTAATTGTTTGTTTGTTTTTAATTCTTTGGTTTTTGTTTTTTTCAATTTCAAAGCAGTATTTGTATTTTTTTTTCAAATCAAATGACTTACTACTTCCTATAAGCACACCTTCATAACCTAACCAGGAGAGCAAGTAAGCTTTTTAACATAGTCCTCATCAACACCTTGCTTTTCAGGATGTATGAACAGGTGTGTTGGAAAACTTTATGTAAACAAAATTACTTTAGAAGTCCTTTGAATCTGTCTTCAAAATGTATTTGAAGTCTGACCAGTTCTCCCAATCTCCCCTCTGGTGGAGGCCATGGCAGCTCTTTGGAGAGACTATTGTCTCTCCCATATGAGAACTGGTTTTTCCATTTCCTCTTTGCATCTCTTTGATCTATTCTCCATATGGCAGCTGGTATAAGCTAGTATGACACTCATGGATAAAATGTTCCAGTGAGGGCTGGGAAGGTGGCTCAGTGGTAGAGCGCTTGCCTTGCATGCATGAGGCCCTGGGTTCGATTCCTCAGCACCACATAAGCAAAAGGAAAAAGTCTGGAAGTGGTGCTGTGGCTCAAGTGGTAGAGCACTAGCCTTGAGCTGAAGAGTTGAGGGACAGCACCCAGGCCCAGAGTTCAGGCCCCATGACCAGACCCCCCCCCCCCCCTAAAAAAAAAA
>NW_012267270.1:6231331-6279567 GCF_000151885.1 Dipodomys ordii | reverse complement strand
ACTCTTGCTGTGCTACAGTGGACTAAATGTTTATGTCCCAATCCAAATTCATACAGTAAAATGTAGCACCTAAGGTGATGGCCTTAGGAAGGAAGGCTTTTTTTTTTCTTTTTTTTTTTTAAATTGTGAAAATACACTACAGAGGTGTTACAATTACATGGGCAAGATAATGAGTACATTATCAAGCATTGTAGCCTCCTCCTTTGTTTCCCCTTCCCATCCCTTCCCATCCTCCCCTCCCCCACCCCCCTTTTTTTTTTAATATATATGTTGGTCGTGGGGCTTAAACTCTGGGCCTGAGCGCTGTCCCTCAGCTCTTGAGCTCAAGCCTAGTACTCTACCTCTTGAACCATGGTGCCACTTTCAGTTTTTCTGGTGGTTTAATGGAGATAAGAATCTCATGGACTTTCCGGCCTGGGCTGCTTTGAACTGTGATCCTCAGATCTCAGTCTCCTGAGTAGCTTGGATTACAGGCGTGAGCCAGTGGTGAGATTAGTGTTCTTATAGTAGAGACCCAGCAAGCTCAGCCCCTTCATGTGAGAACATAGCTAGAAGGTGCTCACCATGAACCAGATTTCCTCAGGAGACACTGATTGTTTTTCCCGTAAGAATATAAGTACCATTAGAGTGGTAAACGCTGTTTCCTTTACTGCATTAATTCCTGTTAGTATCTGGCTTGAAGAAGTCCCTCATAAGCTTTAAGTGAGTAATAGAAGAGACCTTACTGGTTTTGTTCAGCAAATAAAACAAGTTCTTGGCTCATAAAATAAGTATTTATGGAATGAATAAATGAATGGAGAAACTCTTCCCAGAAAAATATACATACAAAGTATTGCATGAACTTTTACAGAGTTAATGAACCTCAAGTTAAGAGTATTTGGTTTGCTCCAGTGGCTCACATCTGTAATCCTAGCTACTCAGGACACTGAGATCATGGTTCAAAGCCAGCCCAAGCAGGAAAATCTGTGAGAGACTTATCTTCAGTTAACCCCAGAAAACTGAAAGTAGAACTGTGGCTTAAAGTGGTAGAGCACTATCCTTGGACAAAAAAATTCAGGGATGAGTTCAGGCCATGAGTTCAAGCCCCATGACCAAAAATACAAAAAACAAAAGGAACATTTGGTTTTTGAAAAATAAATTACAAACTTTACAAAAAGCTTGTAATGTACAATTTCCGTAATACCCATATAGAACTTGCTACATCCATTTTGGTGCTGAAGACAGTTGTCGTGTAAGCATTCAAAACTGTATCAATATACCTCTGTTGGAGATTGGCTGTCTCTCTTTTTTAATGGTAATGGGGATTTGAACTCAGGACCTCAAGCTTGGTAGGCTGGTGTGATACCATTCAGCCACCCCTGTAGCCCTTTTTTTACTGATCTTCTTTAGGATAGGGTCTTGCCTCCTACCCAAGTTTTCATCTGAGCCATTGTCTGCCTACTTTTAAGCTTCTTGTCATCACTGGGATGATAGACATGTGCCACTTTATCTAGTGTCTCTTCCATGGAAACAGAGTCTCACAGACTTTTGAGCCTGGTCTGGCACACCATCTTCCCAATCTCAATCTCCCATGTAGCTTGAGATGAGAGGTATGTGCCATTGTGGTCTCTCAAACTTTTTTGCTTAAGCTGATCTCACACCACAATCCTCTAGTTGTCAGACTCCCAAGTAGCTAGGATTGTAGGCATGAGCAGAGGTGTTACTTGAGCTCAGAAGTTCAGTACCAGGGGCTAGGAAGGTGGCTCAGTGGTAGAGCACTTGCCTTGCATGCCTGAAGCCCTGGGTTTGATTCCTCAGCACCACATAAGCAAAAAGAAAAAAGCCGGAAGTGGTGCTGTGGCTCAAGTGGTAGAGCGGTAGCCTTGAGCTGAAGAGCTGAGGGACAGCGCCCAGGCCCAGAGTTCAGGCCCCACAACCGGACTAAAAAAAAAAAAAGTTCAGTACCAACCTGGAAAATATAGCAAGATAATAGTTGTTTCTTTAAAAATAAGAAGATAGGCCTAGTGGCACTCCTGTAACCTTAATACTTAGGAGCTGATTTATAATGATCACTAAGTCAATCTGGGGTACATAGCAAGACCCTGTCAGACACACACAAAAAAGGCATTATAAAGGGTATAATGATGAAGAGTTTAATACTTACATTTTTGCCCATGAGTGCTTATAAATTTTGAGGTTTACTCATAAATTTTGGTCCCTTCTAGCAATTTCTAGCAAATACTGTTTCTTTTTAGCATCTTCAATTTTTTCTTCTAACTGGCTTTTTCCTTTCTCTGCAAATGTGATTAATTCTCATTTCTATTCCTAAAAACCCTTCCATCAGCCAGACATAGTGGATCACGCCTGTAATCCTAGCTACTTAGGAGGTAAGGACCAGGAAGATCACAGTTGAAGCCAACTGGGCAACAAGTTCAAGACTTCATCACAGTCAATAATTGCTGGGTATGAATGCATACACTTGTTGTCCTATCTGAGGAGGGAAAGAATTGCAGTCCAAGCCAGCCTGGGCAAAAAAAGCAAAACCCTGTCTCAAAAATAACCAACACAAAAAGGCTGGAGGTCAGTCATCTGTCCAGTAAGCATGAGCCTCTGAGTTCAGTCCCCCAGTACCACCTATTGATAGAAAACAAAA
The DNA here is from genome assembly GCF_000151885.1 of Dipodomys ordii. Classification (NCBI taxonomy): domain Eukaryota; kingdom Metazoa; phylum Chordata; class Mammalia; order Rodentia; family Heteromyidae; genus Dipodomys; species Dipodomys ordii. Next base: position 6,276,935 of record NW_012267270.1, on the reverse strand, counting down.
CCCACTGCCACCTTTTTTTTCTCCAAATGCCAAAAACCTTCCCTCAATTCTACCTCTCTTTCTGGCTGTTGCTCAGGTTTTAGTATTTTTGTTTTTTTGTTTTTTTTTTTTTAATTTATTCCATGTAACAAATACTCTTTTTTTTTTTTTTTTTTGGGTCCAGTCATGGGGCCTGAACTCTGGGCCTGGGCACTGTCCCTCAGCTCTTCAGCTCAAGGCTAGCGCTCTACCACTTGAGCCACAGCGCCACTTCCGGCTTTTTTTCTTTTTGCTTATGTGGTGCTGAGGAATTGAACCCAGGGCCTCGAGCATGCAAGGCAAGTGCTCTACCACTGAGCCACCTTCCCAGCCCAGTATTTTTGTTTTTTTTAATGTGAGTTCTGGGTCTTGAACTCAGGGCCTAGCCGCTGTTCTAAGCTTCTTTTGCTTAAGGCTAACATTGCTCAAAGCTACCACTTAAGCTACAGCTCCACTTCTGGCTTTTTGGTAGTTCGTTTTTTCGTTTTTTGGGTCCGGTCATGGGGCCTGAACTCTGGGCTTGGGCGCTGTCCCTCAGCTCTTCAGCTCAAGGCTAGTGCTCTACCACTTGAGTCACAGCACCACTTCCGGCTTTTTTCTTTTTGCTTATGTGGTACTGAGGAATCGAACCCAGGGCCTCATGTATGCAAGGCAAGCGCTCTACCACTGAGCCACCTTCCCAGCCCCTTTTTGGTAGTTTATTAAAGATAAGAGTCTCTTGGACTTTTCTGTCCCTGCTGGCTTTGAACCATGATCCTCAGATCTCAGCTTCCTGAGTAGCTGGGATCACAGGTATGAGCCATGGGTGCCCGGCTTCCTATTTATTTCTTAGTCTTCAGTATCTGTACCTCTATCACTATTTATTTTGGGGGAGGGGGCGGAGTTTAGTGATGGGGCTTGAACTCTGGGCCTGGGCACTATGCCTCAGCTTTTCTGCTCAAGGCTCTACCACTTGCCACTTCCGGCTTTTTCTGTTTATGTAGCGCTGAGGAATCGAACCCATGGCCTCATGCATGCTAGGCAAGCACTATACCACTGAGCCACCTTATCACTCTTTAACTATAGAATTGTCAATGCCAAATTGCCTGGTTATTAATTCTTGTGGCTTTTTTCATAAGTCTTAATACCTTAACCAATCAATGACTTTGGCTCCTTTCTGTCTCCTTTGCTAGTTCATTATTTCTCTCCTTTAAATAGTTACTTAGGCCAGGTGCCAGTGGATCAGGCCTATAATCCTGGCTACTCAGGAGGCTGAGATCTGAGGATCGCTCAAGCCCAGGCAGGAAAGTCCGTGAGACTCTTACCTCCAATTAACCATCAGAAAACCGGAAGTGGTGCTGCAGCTCAAGTGGTAGAGCACTAGCCTTGAGCACAGAAAGGTCAAGGACAGTGCCCAGGCCCTGAATTCAAGCTCCAGGACTGGAAAAACAAAAAACTCAGGGACAGTGCCTAGGACCTGAGATTGGCACAAAGGAAAAACAAACATATATGATAGTATTATTTTACCAAAAAACTTTCAGTAGTTTTTCCTCACTGCATAGAGAATATCATCCAGCTTTTACTCCAAAACATTTAAGCCATTTGGAAATCTGGTTAGTTTTTTTTTGTTTGTTTGTTTGTTTTCTTTTTATCGGTCATGGAGTTTGAATTTTGGGCCTGGGGGCTGTCCCTAGCTCTTCAGCTCAAGGCTCGCACTCTACAGCTTGAACTACAGCACCATTTCTGATTTTCTGGTGGTGAATTGGAGATAAGAGTCATGGACTTTCCTACCCAGGCTGGCTTTGAGCCATGGTCCTCAGATCTTAGCCTCTTGGTATACAGGCATGAGCCATTGGCTCATTGGCTGGTTAGTTCTTTCTCTAGAGTGCCTTCCCTTACCTTGTTCCCCTGACCAGGCCTACATCTGTTCCATTTGCCATGGTGGCTGCCTCTGCTGCATCCCCACAGCTCACTGCACCATTTGTAGTTACTCTATAGCTACTTTGGGGCACCATGATTGAGTAGACCTAGCTACTTAACAAAATTTTCATTATTAGCATTTGAGAAATATGGAGTATCAGTACCATGTGGAAACCTCCTGCAATCTTGTTGCAAACATTTGGCTATCTATACTCTATATCAGAATAGATACCATGCATAAAAACTAGCATGTTGAAATTTTCCATTTGGAGGGGGAGTTAGGGTGAAAAGAAGGCACACAGCTGGCAGGTACATAAGATCTTTTCTGGCATTGAGCTTAAAGGCATTTGGTTTTTCAGGTTTGTTCAGATTTAAACTCAGCAGTTCACAGATTTAGTGTTGATAGTAAATGCATCTAGAAATAAACACATCTGGAAACATTAAAGAGGTAAGTAAACGTTTCTTTTTTTAAAAGGAAAGAAAAGGAGAGCTGTTTAGAAATTTGTAAAAGTATAATGCTTCATTTTAAATAACTTAAAAGTAGTACTCTTTTTTTTTTGGTGGGGGTAGATAACTGGGTCTTGAGCTCAGGGCCTGGACACTGTTACTTAGCTTTTTTGCTCAAAAACTGGTGCTCTACCACTAGAGCCACAGCTCCATCTTAGTAGTTAATTGGAGATAGGAGTCTCATGGACTTTACTGCTCAGGCTGGCTTCAAACTTCGATTCCTGTATCTCCATCTCATGAGTAGCTAGTATTACAGGTGTGAGCCACCAGCTGTGATTTTTTTTTTTTAAGTAGAGAAGGCCATCCTTGCATATTTGCTAGTTAAATAATGTTGACTTAAAGCTTCAAAATGCAGTTAAAAATGTGTAAAAGCAAAAATTAAATTAGTGTTTAGATTCCTGCTTTCCCTTTCTCATAGCAGAGCAGCAGAGTAGTGGCATCTATTAAGGTTGTAGCTCTTGGGAAATGCTAGGAATTTCCCTTCTTCCTCTGAAAGTGATCATGTTTAGCTTAATAAGGCTGAATCAGTTAACTTGTAGAAATACACCTTGGAAATGAAATGAGGTTTTATGGCAGGTGAGTGAAAATTATTGGAAATAAAGATTTTGAGTTTTCCTTTTGCTAAGCCCAATGACATTTGTAATGCTTGTCTTCCCTTCTCACCACCAAAATAAATAGTTAAAGTTAAAATTCCTGTATGAGATTGTCAAATTCTCATGCTGTATATTTTCTTTCAGATTCCTTTGTTTCTTCCTCTTCCTCTCAGCCTGTATCTCTATTTTCGACCTCACAAGGCAAGTCTGTAACTTTTTTTGCACATTATAAAAGAAAAATGTTGAGAAAGAGGCTGTAACTGGGGATATGGGGTAAAAGTCTATTGCCCCACATCTCTTAAAAACTAATTGTAAACCAGTCCTTTCTAGTTAGCAGTTGCCTATGGGTTTTCTGTAAAGCTTAAAATAGAGGCTGGGTGGATAATTTAACATAGTGTAAACTTTAATTTTGAATGTATCTTTAAAAATGAGAACTTGCCTACAGAATTTACAGCAGATAGAATACCCTCAATTCATTTAAACGGTATTACAGTATACTTCCATCAATTACAAAAATACTAATGTAGGCAGTATAGTTTAATGTGAGATTTGTCTCAAGGCTAGTTCCAGATTGCCTAGGAACATAGAACAGGTTATTTGGCTTTTGGTAATTAAGGCTCCTTGTCTTAGAGATTAAGTTGTGGCTTTTTCCCCCACTGGAGAAAGGCATATAAGTTTGTAGGTTGTGAGTCTGGTGGAAAATGCACAGTATGTGTCATTGGTTTATACTATTTATGAAGCATTATTCCATTTGTATTATGGTGCTAGACCCCAAATGGTGGGAAAAAAACGTTTTTAAGAAGGAAGGAAAGGAGGGACAGAATTACTGGGGGTTAGCTCAGTATAGAGCTCTTGACTAGCATGTGTGAAGCACTGGGTTCCCTAGCCTAGCACTACAGAAAAAATAATAATAAAGATTACTAGACAGTTGTGAAAGCTCTATATAAACAATTTATTGTCCCAGCTAGAATTCTCTTAACTTCCAAGTCTAGATGCTGATTAGGAAGACTTTGACCCTGCAGAAAAATAAAAACCTAGGGTTGGGATATAGCTCAGTGTTAGAACATTTATCTAGTAACATGTGTGAGGCCCTTTGTTCAATATCTCAGTACCCCACTCACAACAAATAACCAAAACAAATAAATACAACCACAACTAAATAAGTAAGCTAGCAAGCCAGACTAATGGGATAAAACAAATGAGTAAAACTTTTCCTCTGACACAATTTCCTTCTTAGGAAACATGTTCTGTTTTGTTTTGGTTTTGTGTCTGTCCTGGGCTTGAACTCAGGGTCTAGCCTTTGTCTCGGCGCTTTTTTGCTCAAGGCTAGTGTTTTACCACCTGATCCACAGCTCCACTTCTGGCATTTTGGTGGTTACCTGCGTTGGTCTGACTTTGAACCTGATCCTCAGATCTCAGCCTTCTGAATAGCTAGGATTACAGGCAAGGGCCACCAGCTCCCAATAACTTACTACTACTACTACTATTATCATTATTTTGTCGGTCATGGGCTTGAACTCTGGGCCTCGGTGCTGTCCCTCAGCTCTTCAGTTCAAGGCAAGCCCTCTACCACTTGAGCCACAGTGCCACTTCCAGTCTTAGGAGTGATTTATTGAAAAGAGTCTCACGGACTTTCCTTCCTGGGTTGCCTTTGAACCATGATCCTCAGATTTCAGCCTCCTGAGTAGCTAGGATTACAGATGTGAACCTCTAGCACCTGATCAGATTTTATGTTTTTAAGGATTTTTTTCCACTTCATGAGAAATGTAATCATTTAGAAAATAGGTGTTACATTTATTCTGCTCTGGAAGAAAGGATAAATATAAACAGAATATGCAACTATCTTCTGTTGTATTTCAGATATTTAAAAATCTATTTTAGCCAGGCACCGCTGGCTCACGCCTATAATCCTAGCTACTTAGGAAGCTGAGATCTGAGAATCAGGGTTCAAAGCCAGCCCAAGCAGAAAAGTCTGTGAGACTCTGATCTCCAATAAACCATGAGAAAACTGGAAGTGGCGCTGTGGCTCAAGAGGTAGAGCACTTGTCTTGAGCTGAAGAGCGCAGGGACAGCTCCCAGGCCGAGTTCAAGCCCCACAACCGACCAAAAAAAAAATCTATTTAAGTTTTCATATAGAAAGGGGATAGTTGATAACCTAAATCTTAATAATGAAACCCATGCACAACATATCTAATATAGATAATGTCAGAAAGATAAAATGGATTGAATTTTGTTTTAATTCCTGCTGGCAAAAATTACACTAGCGCTCAAGGAAAACAGATTTAAAAAAGGGTTTTTCTAATCAAGGACAGCACATATATCCTGAGTTTAAATCCTATGAGCAGCATACACACTCTCTCCTCCTCTGCCCACCCCCAATACAAAAATAAAATGTTACTCCCCCCCCCGCTTTATTTTTCAGTATTGGGGATTGAGCCCAGCCCCTTGTACATGCTTCTGGGCAAGTGATTTACCTACCACTGAGCTACCTCCCTGGCCTGCAAGTCACTCTTTTTTTTTGCGGGGGGGGGGGTCCATTGTGGGGCTTGAACTCTGGGCTTGGGCGCTGTCCCTGTGCTCTTCAGCTCAAGGCAAGCTGTCTACTACTAGAGCCATAGCACCACTTCCGGTTTTTGAGTAGTCTATTGGAGATAAGAGTCTCTGGGACTTTCCTGCCCCGGCTGGCTTTCAAGAGAGATCGCCAGATCTCAGCCTCCTGAGTAGCTAGGATTACAGGCGAGAGCCACTGGCGCCAGGCAAGTTATTCTTAAATCTAATGTCATTCTCCAATTAATGTTAGAGCTGAGCACTCATAGCTCAAGCCTATCATCTTAGATACTCAGGAGATTAAGATGTATTGTTAGAGGTTAACATAGGTAGGAAAGATTGCTAAACTCCCATCTTCAAAGTAACCAGAAAAAAGCAGGTCTGAAGATTGGTTCAAGTAGTAGAGTGCCAGCCTAGCCATCATTCAATGGCCTCCATTCAAACCTTAATACCCCACTCCCCAAAAAATCTGTTGGCCTGGAGGCATAGCTGAAGCAATAAAACACCTGCCTAGCCTTGAGCTCAAATTCCAGTACAGTGTTTTTAAAGAACATATATTTATCATTCTAAGTTGTTGCTTACAAGAAAAAATATTTTGACTAGTGCAGATTCAGGATAGTGTTATCACAAAGACACAGTTAAAAATGCTATAACCTTTAAAATGTTCCAATTTAACCTCTATTAGTACCATTTTCTCTTAGGGGGAAATCTTGTTGAAAAATTAGTCCTGAAGGGTTCTGCTTCATTGGCAGTTTGGAAATCAACTTACTCAGTTACTTGAAGGAACACCTTGGCAGATGATTAGGTGGGTTCTGGGGTAGCCAAGATTAACAGCTTCTGGTTTGTCTGAGTTAAAAATAAGGGAAGAGGAAGTTGGTATGTATGAAAATTTCAGGGAAGGGGGTGGGATACTTGGACCAGTTGTGCCCCGTATAGGTTTTTCATGCTGCCACCATCATGAACCTTGAGATCATAAACTTCCACTAACCCAGCTAATCTCTTCCATTATCTCTCATCAGTTATACCTTTGATTACCTATACCATACTAAGCGATGTGTAGTAATAATTAAAAAGGACATTTTTAGATTTCAGAATTAAGTGTGGGCTGGAGATGTAGCTCAGTGATAGAGTATTTGCCTTAGAAGCATGTGCAAGTTTCCTGGGTTCAGTCCCCTACAGTGAAAAGTACAAAAAAAGGGAAATTTTATTTCTTTGTGTATGGTGAGAGAGGGGGGATGGTCTGGGACTTAAACTTAGGGCCTAGGTACTTGAGCTTTTTTTTTTTTTTTTGTCGGTCGTAGGGCTTGAACTCTGGGCTTGGGCGCTGTCCCTCAGCTCTTCAGCTCAAGGTGAGCGCTCTACCACTTGAGCTACAGCGCCACTTCCGGTTTTCTGGTGGTTTATTGGAGATAGGAGTCTCACGGTCTCTCCTGCCCGGACTGGCTTTGAACCGAGATCCTCAGATCTCAGCCTCCTGAGTAGCTAGGATTACAGGCGTGAGCCACCAGCGCCCGGCTTGTTTTTCTTTTTTTTTAAACTATTATAAAGGTGATGTACAGAGGGGTTACAGTTACAAAAATCAGGCAAAAAGTACATTTTGGGCAGTGTCACTCTTTCCCTGGCTCTCCAGTTTTTTCTTCCCATCCTCATCCAAAGTTGTATAGTTTCTGTGTAGATACGCTTTTTATATGAAAGTGTGAGTGGAATTATCAGCTTCTTAAGTAAGTTATACTCTGAAGTAGTCCTTAGAATCTTTTGCTTAGGAATTCCTTTTCCACTAAGCAAAGTCATATTTCAACCTAATCCCTGAGAGAATAACTTCAACGTCTTCCTGTGTAATAGAAGGCATAAACATTACCAGAGATCTTGAATGTGGCTAATTTTTATTGAGCTTTTACTATGCTTAGTACTTCATGTGAATCATCTCATTTAATCCTCAAAGCCTGTTTTGTGGAGGAAAAATACTAGTTCTTTTACCAGTTGAGGAAACATTTAAATGAAATGACTTATTCAGGGTGACAGTAAGTGACAGACCAAGGACTCCAAAGTCCATGCATATGACTGTGTACCTGTAATGTATACCATTGGTAGAACAGCTATATTTTAGAGTTTAGAGATTTTCTTAGAGATACTATTTTGAAGCATGAAAGCAAATAGGTAGAATGACTGGACCATATGTACAATTTACTGTCTTCTGGGGTCTGTGCTCCCTTTGTTAGACATAAATCAAAGTGGGGCTGGGAAGGTGGCTCAGTAGTAGAACGCTCGCCTTGCATGCATGAGGCCCTGGGTTCAATTCCTCAGCACCACATAAGCAAAAAGAAAAAAGCCGGAAAGTGGCGCTGTGGCACAAGTGGTAGAGTGAGCTGAAGAGCTGAGGGACAGCGCCCAGGCCCAGAGTTCAGGCCCCACGACTGGACCCCCCCCCCAAAAAAAAAAGACATAAATCAAAGTGAAATTTGTTTTCTCTTTTTGAAATCTTTAAAAAGGCTGGAAAATATTTGATTTCCTTCAGAAAACATGTTAAGTAGGAAAAAGCCAGGTGCTGGTGACTCATGCCTGTAATTGTAGCTACTCAGGAGGCTGAGATCCGAAGATCATGGTTTGAAGCCAGCCTGGGCAGCAAAGTCAATAAGACTTAAACCACTCAGTAGTATAGCCTTGAGCAAAAAATAAACTCAGGGACAACACTTAGCCCTGAGTTCAGGCCCCAGGACTTGGGGGGGAGGAGGAGAAAAAATTAGATTGGAAAGGGGATCCACCCACCATCTGGAATTGGAAGCACATTTTCATTAATGAATGTTTGCATTCAATTTGATTAATACAGTTGGCATCTAGAATAGGAAGTTATAACACTGAACTTTGGGGCAAGCATTGTGAAAAAAATTTGCCAGTTACAGCCTTTTTAAAAAAAAAGTAAAACATTTTTCTTTGTACAAAAAGAAACTGTTTAGAACCTAGCTTGGCTGCAAATTGTCTGCTGGCTAACTTCCTATTTTGATGCTGTGGCTGAGTTGCTGATGCTGTTTTGCACGATAATTTGTCTCTTCCTTTTTGTTTTGTGAACATGAAAAAATTCAAGTGTAGGGAAACCTATACCTGAATATTCCAAGCCTCCTTGTATTACTATACATAGTATTTATGTGAAAAAGTGAATGGCTACTATAATCTCTCATTTTTTCTTCCTTTGATAGTGTAGTTTTCCATGTTACAGGTCTCCTTTTAATTACATGTATTGAATTGGCCTGAGCTAAGTTGCAGCTCTTAACATAATTTTAAGTTAATTTAACATATTAATTCACTCTTTAGGAAGAACTCTGATACTAGATATAATATTCATTGTTGCTTATTTATTTCTGAGTCACATGTTTTCAGTAACTAAGTTAGAAATACATAGAAAAATACTAAATCGTTACACCTTTGGAGTTTGGGTAGATAAAAAGTGAAGAGAAGCCGAGCGCCGGTGGCTCACGCCTGTAATCCTAGCCACTCAGGAGGCTGAGATCTGAGGATCGAGGTTCAAAGCCAGCCCGGGCAGGAAAGTCCGTGAGACTCTTCAATAAACCACTAGAAATCCGGAAGTGGTGCTGTCACTCAAGCGGTAGAGCACTTGCCTTGAACTGAAGAGCACAGGGACAGCACCCAAGCCCAGAGTTCAAGCCCCACGACTGACAAAAAAAAAAAGTGAAGAGATATTATTTTGAAGGATATAGTAAATGGTAGATGAAAGATTCTTTTTTCCAATTCAAAGCTATTTACTTGATAAGTTCATTGAATTCACGTCAAAATTGCTTTTCATCATTCTTGGTTTTGTTGTTGTTGTTGTTTAGTGGGGGGTTTTGGGGGTTTTTTTGGTCCGATCCTGAGCTTGAACCCAGGACACAGGTGCTGTTCTTAGGCTGGCTTGCTTGCTTGTTTGTTTGTTTAGTTAGTTAGTTAATCATGGGGCTTGAACTCAGGGCCTAGGCTCTGTCCCTGAGCTCTTTTGCTCAAGAAGGCTAGTGCTCTACCATGTTGAGCCACACCTCCACTTGTTTTTGAGGGGTTAATTGGAGATAAGAGCCTCATGGGGAATTAACTGCCCAGTCTGGCTTTGAACCTTTGGTCCTCAGATTTCAGCCTCCTGAGCAGCTAGGATTACAGGTGTGAGCTACAAACACCTAGCTTCATCATTCCATTTTAACTACTTGTAAGACAAAAATATTCTAAGAATAAAATAGAGAAAAATCTTCCTCAGTTTCCATACCAGATTCCCTAGTCAGTTGATTCCAATCAATTACTGTATTTTAAAGTTAGTCTTAAAAGTGGTTTGGTTTAGTTTTGCTTGCTGGGTATGGGAATGGAACCAAGTGCCTAATGCATGCTAGTCAAGTTCTCTACCAGTAAGATACACATCCGGGCCCTATGGGAGTATTAAAGCAGACTCTAAAGGACTGTCCTTGCCTTGGTACTGCAGAGTTGTGTTGCTAGATGGAATGATCCATGGAGAAGAGTGGCAGCCTCCTCTTAAAAGATTCTTTTTTTGTTTTGTCCCTCAGCTCTTCAGCTCAAGGCTAGTGCTCTACCACTGGAGCCACAGCACCACTTCCGGCTTTTTCTGTTTATGTGGTGCTGAGGAATCGAACCCAGGGCCTCATGCTTGCAAGGCATGCACTCTACCGCTGAGCTACCTTCCCAGCCCCTCTTAAAAGATTCTTACAGAGCTAGAGTTCTGAAATATGATTCTGTCTTTCTACCCTTCCAAAACATCAAATATGGTAAAGCTGTGGACTATGAAACTTACAGTACTGATCTGAGCTCTATTCTTGGGGATTCTGTATTAGTAGGTCAGAGATTAAAACCTATGAAATAGTTTTCCTGAAGATTGAAGAGGATTGTATAAGTTAAAAGACCTGTTGGTATTCTGAGATGAGGACTTCTAACTTAATCTCATAGCTTTACCTTTAGTTATTATACCCCTAATTCAAAACTTTTGGAGTGCTAAGGATTCAAGGAAGATGGAAGAGAAGTAAGACTTGGTAAACTGACAAGTGTGTGTCGTTTCAAACAGTGTCTGGCACATGGTAGGCACTTTATAAACATTTGCTGCATTATAACTAATTCACTTTGCCCACTTCCGTCACATTGTCACATCACACATCATCATGTGTGAATGTAAGGTCTAAGTCTGAAATTTCTGTCTCTATAAAACATACAAGCTAAGCCTTCCCTGTGGAGTGGAATCAGTTTGGCTCACCTCAGAGTTCATTTCTTGAAGGAAGGGGTTCCCAGACAGTTTTACCTTAACCCAGATTTTGATCCATTGGATCGTTTCGGATAGAAACAATGACCAGTAAATCCAATAGCAGGCCAGTTTTAGAATATTTATGATTTTGGGGTAGTCTACAGTAATTACATCTTTCACCCCCAAAGTGCTGGGCCTTTTTATTTATCTTGTACCCTTAATCCAGTCATGATGAATATCTCAACTATATAATGATGGATACAAGCGATAGTCACTAATAACTGCATTAGAATTAAATGAGTTACAGCTTGCTTCAATTGGTTTTCTCTCCTAATAATAGTTTACAACCAGACTTTAACAACTTGAGTTCATCTACTAAAAGGTGTTTTTGTTTGTTTACAATAACCATGTTATAGTTTTTTTATTTTTTTAAATTTTTTTTTGGTCCGGTCCTGGGGCCTGAACTCTGGGCCTGGGCGCTGTCCCTCAGCTCTACCACTTGAGCCACAGCGCCACTTCCAGCTTTTGTCTTATGTGGTGCTGAGGAATCGAACCCAGGGCCTCGAGCATGCAAGGCAAGTGCTCTACCACTGAGCCACCTTCCCAGCCCCCATGTTATAGTTTTATTATTCAAAAGCTTAGATCCTATCATGTCACATTTCAGTAATGTGTCAAAATCTAATTTTACATGACATATGGAAACTTAATTTTTTAAAATTGTTATATAAGATAATGTTTAGAGCTGGGGGCCAGAGGCTCACCCCTGTAATCCTAGCTACTCAGGAGGCTGAGATCTGAGGATCAAGGTTCAAAGCCAGCACGGGAAGGAAAGTACAGGAGATTCTTATCTCCAATAAACCACTCAAAACCGGACGTGGCACTGTGGCTCAAGTGGTAGAGCACTGGCCTTGAGCTGAAGAGCTCAGGGACAGCACCCAGGCCCAGAGTTCAGCCCCACGGCCGACCCCCCCCAAAAAAAAAATAAAATAAAAAAGATGATGTACAGAGAGGTTGCAGTTACACAAGCCAGGCAGAGTACATTTCCTTTTAGACAGTGTCACCCCTTCCCTTGCTCTCTCCCAGTTTTTCCCTCCTATCCCCATAAGTTGTACAGTTCATTTTCAACATAATATGTATAGTGAGTACAGCTGCTGGAAACATTTTTATAGTAGAATTTTATTGTAATAAGTTGTTATTGCTTGTTTTTGAAAAATACTTCTGAATCAGGCGCCAGTGGCTCACATCTGTAATCCCAGCTACTCAGGAGACTGAAATCTGAAGATCACAGTTTTAAGCCAGCTCAGGCAGGAAAATCTGTGAAACTCATCTCCAATTAACCACCAAAAAAGCCTGAAATGGAGCTGAGGCTCAAGTGGTAGAGTACTAGCTTTGAGTAAAAAAGTTAAGGAATAGGGTCTAGACCCTGAATTAAAACCCCAGGACAAGTACAAAAACAAGAAAGATACATTTGAATGAAGTTATAAATTTGCTTTTATCTATTGTGGTTATTATTCAGCTCTCACATGAAAAAGAGAACAGATACTAAGGAAAGATACTTCCCACCCCACAAGGAACATTTCTTTGCATCTTCCCAATGACTCATTTGTACTCAAGGCATTGTTGTCCTGAGCCTGCTTGGGTTTCGTCTGACCTGAATAACTGATTGTTTGATTGATTTGGAACTATTTAAGATCAGCTTTTTTCCAGCTTCAGACATATAACGATGTGCTTTCCCTTGATATGGTGGTTTTAATCTTTTCCCTATTAAAGTTTGTTAGGTTGGAAAACTAGAGAATAATGTAATAAATTAATGAGTACTGTAGTATTCATAACTGATAAGACTTAGCTATTTTTGGGGAGGGGGGTCCGGTTGTGGGGCCTGAACTCTGGGCCTAGACGCTGTCCCTCAGCTCTTCAGCTCAAGGCTAGCACTCTACCACTTGAGCCACAGCACCACTTCTGGCTTTTTTCTTTTTGCTTATGTGGTGCTGAGGAATCAAACCCAGGGCCTCATGCATGCAAGGCAAGTGCTCTACCACTGAGCACCTTCCCAGCCCAGACTTAGCTATTTTAAAAGGAATTATATCTTAACCAGAGAAGCTAGTTTGCATCATTCAATTTTTATTAAAATGACACCTTAGGACAAGATTTTGGAGCAGGCTACCCTTACCTTTTTTTTTTTTTCTTTTGAAGTGGGGAATATTGGGCTCTGAACTCAGGGCCTCTTGCTCTCTTGGCTTCCTTGCTTGCTTGACTGGTGTTCTACCACTTGAGCTACACCTCCACCTCCCAATTATTTTATTAGAGATGAAGTTGAACAGACTATTCTGCTCTAGCTGCCCCAAACGGTAGTCCTCAGGATCTCAGCCTCCTGAGTAGCTGGGATTGTAGGCAAGAGGCACTAGGGCACAATGCTTCTTTTGGTACTTTAGTTTGTTTAGCCTATTTGTACATGTGACCAGTCTTTTCTTTCTTTCTTTTTTTTTGTGCCAGTCCTGGGGCTTGAACTCAGAGTCTGGGCACTGAGCTTTTTTTGCTCAAGGCTAGCACTCTACCACTTGAGCCATAGCACCACTTCTGTATTTTTCTGTTTTGGAACCCAGGGCTTCATGCATGCTAAGCAAGCACTCTACCACTGAGTCACCTTCCCAGCCTTCATTGTGTTTTGTGTTTTTTGTTTTTTTTGGGTCCGGTCGTGGGGCCTGAACTCTGGGCCTGGGCGCTGTCCCTCAGCTCTTCGACTCAAGGCTAGAGTTCTTCCGCTTGAGCCACAGTGCCACTTCCGGCTTTTTTCTTTTTTCTTTTGCTTATGTGGTGCTGAGGAATTGAACCCAGGGCCTCATGCATGCAAGGCAAGCGCTCTACCACTGAGCCACCTTCCCGGCCCTTTCATTGTGGTTTTGACTTACATTTTCCTGATGTTTGGTGATTATGTATTTTTTTCATTCCCAGCCTGTGACAAGTCTTTCTTGGGAAATATAATTAAACAACTCTGGCCCTTTTCCTCTCCTCTCCTCTCCTCTCTTCTTTTCTCCTTTCCTTTCTTTCCTTCCTTCCTCTCCTCTCTTTCTCTCCCTCCCTTCCCCTTTCTCTCTCTCTCTTTATCTCTCTCTCTCTTTCTTTCTTTCTCTCTGACTTAAATTTAGGGCCCAGGGGGTATCCCTGAGCTTCTTTGCTCAAGGCTATCATTCTACCATTTGAACCACAGCTTCACTTCTGGCTTTTTTGGTGCTTAGTTGGAGATAATAGTTTCATGGACTTTCCTGCCTGGACTGGCTTCAACCAGGATCCTCAGATCTCAGCCTTTGAAGTAGCTAAGGATTATAGGTGTGAGCCACCAGTGCTCAACTTCTGGCTACCTCTTCTTGACTAACAGTGGGCTTAAGAGCCATTGTGTACTGGAGTTTCCCCTTGCACAGGTGTCAAGGTGCTTCATAGTAACTTGTTTATTTTATATGGAGTATTTCTGTGTAACAGCTCCTAGGGGGAAAAAACAACAGGGCAGGGGGAGGAACTCCCTCAAATTTCCCAGTACCACTACCCTTCCACTTGAGCCACAGCTTCACTTCTGACTTTTTGGTAGTTATGGGCTCTCCTGCCCTACAGGCTTAAACTATGATCCTCAAGTCTCAGCCTCCTTAGTATCTAGGAATATCTAGTATGTAGTATCTGGCCCAACTATCCTTGTTTATGCTTTACCTTTACAATGGAAAAAATAGACCATTTAATCTATTCTTATGTTTTCTTTGTTATTTGCAATTTGTGGCATGATATGGCTTCTCTATTTTACTGTTGGCAGTTTTATGCATGTCTTGTAGGAACTTTTGATTACTATTTTGTTATATATTTATGTGTGTATATTTATGTGTGAGATATTTATACATATATGTATATATACATACATCCTGTGTGTATATGTGTATAATTTTAAAATGTAAAGCATGCTGCTTGGCCTGACTAGCTAATGTGCAATTGTATCTGGTAAACAAATTCTCTTTCAAATTCTGACCATAGAGGGACTGAGCTCCTTTAGCTCTCATGAGCCACCTTCAAAAATTATGACTTCCTCTTTTCTTTCATCCTCTGAAATACATAACCCTGACCTTTCAGCACTGCATGGAGAAAAAAGCCAAGTGTTAGGCAGCCAGCCTGTTATAGCCAAAGAAGGAAAAGACCATTTGACTCTTCTAGATATGAAAGAGGTGGGAAAGCTTCAGGGAACCAGCAAGGATGGAGCAGACTCCCTGGTTTCTCTTGCAGCAGGAGTTCCTTGCCCCTCCATTCCAACCAGCAAGGAAGCTACTCCAGTAGAAGAGCAAATAAAAACACACCAGGAGCCCAGGAACCCAAGTGAGGCACCAAATAGGGAGGATAGAACTGCGCTGGATGTTGGATACAGGCCTACTTTGCTGCCAGCACAGAAACCACCCATTAAGCCACCTAATGCAGAAGTCACTGGTGCATACTTCTTGTCCCCATCTGACACTTCAGGAGGGGCTAGCACAGAAAAAGATTCCCCTGAATCACCATTTGAAGTGATTATTGACAAAGCAGCATTTGACAGAGAATTCAAGGACTCCTATAAGGAGAGCACAGATAATTTGGGTGGTTGGGCGGTACACACTGATGGAGACTCATCTGCAGACATGACAGAGACTAATGACAAAGTGTTTCCACTGAGAAGTAAAGAGGCTGGGCATTACCCAACCTCTGCATTGCTCACTAGACAGTTTTCACATACCACTGCAGCATTGGAAGAGGTGTCTAGATGTGTGAATGATATGCATAACTTTACTAATGAAATACTGACTTGGGATTTGGTTCCCCAACCTAAACAACAGACCAGTAAGTCTTCTGACTACACCCCGAAAGGTACAGGACTTGGCAGGACCGAATATCATTCAGATATTCCAGTTATAAATCTTAAAACGAGTAATCATCAGAAGGTCCCTGTATGTTCTGTTAGTGGGAGCACTACCATAACCAAATCCACAGGTGATGGGGCCGAGACATCTATCCCACAAGACAATGTTCTCATTGGGAAGGCTGGAAGAGATTCTCCCACAAAAGAAGTCAGTGTCAAAGGGGTGCAAGGTGATGCAGAGAAACAAGAGGATATGCTTTCAGAGTTAGAGAAACATGTCTCCATGGTTTCCAGAATGGCCACAATGAACGTAGCTTTACCTGATGAGCACTTGAAGGATGATGTGAACTGGCAGAGCTCTGCGCTGGGAGAAATCACAGAGGCTGATAGTTCTGGTGAATCTGATGACACAGTCATAGAAGACATCACAACAGATTTAACCCTAGAAAATAACAAAATTCAAGCTGAAAAGCCTGTTTCCATTCCAAGTGCTACAAATGTGGGTGAGAAGGAAATCAAAGAGATTCCCAGTTGTGAAACAGTGGAAAAGAAAATATGTGCAAACTCTGAAGAGCCAGTCAATGACTTTGAGCCACATCAGGTTCAGTCTGATACTCTTGGAAGAAGTCCAGATACCAGTGTGTCAGAAGTTGCTCCTGAAAAGCCTGTTACAATTGATGGTGACTCCAAAGTTCCTTCAGCAGCACCTCCTAGTGTTTTCAATAGAACAGAATTTTCACCAAATACAACAGCTTCTGCCAACTTGAAGTCATTACAAGGGAATGTTGGAGATACAGATGAGTCCTCCCCAGAGGACTTGATGACTGCCTTTACAGAGAGCACACAGAAAGGAATAGTAGACAAAGGGGAAGGAAATGTCTCTGAAGCCATGTTAGAACAGACAACTGACCATAAAAGAATTTTCTCTGTGGAAACAGTCTTACGTGAAAGTAAGGCAAATGAGCCTGAACATAAGGACATTAAAAGCAAATGCAGTGAACCAAGCAAAGAAATCAATGGAAGGGAGCTTCTAGAAGCCTGTTCTTCCCAGGGACCTCCTGTGGCATCTCTTGATTTAGAACAAGAGCAACTCACAATCAGAGCCCTCACAGAATTAGGTGAAAGACAGATGGAGAAGTCCACCTTTGTGCAGGCTGAAGGAGAATCTCCTGAAGGAAGATTTGAACAAACATGCACTCCACAGCAGTCATCCGGCACTTTGGAACACACAGATGCCAAAACTGGATCTGATCTTGGGATTTCCAAAGAGCCCACTATTATCAGAGAAAGTAGGGTAGATACTCTTCCCAACCTTAGCAAGACTGACCTGGTAACCAAGCATGTCCTAGCAAGACTCCTCACAGACTTCTCAGGTAACCCTTTATGTTAGAAATGCTGCATGTGGTTAGTTCTGCTGTGATTACTTAGCAGTGCTATTTTTTGTCTCTGGGTTTTAGCTATAAATTTATAGCTATACACAAACACTATATGATGGGGACAGGCAAATTCCTTCTATTTCTTTAACTTTTATTTATTTATTTTTTATTGTGAAAATACTGTACAGAGGGGTAACAATTACATAGGCAAGATAATGAGTACATTTTTTATCAAGCATTGTAGCCGCCTTTATTTCCCCTTCCTATTCCCCTTTCATTTTATTTTATTTTTATTTTTTTTGGGGGGGGTCCGGTCGTGGGGCCTGAACTCTGGGCCTGGGCTCTGTCCCTCAACTCTTCAGCTCAAGGCTAGCACTCTACCACTTGAGCCATAGCGCCACTTCCGGCATTTTTCTTTTTGCTTATGTGGTGCTGAGCAATCGAACCCAGGGCCTCAGGCATGCAAGGCAAGCGCTCTACCACTGAGCCACCTTCCCAGCCCCCCTTTTATTTTTTTTTAATGATTGCCTGATTTGGCTTCCTTATATCAGTATTTTCAAAAAAAAAAAACAGGCCACTTTATAAAATTAATCTCCTAAAATTTGTTTAATGTTTCAATTATATTTCAAGATCCTTATAGGTTAGCATGAGGGTGGGACTGGTTTAAAATATATCATGATACTTATTTTTTTAATTTTTTTTTACATAATTACAGTCCTGGATTTTTTTGATAGGGACTTTGTGAAATCTACTTAACAGTCAAAGATACAGAATTCCTTCTGGGAAACACAGTAAATGAAACTTATAATTAATTTGATCATATTCCACAGAGAACTTAATGCTCTGAAAGTAGGTAACCAGTATTATTAGAGTACTATTTTAGAATATTTAAGAGAAACTCACATTTTTCTGCTTTGAACCTTATTTAATAATCTTTAGGCCACAGCTCATTAGGTGGTACCAGACATCCTTCCTGTTCTTTTTATTTAAAATTATCACTTTCCTTGCATTGACTCTTAGTAAGACTACTTCAAATGCTGTCTATTCTGGGCCCTTGGAAAAATACAAGGAAAAAGCATGTTCACAGCCCTCCACAAATCCCCCTCTCCCACCTCACCCTTCCCCTCCCTTATTGTATAAGGATAATCAGATGTTTCATGTGTGTGTCTGTGTCTGTGTGTGTCTGTGTCTGTGTGTGTCTGTGTCTGTGTGTGTCTGTGTCTGTGTGTGTCTGTGTCTGTGTGTGTCTGTGTCTGTGTGTGTTTTGGTCATGGGGGTTTGAACTCTGGGCCTGGGCACTGTCCCTGAGCTCTTCAGCTCAAGGCTAGCTAGGCCTCTACCATTTGAGCCACAGTGCCACTTGTGCTTTTCTGGCAATTTATTGGAAATTAGAGTTTCATGGACTTTCCTGCCCTGGCTGGCTTTGAACTGTGATCCTCAGATCTCAGCCTCCTGAGTAGCTAGGGTTACTAGTGTGAGCCACCAGTGCTGGGCTCAGGTTTATTTTTTATTGTTATTATAAAAGTGATATACAGGGCTGAGAAGGTGGTTCAGTGGTAGAGTGCTTGCCTTGCATACATGAGACCCTGGGTTTGATTCCTCAGCATCACATAAGCAGAAAAGGCCAGAAGAGGTGCTGTGGCTCAGGTGGTAAAGTGCTAATCTTGAGCTGAAGAGCTGAGGGACAGGGCCCAGGCCCAGAGTTCAGGCCCCACAACCGACCAAAAAAATAAATAAATAAAATAAAAGTGATGTACAGAGACATTACAGTTACTTAGGTAAAGAGTACCTTTCTTTTTGGACAATGTCACCTCTTCCCTTGCTGTTCAGTTTTTCCCTTCTTTCCTCCCCCACAAGTTGTGTAGTTCATTTGCAATGTAGTGTCTAGTGAACTCAGACGTTTCTCACGGTCCTTTTTTCCTAATGAAATCATAACATGGTATGGTGATATTTACAATTAAACTATTTTAGTTAATGTGAATTTTTTTTAAGTTTTTTGTTTGTTGTTTTTGTTGGTCCTGGGGCTTGAACTCTGGGCCTGGGCGCTGTCCCTGCACTCTTCAGCTCAAGGCAAGTGCTCTACCTCTTGAGCCACAGTACCACTTCGGTTTTCTAGTGGTTTATTGGAGATCAGAGTCTCACAGACTTTTCTGCCTAGGCTAGCTTTGAACCATGATCCTCAGCTTCCTGAGTAGCTAGGATTTTTTTTTTGGGGGGGGGGCCCTGAACTCTGAGCCTGGGCACTGTCCCTCAGCTCTTCAGCTCAAGGCTAGTGCTCTACCACTTGAGCCACAACGCCACTTCTGGCTTTTTTCTTTTTGCTTATGTGGTACTGAGGCATGCAAGGCAAGTGCTCCACCACTGAGCCATCTTCCCAGCCCCTGAGTAGCTGGGATTATAGGTGTGAGCCACTGGTGCACGGCTGAACTTTTTCTTTTGGAGCTATTGGGATTTGAACTCAGGTCACACTTGATAGGCTGTCAAAACTACCACTGGAGCCACTTTTGCTAGCCTTTTTTTTTTTTTTGGTCTGTTATGGGACTTGAACTCTGGGCCTGCACACTGTCCCTGAGCTCTTCAGCTCAAAGCTAGCACTCTACCACTTAAGCCACAATGCCACCTTCGGTTTTCTGGTAGATAATTGGAGGTAAGAGTCTTAGGGACTTTCCTGCCTGGGTTGGCTTTGAACTGTGATGCTCAGATCTCAGCCTCCTGAATAGATAGGATTAACAGGTGTGAGCCTGGCTTGCCAGCCTTTTTTGTATTGGTTGTTTTGAAATAGGATCTCACTTCATGCTCAGGCCAGCCTTGACTTCAATCCTTATTTATGCTTCCTTCACTGGAATGATAATTATGCACCATTGTGCCGTTTATTGGTCAAAATGGACTCTTGCAAACCTCTCTCTCTCCCCTCAGACAAGTGCTGTACTACAAACTACATCCTCAGCCCTCTCCCACAATTAGAATAATTAAGAATAATATAACAAACATAACAGGGCTGGGAAGGTTGGCTCAGAGGTAGAGTGCTTGCCTTGCATGCATGAGGCCCTGGGTTTGATTCCTCAGCACCACATAAGTAGAAAAAGCCCGAAGTGGCGCTAGTGGTAGAGCACTAGCCTTGAACTGAAGAGCTGAGGGACAGCGCCCAGGCCTAGAATTCAAGTCCCACGACCGACAAAAAAAAAAAAGTAACATAACATAATAATTGAAGGTTGTGGAGCTTGGATTAAGGAATACTAGGTTCTAATTCTGGTGATAACTGCACATTAAAGTATTATTTTGAACAATTAGTTCACTAAACTTCTGGAGTGTTTTCATTATCTGTAAGTTTAAGATGCTTGAAGTTGATTCTCATTTTTATAATTCTCTGATAGATTCTAGATTTCTTCCTAAGTTGTAATAATTCTTAAAGATAGTTACTTTTGAGTCATGAGGTATATAGGAATGACTACAAAGCCTCCAGGGTGAAACCCCAGTGCTCTGGGGTATTAGTGTGAGCTGAGACAACTAGCCTAACTGGTTCAGCATCTTCCTTTGTTAATGGGATGATGGTGGTTGTTTTGCATGCATTTTTATAGTGTTGTTGAAGCAAAGAAGAATATAAGTACTAATTACTAGTCATCCCTAACTACATTATTTCATTTAGTATGAAAGATGAAAAGGGCCAGGAAGTTCTGGATATTCATCACTGACCAAATTCTATTAGAAGGTATTTTTAGAGAATAATTAAAGAAGATTGATATTATTAAGCATAAGCCGAAGGTTTTTCTTCACAAGTTTCAAACAGCTTTTTAAAATTATCTTTCTCTGTGACTAAATCTTTAAAAATGTAAAATATTTCAGTAAAATAACATTCTTCTCACTTAGTTCCATAGTTATGTTTTGCCTAACATTGTTGGGTGGAAATAAGCAAAAACAAACAAAAAAAACTGATGGTATTTTGTTTTTCTGCTGCCTAGTATTATGTACCAGTATATAATGAGGTCTTCATGTTGATATTATAGGTTACTGAAAAATTATGGTACAGTATTCTCTAATAGTTTGGGAGGAAATTAGATTCCTACCTCTCACACTTAATAGTTTTTGAGTATTCAGATCAGGAAGAATGCAACCAAATGGACAGGCGTATAGCTTGGTGACTGGTATGTAACTGCCCTAGCAATTTAAGAAATTTATGTACAAGGAGATTGTTCATTGTAGTCCTGTTTATAATAATGGCAGATTGGTTGAGTACATGATGACATAACAATGCATTACACTATTATGCAGTTATTGATGTTGTTAAAGGTATTTGTTTTTGAGAAATGGAAAAAATATAATTGGGTATGGCAGCATACACCTTTTACCCAGAGACACAAACACAGATGGAGGATTGGAGTTTGAAGCCACCCCCTACAAAAAAACTTAGTGAGACCATATCTCAACAATAACAACAACAAAAAGCCAGGCCAATCAGGAGCTGATGGCTCATATCTATAATCTTAGCTACTCAGGAAGCTGAGATCTGAGGATCATGGTTCAAAGCCAGCCCAGGCAGACAAAACCTTGACTCCTAGTTCCAATAACCAGCAAATAGCCAAAACTGGAAGTGTGGCTCAAATAGCTCAAGTGGTTAGGTACCAGCTGTAAGCAAAAAATATCTGAGCCAGAGAGTAAAGTCCTGATGAGTTCACACCTCAGTGTGTACACACATGTGCACACATGCGCAGAGCCAGGCTAGTCATTGTGAACCTCTATGAACCTAGGTTCACATCTGTGAACCTAGCTACTTGGGACATAGAGATTGGGAGAATCATGATTTGATAACCACCCAGACAAAAAGTTGGTGAGACACCATCTCACCCAATCAACTGGGTATGACAGTATGGATCTGTGATCCCAGCTATGCAGGAGGCTATAAGTAGTATCCATGATCCAAGGCTGGCCCTGGGCAAAAGTTGTGAGGCCCTACCTGAAAAATAATTGAAACAAAAAGAGCTGAGGCACTGCTCAAGTGGTAAAGCACCTGCCTAGCAAGCATGAGGACCAGAGTTTAAACTTCAGTACCACCAAATATAAGTATATATTTTTCATAGATGCACACTTGTATTCATAAAAAGTAATTTCTAGTAATTGTTAACCCTGGAAGTCAGGTTTATTTCCAGCTAAAGGCCCTTCATCACTGCTATTTAGCCTGCTGGCTTTTCCTCCCCGTTCCCCAGCACTAACCACCGTCCTGGCCCAGGTTCATCTTTCTAGTTTACATAGATATGTGCTTCTAGTATTTTAGGTTTTTCAGTGTTTTACTTTGTATTCTTTTTTTGGGGGGCGGGGAGGCGTGTCATGGGGCCTGAACTCTGGGCCTGGGCACTTCCCTCAGCTCTTCAGCTCAAGGCTAGCACTCTACCATTTGAGCCACAGCACCACTTCGGCTTTTTCTGCTTATGTGGTACTGAGGAATGGAAGCCAGAGCCTCATGCATGCAAGGCAAGCACTCTCTACCATTGAGCCACCTTCCCAGCCTTTTACTTTGCATTCTACAATGGGAATTAAATCTAAGGCTATACTGGGAATTAAACCTAAGGCTTGTGCATGTTGAGCAAGGAACATACCTCTGAGCTTCACTTAACTTCCCTTTATTCCCCTTGTCTTTATTATACAACTTTTCAGTTTTTTTTTTAATGGACCACGGGGCTTGAACTCTGGACCTGGTTACTGCCCCTGAGCTCTTCAGCTCAAGGCTAGCACTCTACCACTTAAGCCACAGCACCACTTCGGTTTTTCTGGTGGTTAATTGAAGATGAAATTCTCACAGGGGGCTGGCAATGTGGCTTAGTGGTAGAGTGCCTGCCTAGCATGCACCCTGGGTTCAATTCCTCAGTACTACATACACAGAAAAGGCCAGAAGTGGCATTGTGGCTTAAGCAGTAGAGTGCTAGCCTTGAGCAAAAAAAAGCTCAGGGATAGTGCCCAGGCCCTGAGTTCAAGCCCCAGGACAGGCCAAAAAATAAAAAAGATTCTCAGACTTTCTGCCCAGGCTAAATTTGAACAACGATCCTCAGATCTCAGCCTCCTGAATAGCTAGGATTACAGGCGTGAGCCACCAGTGCCTAGCTCAAATCCTTTTATATTGAAATACACAGGGCTTATTTATCTAATAGCAGTATAGTAATCCATTTATGTACATTACTATTTACTTCTGATAAAGATTTAGTTTATTTTCTATTTGTATAGATCCTGGGGCTCAAGCTTCCTACCACTTGATCCCTGAGCCCAAAGGTCTACTTGTAGATTTTTTTGGGGGGGGGTTATGGGGCTTGAACTCTGGGTTTGGGTGCTGTCCCTTTTAGCTCAAGGCTAGCTCTTTAGCTCAAGACTAGCGCTCTACCACTTGAGCCACAGTGCCACTTCCGGTTTTCTAGTGGTTTATTGGAGATCAGAGTCTCACACAGTTTCTTGCCCAGGCTGGCTTTTTTTGTTTGTTTGTTTGTTTGTTTTTGTTTTTGGGTCCGGTCGTGGGGCCTGAACTCTGGGCCTGGGCGCTGTCCCTCAGCTCTTCAGCTCAAGGCCAGCACTCTACCACTTGAGCCACAGCGCCACTTCCGGCTTTTTTCTTTTTGCTTATGTGGTGCTGAGGAATCGAACCCAGGGCCTCTGGAATGCAAGGCAAGCGCTCTACCACTGAGCCACCTTCCCAGCCCCCCCAGGCTGGCTTTGAACCTCAATCCTCACATCTCAGCCTCCTGAGTAGCTAGGATTATAGGCGTGAGCCACTGGGCTGACCAAGGTTGTTAATTATACCATTTAGATAACTGAGGTCAAAAGTTCACATTTTCAGATCCACCCTCTATTCATTTGGCAGGATAGTCAATGCTGTTTTGTTTTCTGTGTTTTAGAAATCAAAAAATTCAGGGCAAAGGCGCTGTTAGGTTATTTTAATGAATGAAAAACTATTTTTTCTGAAAGCCTGAGAGGAATGTTACTTTGAAAGGAGTTCCTACAAATTTCTTTGACTTACTGCCAGACTTGTCTGTAGCCAAAAGCCTGTGTCTGTTTGACAGTGACTGCTTTGTATTATATCAGTGATTTTTCTGTGCCATTTTGGGGGGAATTTTGTTAAGAGTAAATCTGGGGGTTGGGAAGGTGTCTCAGTAGTAGAGTGATTGCCTTGCATACATGAGGCTTTGGGTTCTATTCCTCAGCACCATATAAGCAGGAAAAGCCAGAAGTGGCACTGTGGCTCAAGTGGTAGAGCACTAGCCTTGAGCTGAAGAGCTGAGGGACAGCGCCCAGGCCCAGAGTTCAGCCCCCACGACCAGCAAAAAAAAAAAAAGTCTGTAGCAAAGCAGACTATTAACCCATTTTAGTAGTCATAAAATTGGGACTTGAATTTTGCAAATCAAACAAAAGGCTTTGTGCTGGGAGCCAGTGGCTCACCTCAAGCAGGCTTCGTGAGACTCTTATCTCCAAATTAACTACCAGAAAGCTGAAATGAAGCCTGTGACTCAATTAGTAGAGCACTAAACCCAGGGGGAATGGGGGGGGCTTAAAGCCAGTGTCCATACAGGCAAGGGGGCACATGAACAATTCCAGCACTAGGAGGCTAAAAGAGGAGGATAGTGAGCTCCAAGCCAGCCTAGGTGGGCCAAATAATGAGGCCCTGTTACACCCTGCACCCCTCCCCAAAAAGGGGCCAGTGGCTCATGCTTTTAAGCCTAGCTACTCAGGAGGCTGAGATCTGAGGATCACAGTTCAAAGCCAGCCCAGGAGGAAAGTCTGTAAGACTTTTATCTCCAATTAACCAACAGAAAACAGGAAATGGAGCTGTTGCTCAAGTGGTAGAACACTTGCCTTCAGCTAAAGAGCTCAGCTGCCCAGGCCCAGAGTTCAAGCCCCACAATGACAAACAAAAGAAGAAAGAAAGGGTAAACTAAGAAGAATCCATGTGAAATGTTAGTTTTCTCACAGATTAATCATTCATATTTTAAAAGCCTAGTTCACATTTTAAAATTTTTGTTTTTAATGTGCTGGGATATCAGTGCTTGTGTCAGGCACAGACTGTACCACTGAGCTACATCCCTGATCCTCCCCTACAGTTTTCCCTTTTGTAGGGAAAGTCTGGTATGGTCCCAGGACTTGGGGAATGGACAGGTTACATGGATGATCACAAGCTGGTCTAGCAAATTTTGAAAAAAAAATACTCAGGAGGCAGAGATAGGAGGATCGCAGTTGAAAGCCAGCCCAAGCCAGCCCAGGCAAGAAAGTCCGTGAGACTCTAATCTCCAGTAAACCACCAAAAAACCAAAAGTGGCTTTGCGGCTCAAATGATGGAGCACTTGCCTTGAGCTGAAGAGCTGAGTGACAGCACCTAGGCCCAGAGTTCAAGCCCCAAGACCAACAAAATAATAGTAATAATAGCTAGGCACTGGTGGCTCAAATTTGTAATACTAGCATCTCAGGAGGCTAAGATCTAAGGATCTCTATTCAAAGCCAGCCCAGGTAGGCAAATCTGTAAGACTCTTTCTTACCTTCAATTAACTACTGAAAAACTGAAAATGTAGTGTGGCTCAAAGTGGTAGAACACTAGCCTTAGCGGAAATGTTCAGTGACAGTGTGCAGGTTCTGAGTGCAAGCCTAAGACAGACACAAAATAATAATAATAACAACTAAATCAAGCCTGGCTTTTGTTTATTTTAGTTATTTCAAATGTATTTAAATGTTCATACATGTGTTAAATATTAACAAATTTTGAAAAAAGGTTGCAAGGAAAATAAAATGTATTGTGCACATAAATTCAGAAAAAGAAATGTACTTCCTAGCTGGGCGCTGGTGGCTCATGCCTATAATCCTAGCTACTCAGGAAGCTGAGCTCTGAGGATCTTGGTTCAAAGCCAGCCTGGGCAGGAAAGTCCATGAGACTCTTATCTCCAATAAAAACCACTTGAAAACCACAATTGGTGCTGTGGCTCAAGCAGTAGAGCACTCGCCTTGAGCTGAAGAGCGCAAGGACAGTGCCCAAGCCCAGAGTTCAAGCCCCACGACCAACCAAAAAAAAAAGAAATATACTTCCTAACTGACTTATGAAGTGGTAACCCCTCTGTACATCATCTTAATAATAACAGGCTGGGAAGGTGGCTCAGTGGTAGAGTGCTTGCCTTGCATGCATGAGGCCCTGGGTTCAATTCCTCAGCACCACATAAGCAGAAAAAGCCGGAGTGAGGCTGAGGCTCAAGTGCTAGAGTGCTAGCCTACAGCTGAAGAGCTGAGGGACAGCACCCAGGCCCAGAGTTCAGACCCACGACCGACCAAAAAAAAGAAAAGAAAAGAAAAAGAAAGTGCAAAAAAAAACCCAGTAAGTTTTATTTTTTTAATTAAGTTTGGTGGGCTGGGAAAGTGGCTTAGTAGTAGAGTGTTTGCCTAACATTCATGAAGCCCTGGGCTCAATTCCTCAGTACTACATACACAAAATCCAGAAATTGTGCTGTGGCTCAAGTGGTAAAGGGCTCACCTGGAACTGAAAAGCTGAGGGACAGTGCCCAGGCCCAGAGTTCAGGCCTAAGGACTAACAAGGGAAAAGAAAGAAATACTAAGTTTGGTGAGGAAAGGTATGACATCCAAAAAGAAATGTACTCAGCCGGGCGCTGGTGGCTCACGCCTGTAATCCTAGCTACTCAGGAGGCTGAGATCTGAGGGTCGAGGTTCAAAGCCAGCCCGGGCAGGAGAGACTGTGAGACTCCTATCTCCAATAAACCACCAGAAAACCAGAAGTGGCGCTGTAGCTCAAGTGGTAGAGCGCTCGCCTTGAGCTGAAGAGCTGAGGGACAGCGCCCAGGCCCAGAGTTCAAGCCCCATGACCGACAAAAAAAAAAAAAGAAAAGAAATGTGCTCTTTACCTGACTTATATAACTGTAACCCCTCTGTTCATCACCTTTATAACAAAAGAATTTTTTTAATTAAGTTTGGTTAAACATGGCATAGTGCATGCTTATAATCCCACTGGTCAGGAGGCAGAAATAGGAAGGTTGCAATCCAAAGAGTCTTGGGCAAGAAAAGCAAAAGGCCCTATGGATAAAACAAATAGGCTAGATAAAGCCTGGCTCAAGTGGTAGAACCCTTGTCTAGCAAATATATAAAGCCGTGAGTTCAAACCCCAGTTAACATTCCTCCACAAATAGCAAAAAGGACTGAGGGCATGACTTGAGTGATAAAGTGTTTGAGGCCCAGAGTTCAATCCCCAGTAGTGCCACAAACTTATTAAAAATGAAGTTAAATCCTGCCTCTGCTTCTCAGGTGCTGGTATTACAGATATGAACTACATATCTAACTGGTTTTTTGTGCCGCTGCGCCCCCTCTCCCCCAATTGAGTCATTTGAGGCCCAGTAGTATACTGAGTTCTGATCAGGAGCCCAGGGACCATAGAGAAGCAGCTGTCTGGGATGATGGATACTGATGCTAGAAGGTTGACTAAGATGTAAAACAGACTGGATTGTGGCATAAAGGGTATGGGGACTCTGATTCTCCATCCCCTTTGTCATTCCTCCCTGGAAACAGTTATATCAGTGAGCTCCCTGATACTCACTGATTGAAGCTAGAATACATCACAGAGGTGGTAGCAGTGAGGAGCATGAATGCTATGGTTGAAGTTTATCTGCATGAAACCAGTTGAAATGTGTTAGGGTTTTTTTTTTGGGGGGGGGAGAACCAGTGGGGTAAGGGAGATGTGGAGATGAGGCTGATCAGATACATCTTATACATGTGTGTGTTACACTGGGGCCACCTAATTGTGCCTAATAAAAAATGAAGTTTAACTTGAATACTAAATCTTAAAGATTCCTTCAAGTTATTTCTTTTCAGACTAAGCATTTGAACAACTTTTGAGAGAGAAAATTAATTCTTTGTGAATGGTTGAGCTTAGGATCAAACCAAGTTCTTTTCCCTAAGTGCAGTAATAAATGGGTAGGGTGTCCACAGGTTCACTGCTGTTCTTGAATTGGCACAGAGGGATTTTATTCTAAGATTGTCTATGAATGTGCTAATGCCCTCTTGTGGTGCATTGTGGCTGCTGCAACTGCAAATTAAGGCTTATTAGCCTTAAATGTTTTTACAATAAAAGTAATTTGGCCGCAATAAAGACTACTTGAAAAACAAGGACAAGGAATTATTTGCTATTTTGCCAGCAGTATAAACACTTGGCAAATACAGGCCCTCTATGTCAGAATTTTTGTCTGCCATTAGCAAAATAAGGTAACAAATTCCTGATTTTGCCAAGCACCAGGTGGCTCACACCTGTAATCCTAGCTATGAAGGAGGCTAGATCTGAGGTTAGTGGTTCAAAGCCAGCCTGGGCAGGAAAGTCCACCAGACTCATCTCCAATTAACCACCAGAAAACCATAAGTGGCGCTGTGGCTCAAGTGGTAGATTGCTAGCCTTGAGCTAAAGAGCTGAGGGACAGCACTCAGGCCCAGAGTTCAAGTCCTAGGACCGACGAAAAAAATTACTGGGGCTGGGAAGGTGGCTCAGTGGTAGAGCGTTTGCCTTGCATGCAGCATGCATGAGGCCCTGGGTTCGATTCCTCAGTACCACATAAGCAAAAAGAAAAAAGCTGGAAGTGGTGTTGTGGCTCAAGTGGTAGAGCGCTATCCTTGAGCTGAAGAGCTGAGGGACAGTGCCCAAGCCCAGAGTTCAGGCCCCACAACCAGACCCCCCCCAAAAAAAATTACTGATTTTACTTGTAAAATATTATGTGTTGAAACTGACTTTAAGACAAGGCATTATTTGTACAGCACACTAATTTGTTGCAACATATTATGGTACAATTAGGAAAAAGGTCTTTCAGCTGAAAATAAATGTTATATAATATGGTATTGAAGATAAAGCTAGTTATAGCTGGGCACCAGTGGCTCATGCCTATAATCCTAGCTACTCAGGAGGCTGAGATCTGAGGATCACGGTTCAAAGCCATCCCGGGCAGGAAAGTCCTTAAGACTCATCTCCAATTAACCACCAGAAAACTGGAAGTGGTGCTGTGGCTCTAGTGGTAGAGCGCAAGCCTTGAGCTGAAGAGTTGAGGGACAGCGCCCAGGCCCAGAGTTCAGACCCCACAACCTACAAAAAGAAAGAAAAGGAAAGCATGAGCCACCAGCATCCAATATGATAAGTGTTTTGATAATGTAGAATCTTAGTTGTAACCTAAAGGATCAGAGCAAGACCTAGAGGGTCAAAGCTCGAAACCAGCCCAGGCAGAAAAATTTTCAAGACTCCATTTACTCAAAAATGCCCAATGAAAGTATGGCTCAAGTGCAGTAGCTGTGAGCAAGAAAGCCAAGCCAAGAGCATGAGGCCTTGAGTTTAAGCCACAGCACTGGAGTGCGTGTACACACGTGCATAGGCACACACAGGAGTACAAATAGTACTATACTACTGTTGTACCAGGAACAGATGAATGAAAGTAGAATACAAAAATTTATGGATACAATCTTTTGTAATCATTTTGTGCTTATCAAATAAACACTAACACTACAATATTGTTTAGTGGTTCAAGCTGAAGAGCTTAGGGACAGTGCCTAGGCCCAGAGTTCAAGCCCCAGGACCAACACATACACACACACACACATACACAAAGTAAGTAGTGGTTTTACATTTTAAACTTTTGGCAACTATCCCATTTCTTGCTTTTTTTTTTTTCTTTTCTTTTCTTTTCCTCCTCATTTCCCCAGGGAGTAGAGAAGGAGAAGTTTCCACATTCCATGCCAATTTCCTTCCTTTGCTACTTTGTGCTTCCTCTGCTGTTCCATCCCTCCTGCCCAGGGCTGATTCATGTGCATGCAGCACTGTGCGGACAGAAGTGGAAGATGTACTTAGGCCATCTTGGCAGATAGGCCCATGGTGGAACATTCACTTAGAGATACGAGAAGCCTCTTACATATCACTAAAGTGGTTGGTGCTGTGAAAAGAAATAAGGCTGCTTAAGGGATGTCAGGTAGGATGAGCAGAGGAGGAAATAACCTCTGAGCAAGGATTGAAGATTTGATGCATTGGGCCATTTTGCCCAAGCTCTTTCTCTACTCCTCCCCCTTTCAACCAGTATGTACCCTTTCAGGTGAAAATAGATAATTTCACTGTTTAAAGCTGGGAGGGGGGGCTGGGAAGGTGGCTCAGTGGTAGAGCGCTTGCCTTGCATGCCTGAGGCCCTGGGTTCGATTCTTCAGCACCACATAAGCAAAAAGAAAAAAGCCGGAAGTGGTGCTGTGGCTCAAGTGGTAGAGCGCTAGCTTTGAGCTGAAGAGCTGAAGGACAGCGCCCAGGCCCAGAGTTCAGGCCCCACGACCGGACCCAAAAAATAAATAAATAAAGCTGGGAGGGGCGCTTCTTGGTGCAGGTTGTGTACTGCTCTCTTGTAGGCACTTGAGTTAGCATTGTAGGCTTGACTATTGTCATAGTTTTCCAGCAGGTGACAGTAGAGTTCATGAGGACAACTTGCACATTAATGAAATTTCTAATTTGTTTTCACATAGTTCACCCTTCTCCATCTCTGATGCATAAAGTTCCTTTCTGTGTAGGCCTTAGCCTTGTCCTCTAGCTTGCTTCATACACACACACACACCTCAGATATTTAAGACTTAAAAACTAAGGGCATAGGGCAAGAAACTTTCACATGACTTGGCTTGTTCTTGTTCACTGTTAACATTTGGTTGTATGTGCTTTGGTGTTCCCTCCTTCTCTGTCCACATACATGTTTTTTCCCTGAACCATTGATAGTTGATACATATTCCTTGAAATAGGAACCTTTTCTTTTCCTTTTTTTTTTTTTTGGTCAGTTGAGGGGCTTGAACTCAGGGCCTGGGTGCTGTCCCTGAGCTCTTTTGCTCTACCACTTTCAGCCTCAGCTCCACTTTGGGTTTTTGAGTGATTAATTAGAGGTAAGAGACTTTGAACCATGATCCTCAGATCTCGGGCTCCTGAGTAGTTAGGATTATTGGTATGAGCTACTGGTTTCTGGCTTTAACTTTTTTTTTTTTTTTTTTTGTCCTGGGGCCTGGACACTGTCCTGAGCTTCTTTTGCTCAAGGCTAGCATACCACTCAAGCCACAGAACCACTTCTGGCTTTTTCTGTTTATGTAGTACTGAGGAATGGAACCCAGGGCTTCATCCATGCTTGGCAAGTACTCTACCATTAAGCCACATTCCCAGCCCTTCTTTAATCGCATAAAACCAAGTGCAGGCCGGGTACCAGTGCTCATGCCTGTAATCCTAGTTACTCAGGAGGCTGAGATCTGAGGATCTCCTATCAAAGCCAGCCCTGGCAGGTAAGTCCGTGAAACTCTTATCTCCAACAAACCACTAGAAAACTGGAATTGGCGCTGTCACTCAAGCGGTAGAGCACTCGCCTTGAGCTGAAGAGCTGAGGGACAGCGCTGAGGCTCAGAGTTCAAGCCCTACAACCGACAAAAACAAAACAACAAAAACTCTAGTCTATTCACATTCGGATTTTGTCATTTGTGCAGCATGAAGATTTGGTTGGTTAGATGATTGGTTGCTTTTTTGTTTGTTTTGCCTTGTTTTTGTTTTTTGAGGAGGATCTTGCTATGTGTAGCCCAGTCTGGCTTTGAACTCTTACAGCCTTAGCCTCCTAAGGCTTTAGATTATAGGAATGGGCTACCACTTTCAGCCCAATGGTGTCTTTAATGATTTTTACCCCTATTTGCAGTCTAGTCCAAGATCACACTTGGCATTTATGCACTGACATGTCTCGCCATTGATAGTATTAGAAATAGGTCTTGTTGACTTTGCATGGTGTCTTCTCTTTAGAATCAGGTTGTATTTGAGGCAGGAATACCATAGATACAACACTCTCTTCCATGCATTCCATCCTGAGGCTTGTGGCATCTGTTTGTTTCTCTGTCGGTGACACTTAGTTCCTCTTGTAGCATATGAACTCCAGCCCTGACTCCTACTTAGCACTTATTCTCTAGTAGGCTCTGTTTGGTTTTCTTGTTCAGTCAGGTGAGTCTGAGTTCCTTCCACTTGTCCTTCACTTTTGCAACAATGCTTAGTTTTCCACTGGGAATCAGAATGCTGCTTCTGAACCAGCAGTTATTTCCTCTATACATTCAGCATATTTTTAGTGTTTTCTTTTAGATTTTGGCAAAATCTGGTTTTAGGATTGGGTCCAGAGGAGAGTATTACAGATGACCGTGGGGAAGAACTGGGTGCCATCTGGTCAGTTGGGATCAGTTTCAAATTCACTTTATCCAAAATCACAGTCTTTTAGGCTAACCATATTTTGAGTACAACTAAAATTTGAATGTCTACAGTGTACCTCCCTGTATTAGCTTTATGTAGTCCTAGAAACATCTTTGCTTCATAAAGGTGAAAATATGGATGCTTTTAGAAAGGTTAAAGTAAGGTGCTTAGTAATTACCAGGATTGGGGCTGGGAAGGTGGCTCAGTGGTAGAGCGCTTGCCTTGCATGCCTGAGGCCTTGGGTTTGATTCCTCAGCACCACATAAGCAAAAAGAAAAAAGCCGGAAGTGGCGCTGTGGCTCAAGTGGTAGAGCACTAGCCTTGAGCTGAAGAGCTGAGGGACAGCGCCCAGGCCCAGAGTTCAGACCCCATGACTGGACCCAAAAAAAAGAAAAAAAAAAAAAAAGAAATTACCAGGATTCACACTCTACTTTCCTTCCCCACTTCAGTTGTGGGGCTTGAACTTAGGGCCTGGGCTCAGTCCCTGAGCTCTTTTGTTCAAGGCTAGCAATCTACCATTTTGAACTACAGTTCCACTTCTGGGTTGTTTTGTTTTGTTTTGTTCTTTGTCTTTTTTTTTTTTCCTGGTTGGTCGTGGGGCTTGAACTGTGGGCCTGGGCACTGTCCCTGAACTCAAGGCGAGTGCTCTACCGCTTGAGCCACAGCACCACTATGGGGTTTATTGGAGATAAGAGTCTCAGGGACTTTCCTGCCCTGGCTGGATTTGAACCGCTGTCTTCAGATCTTAGCCTCCTGAGTAGCTAGGATTATAGGCATGAGCCACTGGCCCCCCAGTCAATTCTGGTTTTTGAGTGGTTAATTGGAGATGGGAATCTGAGGGGAACTTTTCTAACCCGAGCTGGCTTCCCACTGTAATGAACAGATCTCAGCTTCCGAGTTAGCTAGGATTACAGGCATGAGCCCCCAGCACCTAGTTCTCAAACTTTGTCTCTCCAACTCAGAGCCTTGCTCTTTATGTGAGCCTGTCCTGAAGCTTTGGTAGTTAATTTGAGATAAGAGTATCAGACTTTCCTACCC
This sequence comes from Dipodomys ordii, assembly GCF_000151885.1. Lineage (NCBI taxonomy): Eukaryota > Metazoa > Chordata > Mammalia > Rodentia > Heteromyidae > Dipodomys > Dipodomys ordii. The sequence goes on along the minus strand of NW_012267270.1, from coordinate 6,243,646 downwards.
AGCCTGGTTCCGAACTGCAGTGCAAAGATCTCAGCCTCCTTAGAAGCTAGGTTTACGGGTATAAGCCACCAGTACCTTGCTCTTTTTTGTGAGCAGAGTAGAGGGAGAGTCTTACTGGAGCGACAAGTGTTAAGTGTTGGTCTTTAGAAGTTGAAATGCACATTTTGTGTCTAGATTGGAAGTACTTACCAACATATGCCATCCAGTTGTTGAGGCAGTTATTGCTACTTTCTTTGCCCTCGTTCCATTTTGTACATTTCCAGTTAGCTTTGGTTTTATAGTCTAAATCAATTTATAACCCTTCTGTACTTTCACTTTTTTTTTAATTTAGCAAGAATTTATTTTTGCAAAATGAGATTAAATGAGAAATGGAAAAACAAGAAAAATAGTTCCTGTTCTCCATGCAGGAAATGGGAGCTAAAGATTTACTTTCAGGAGTTGGAAATGTGGCTTAGTGGTAGAGTACTTGCCTAGCATGCATGAAGCCCTAGATTCGATTCCGCAGTATCACATAAACAGAAAATGCCAGAAGTTGGCTCTGTGGCTCAAGTGGTAGAGTGCTAACCTTGAGCAAAAGAAGCTCAGGGAAAGTGCCGAGGCCCGGAGCACCAGGACTGGCAAAAAAAAAAAAAAAAAAATTACTTTCACTTGGAAAAAATACAGTTCTGTTTTTCAGGCCAGCCTATAACTCTTGGGATCCTCCAGCCTGTGCTTCCACAATGCTGGGGCTTCAGACATAAGCCATTGTCCTTGATTTGATTGTAAAGTTTTAGTCAGCAGTTACAAAGATATTGTATTGTCAGCTGTCATCCTTTCTGCCAAAGACAATTTACCTATGTGGACTTCAGTAGCCAAAATAAACTCTTTAAGTATCAGATACTCTTGAAATGGGTTGTAGCCATGTCTGTGCTAGTGGGGTGCATGCAAGACACAATAGAGAGCAGTTTTGGCTTCTATACCTTACACTCCCCTCCCCTCTCTTGGCAGTGCACGATCTGATTTTCTGGAGAGACGTGAAGAAGACTGGCTTTGTCTTCGGCGCCACGCTGATCACGCTGCTCTCCCTGGCAGCTTTCAGTGTCATCAGTGTGGTTTCTTACCTCATCCTGGCCCTTCTTTCTGTCACCATCAGCTTCAGAGTCTACAAATCTGTCATCCAAGCTGTGCAGAAGTCAGAAGAAGGCCATCCATTCAAGTAAGTTAAAATGATAGTCTACATTTTAGTTGAAAGGGTTTTCTGGGTCTGATCAGCTCTAAAAAAAAATAATAATCAGCCCTAGCCAGGCACAGATGGCTCACACCTGTAATCCCAGCTACTCAGGAGGCTGAGATCTGAGTACCACAGTTCAAAGCCAGCTCAGGCAGGAAAGGTCATGAGACTCTTCGCTCCAGTTAACCACAAGAAAATAAGAAGTGAAGCTGTGGTTCAAAGTGGTAGAGCCCTAGGCTTGAACAAAAGAGCTCAGGGACAATGCCCAGGCCCCAAGTTCAAGCCCCATGAATGACAAAAAAAAAAAATGATGATACAAACCAGCCCATACAGACTTTACAGTCAGTCACCCTAAGAAGTGGCCAGGTTAGGATCTGAGAACTTTTCAACAAACTAGAGGCTCACACTGTGAACCCTGGGTGGGGAGAGGACACCACATACCCAGAGCACCTAGTCAGACAGCCATGTTCATGTTGAAGCTGCATTTGGGGGCAATAATAGCATGTGAACCGAGAGCCTGTGCTCGTTAGCCCTGCACCTGTACTGCTGACCCACGCTCCCAGCGCTGGAAGTGGCTTTGAAATCCTGGCATGGGGGCCGTACTCTGTGTTTTCTCTTAGCTTTATTTCTGATTTCCTTCTTAGCTGTCATTTAGTTTTCATAATCTCAGAGGGGTTTTTTTTCTTAGTTTATATTAATTATGCCAGGGGTGGGGAGAGGTATTGTTACATGTCCACATAGTTATTCTAATCAATATCACCCCCTCTGTTACTGTCCCTGCCTCCTTCCCAAAATAGTATCAACAGGTTTTATTGTTCCGGTTTTGTTGTTGTTGTTGTTTTTTGGGTCCGATCGTGGGGCCTGAACTCTGGGCCTGGGCGCTGTCCCTCAGCTCTTCAGCTCAAGGCTAGCGCTCTACCACTTGAGCCACAGCGCCACTTCCGGCTTTTTTCTTTTTGCTTATGTGGTGCTGAGGAATCAAACCCCTGGGCCTCATGCATGCAAGGCAAGCGCTCTACCACTGAGCCACCTTCCCAGCCCCTATTGTTCAGTTTTTATAGTCACAGTCTACTTTGACCATATTCATTGTCTTTAATCCTTCTTCCCCAGAGGCAAATCTTAATAAATGAGGTCATACACTCTAGGGTCTGATTTCTATTTTTTCTGATTATAATGTAACTTTAACAAATGCTTTCTTCACATTTTTACTCTTAACATTTTTAACCCACACTTAGTGGGTTAATAAATGCCAGGGTTCTTAATTTTATTTTACTTATTTTTATTTATTTGGCGGGGGGGGGGGGTTGGGGGGCAGTCCTGGGTCTTGAACTCAGGGCCTGGGCGCTGTCCCTGAGCTTCTTTTTCTCGAGGCTAGCACTCTACCACTTGAGCCACAGCGCCACTTCCACTTTCTGTGTATGTGGTGCTGAAGAATCGAACCCAGGCCTTCATGCATGCTAATAAAGCACTTTGCCACTGAGTCACATTCCCAGCCAGAATTCTTAAATTTTTTTATGTTTCTTGTGATCCTCTCAGGCTTGCAATAGAACAGGCTCTGGCTGTCAGGCTGGAGCTATTCTTTCTCTTGGTGAAATAAAACAGTTAAAATCATATGTAGCTTAAAATTTTATGCAAATTATGGACTGGTTTGATGATAAGAGTGCTTGCCTAGCATTCATGAGGCCCTAGGTTTAATACCCAATACCACCAAAAAAGAAAAGTTGTAGTATGAACAAAATATGACTTGAGAAAATTCATAATGTGCTGGACACAAAAGCTTAAGGACAGTGCCAGGCCCTGAGTTCAAGTCCTACTACTAGCACAAAGGGAAAAAAGAAAATCAGAATAAGGGCAAATTGAGGCTGTCGCATACTTTTAATCCCATCAAGCCAGGAGACAGATATCTGGGTGATTGTGGTTCAAAGCCAGCCCAGGTAAACAGGCATGAGTGCTATATGTCTCTGATTCCCAGATACTAAAGACGCCATAGGCAAGAGGATCTCAGTCTTAGACCAGACCCAGGGAAAGAATTTTGAGACCTTAACTAAAAAAATAACTAAAGCCAAAAAAGGGCTCAGGGCATGGCTGAAATGGTAGAGAAACTGCCTAACAAGCTAAAAGTCCTGAATTCAAGCCTCATTACCACCAAAAGATAGAGATTCAGGACTGTTAAAAATTGTTGGGAGCCAGTCACCAGTGGCTGACTGTCATCCTAGCTACTCAGGAGGCTGAGATCTGAGGATCGCGGTTCAAAGCCAGCCCAGGCAGGAAAGTGTCTGTAAGACTCTAAATCTCCAGTTGATGACCAAAAAGCCAGAAATGGAGCTGTGGCTCAAAGTGGTAGAGTTCTAGCCTTGAGTAAAAAGAAGCTCAGGGACAGTGTCTAGGCCCTGAGTTCAAGCCCCAGGACTGGGTAAAATAAATAAATAAATACAAATAAGTATATAACATACATATACATACATACATATATACAACAATGGAATAAAAGTTATGCAGGAGCCAGACACCAATGACTCACAACTATAATCCTAGGTACTCAGGGGACTGAGATTTGAGGGTCATGTGGTTTGAAGCCCAGGCAAAGAAGTTTGTGAGACTCTTCCTCCAATAAGCTATCAGAAAAAGCTCAAGGACAGCACCCCGGCCCTGAGTTCAAGTCCCAGGACTGGGTAAAAAAAAATTTAATTATGTAGGACTATAAGACAATTTTTTCTTGTGACAATCCTATACTTTGCAGCCACCTGGCATCTTTGCCTCTGCCCATTACATGATCATAAAAAAAATTCCCCTATAAATTCCTAAAATGCATTCAGGGCCCAGTTTCATCCTTGTGCTGACAGAATCTTTCCTCCTGTGTGACATGTGTGACTGTTGTTTCTTCCTCTGGAAGAGCGTACCTGGACTTGGACATTACCCTGTCCTCAGAAGCTTTCCACAACTACATGAATGCAGCCATGGTGCACGTCAACAAGGCCCTGAAGTTCATCATTCGTCTCTTTCTCGTGGAAGATCTGGTTGACTCCTTGAAGGTTAGTTGTTTCTGTAGCTTTTGGGGGTGAGTCTGACGTGGAGTATGGTTCAGAGTGACAACACTGTGTTAGGGTTTTATCTGTGCACTTACTAGTCCATCTTTGGACCTAAGAGGTGGGCAGAATTCTCTTCACCCTGACATATATAGTTCAAGTGGGAATGTTCATCACCCATTTATAGTATCAGTGACCTGAAGTCTGCATTACTTTGATTCCTGCTTGTTCTCCTTCACAGCTCGCCGTCTTCATGTGGCTGATGACCTATGTGGGTGCGGTTTTTAATGGAATCACCCTTCTGATTCTTGGTACGGTGGTAAGGAAAGTGTCCCAGCTTCTTGAGTAAAAGTATAGAGATGCCCAGCATGGTTCTCCTCACTTGGCAGCCATCAGGGATGTGCTCTGGACACGGAGGAACCAGACAGCTGCAAGGGAGAGTTGTGTAGGTTGAATACAGGAAACTTACTTTGAGAAACCATTTTTTTTTTTTATTTGGAAAGGGGTGTATGTGGTACAACGAATGCAGCCTGTGTACCAGAAGAGGTCTTTGGGTTGTTAGACTACCCTAATTGTCCTTTGTTGAGACTGTTAGCCAGGATTCCTCATTTTTAAGGAAAATCTGCTTCATGAGGACAAAATTGCACTTCTTGAATCTTGAGACTTGGTCTCACACTTGCTCTTTTCTTGTCTCTTCCTTCTGTCTTCCAGCCGATCTGCTGGTGTTCAGTGTCCCAATTGTGTATGAGAAGTACAAGGTAAGCTATTTGTTTCCAATCAGATGTGCTGGCTAGTTTGACTAGTTTAGTTCATTTTGAGTCAAGTGCCTGTAAGAATGTAGTGACTGGTTTCCTCCAGCAAGAGAAATTAGATATATAGAACAGATGCAAGGAGGAAAGAGATACTTGATGCCTTATATGCATTTTGGCTTTTTACCATATGTATGATCTGTTCCAGTAAAAGTTCAAAAATGCTTAATGAATAAAAGTTAAGTGCCTAAATAAAAGCTTAAACTGTGGGCTGGGAAGGAAATGGTCAGTGGGGTGGTGTGTGCAGTATACTCTCTATGTGGATTAAGCAAACATCACAGATCTCTAGTTCTTCTGCTATTAAAGACTTAACCAGGAGCCGGGCGCTGGTGGCTCACGCCTGTAATCCTAGCTACTCAGGAGGCTGAGATCTGAGGATCTCGGTTCAAAGCCAGCCGGGGCAGGAGAGACCGTGAGACTCCTATCTCCAATAAACCACCAGAAAACCAGAAGTGGCGCTGTAGCTCAAGTGGTAGAGCACTCGCCTTGAGCTGAAGAGCTGAAGGACAGCGCCCAGGCCCAAAGTTCAAGCCCCACGACCGACAAAAAAAAAAAAAAAAAAAAGACTTAACCAGGAGCTATAACAAAACTACAGAATACAGATTAGTATTCAGAAAACTCTGTACATCAGGGTCTCTAAGTAAGGCTTAGCTCTGCAAAAGATTAAGTCTAAAATCAGAAGTTGATACAATACTTTGAAAAACTAGGCTTTGTTTTTTCATTTTCCAGCATATTTATAATTTTTTAAAAATGGGTAAACTACATAAAGGAAAGTGCCTTCGGTGTATGGCCACATCTGTGTATGGCCACAACTGAGTCTTCTTTTCTTCCTTACAGACACAGATTGATCACTACGTTGGCATTGTCCGGGATCAGACCAAGTCCATTGTTGAAAAGTATGTATACTCAGGCCATTTTCATCACTATTTTCATGTGATTTCTTTTCCCCTCCAATTATTTTAAACCCCCACAGAAAATGCTAAAGCCAAAGGTAAGTAATTTTCATGCTGAAAAAGAAAAAAAATTTTTTTGACTTTTTTGTTGGTCGCAGGGAGGCTTGAAACTCTGGGCCAGGGCGCTGTCCCTGCGTTCTTCATTTCAAGGCAAGCACTCTACTGCTTGAGTCACAGCACCACTTCCAGTTTTCTAGTGGTTTATTGGAGATAAGAGTCTCACAGACTTTCCTGCCTGGGCTGGCTTTGAACCGTGATTCTCAGATCTCAGCCTCCTGGGTAGCTAGGATTACAGGTGTGAGCCACTGATGCCTGGTTATTTCTATTAATTTGCAAAATATGCTCGTAGCTCAGTTTTGGACTTGGTGTCTTCTTGATCACTAGTGTTAGTTGACATGAATCACCTGCTGTTAGATGTGGAAGGTAGCCTTGACATCCTGAGGGAGTTTGAATGACCTTTCTAGTATTAGTGAGGGACCTGGCATTCATTTTTCTGTGCCTGCCAGAGCCAGAGAAATGGGCTGTGGCATCCTGCATCATCAGCAGGCACTATGCCTGATACCTTCATTCCTCTCTGGAACCCCAGTGAGGGGCCAAGAGGCTCTGGCAGAGGAGAGAACCAGGCAGGTGAGGTGGGCTTTGTGGACCCTGGGCTTGTGCCAGGCATAGAACAGAACAGCTCATACCCTTGCCTCTGCCTGTCTTCACCCATCCTTGTGAAAACAGGAATGTGTTCCATGTGATTTAAGCAGTCCATGATGGACTGCTGGCATTACTGTGAAATTTAAAACCTAGCAATTGTTCCTCATACCTTTACTCACCTTTTTTTTTTTTCCCCCAATAGGATCCAAGCAAAAGTCCCTGGAATCGCCAAAAAAAAGGCAGAATAAGCATATGGAAACCAGAAACACAACAGTTACTAAAACACCATTTAATAGTTATAAAATAATGTTGTTACTTGTACCGTGAAGGCACATGCTCAGTGTCGGCTTGAGCCTGCATTCCAAGCTTTTTTTAATTTGGTGTTTTCTCCTCTCCTTCCCCCTTACCCTCTCAGTATCAAGCACAAGAAGTGTTGGACTGAAGGAAAAAAAAAAAAAACTGCTCTAAGAACCCAAAAGAATAAAGAATCAAATTGGTAGGGTCAGTCCCTAGTGGTGGTGGAGCTCTTACCTGGGGGAAGGCACTGAAGAAGGCGAGTGGTTGAACACATGTCGGGTCCACTCTCCGTATTCAAGGGCAAGTCTCACCCAGCTCCCATTATACTTTTATCCCTATATTTTTAAGTTAAATAATGAGTAACTTGTGAAGAAGAAATTGTTTGGGGCAGAAGTGGGATTCCTTCCTCTAATTCCACCTCCTGCCCCGCACCATAAGCAGCTATTCCTAATATTCCTCTTTGAATCGAGTAACTTATAGAGGTGATTCCTAGTGCTCAGAACACCATCCAAGAAAGGAGAGTGGGAACGGAGGGTGGGATGGAGAGGGTGTGGCGGGAGCACGCCTGGCTGCCAGCCCTCCGCCACCCATGCTAGCAAAGGAAGTAAGCAAGGGCTCTGCAGGCTGGAGGGTCATGTCCTACCCAGCTCTCTTGGACACCAGTTTGAGCATTGGTTTGGGAATTCATTCCAGAATGTGCTTCCCCTCTTCCTGCCCACCTTACCTCAAGTTTAATAAATATGGTTGTACTTTTATTATGAAATAAATGTCTGTAACTGCTGTACACTGCTGCAAACTTGTTAGAGAAAACATAACCTGCATGTGGGCTCCTCAGTAATTGAGTAATTGTAATCCTACACCTGTCTGTGGGGGGGAGGGAACGTCCTCAAGAGGTGAACTCCAGAAATACAGAGGCCCATTTTCTTTATCTTCTCTTCACATGCTGCATCTTTAACCTGCACTCATCCATTTAGCCTGCGGACCCAGGCTGCACTAGCTTGAGAGGCTACACCACCTGTGGTGAAGCTAAATGTGTCTCGTGGCTTATGTGGAGTTGAGCTGCTTGGAGGCTGGCTTGTGGCTGTGTTTAAGACAGGTAAACTGGCTCAACACCTGGTTGTGGCCCAGGGTGCTTCTGTGGAGAGCACTTTAGGTAAGCTCGAGTAAGCAGGGCCACATTGTATTGATGGGCTGTGTGCAGTTGCTGGAGAGTGAGTGATAAGGAATCTCCAAGTCCAAGTCTACATGAAGTGGGTGGGAATCCAATCATTGGGAAAGCAAGCAGAGATGAGTCCCACCCCTCAAGGAGGAATGTGAGCTGGCAACTTTGAAGTACAAGTTGTGGTGTTTCATGCACCTTCTTACAAGTAGGGAGAGGAACTTTATTTCTACTCTGGAAAATTACTTGCATTTAGATAGGTAAAAGAGGCTGTAACCTTTCTCCATTTTCTTTTCTCTATTTTCCTCTTCCCTTCTAATTTTTAAACTCACTTTGTCATCCACGTCCTTTGTCTTACGAGGTCAGCACATTGACAGTCACAGGCATCTCCACCAACGGGCCCCTTTCTGCACTGGAAGCCTCCGCGTCTGGCTCTTTTCTTTTGTGTTGCTGCTGTGTTTAAATAATTGGATTTTTTTTTAATGTGTGCCAGGATCTTTTTTTTTTAAAGAAAAATCTATAGATGAAAAAATTACTAATGAAACTGTGTACGTGTCTGTGCGTGCAACATAAAAAATACAGTAGCACCCAAGGAGCTTGAATCCTGGTTCCTGTAAAATTGCAAATTGATGTGGTATTAATTAAATAAAGAACGCAATGACTGTGGTATCGTTCTGCTAACTTTATTCTTTCTACATAGTATGGGTAAAGTAAGAACCAGACAAGGTTTTCTGACCCTTGGTCTACTTGGGGACTTTCAAAAACAAAATGCATGGCTGAGCCAGGCACCAGTGGCTCATGCCTGTAATCCTAGCTACTCAGGAGGCTGAGATCTAAGGATCTAGGCTCAAAGCCAGCCCGGGCAGGAAAGTCCGTGAGCCTTTTTTTTTGGGGGGGGGGTCTGGTTGTGGAGCCTGAATTCTGGGCCTGGGCGCCGTCCCTCAACTCCTCCTCAGCTCAAGGCTAGCACTCTTACCACTTGAGCCACAGCACCACTTCCAGCTTTTTTTTTCTGTTTATGTGGTGCTGAGGAATTGAACCCAGGGCCTCAGGCATGCAAGGCAAGTATTGTACCACTGAGCCACCTTCCCAGCCCCCTGTGAGACTCTTATCTCCAATAAACCACTAGAAAGCCAGAAGTAGTACTGTGGCTCAAGCGGAAGAGTGCTTGCCTTGAGCTGAAGAGCGCAGGTACAAGGCCCAAGCCCAGAGTTCAAGCCCCATGACTGACAAAAAAAAAAAAAAAGTATGGCTGGGGAATGTGGCTTAGTGGTAGAGTGTTTGCCTAGCATGCATGAAGCCTGGGGCTTAATTCCTCAGTACCACAGAAACAAAAGGCCAGAAGTGGTGCTGTGGCTCAAGTGGTAGAGCCGCTAGTCTTGAGCAAAAGAAGCTCAGGGACAGTGTCCAGGCCTTGAGTTCAAGCCCCAGGACTGCCGCCACCACCAAAAAAAAAACAGTTAAGACCGTGGGATTTCCATAGCATAAGGCACAGCTGTGCAGGAACTGAGACACACCCCAAGAAGGGGTCCTTGCAGGAGCATGGGAAGGTCCTGGGCAACCCATCAACCCTGAGGTTCCCGGCTTGCAATGTGAAGCAGCCTATCTACCTTCCATCACCTGCAGCCACAGCCACAAATGCTGAAATTCAGATTTGATCACATGCACCAGGTCTCTGCTCCAAGATCCCTTCCTCTGAATTACTCCTACCCCGCCCCCATGAAGGCTGCTGGGACTTGATCTGAAGTTTAAAATTTTATTCAACATACCTCTTAGAAAACTTAGGCTGAAATATTTTTTAATGACTGAATGCATACAACTTCACAAATACGCATACAAATGTTTGAATAATGTCACTAAGTAACATGGTATATAAATATGTATTCATAGTAACATTTACATATTGGCCATAATAGCAAGCATACCATTAACAAAAAAAAAAAAAGAATCATGAAGAAACTTCACCTGTTAATGACGATCTGAGACTAGGAGGCATGGGCAGGGATGAGGACTGGTCACCATGGGAATCCCCACAGTGATAGCAGACCTTGGCTGGGGTCCGCTGCTGCATCAGGACCCTTGGGGGCTTCAAAATGCATGGCTGGCCCCATCCCAACACTAATTCTGGAAACCTAAATGTATATGGGTCTAGGAATGTTTACATTTAGCAAGTTCCTAAGACTGCTGCTGCTGGTCCACACTGTAGGCCACTGAAGTGCTTGAGCTGTCTCCATGAAGACAGTGCTTCCTGTCCTACCAAAAGGTAGAATCATTCCTAACCTGCTCTGTCCCACTTAACCTGAACTTCAGGTGGGGGTGGGGAGGGAGTGGAACACTCATTCTGGGTTTGAGAATATGCATGAAAGAAAGTAAAAGAATACTAGTGCCCATTTGGGTACCATTCATAATCTCTGTCCTCGTTATTTTAATACTGTCTTAGAAACCCTGAAAGGTGAAAACTCACTGGAAGTTCATCTTCAGTCCATTGAATGCCGGGTCCTGAACTCCTGATGGCCTCAAAAGTAAAGAATGCAAAGCCAGAGTTCTGCCTGCTGGGAGATCTTGGGCATCACAGATAAAGCAGTTACGGCTCCTTTGCAACTGAGGCCCCGTGGCAAGGGCTGCCCCAAAGAGCCCAGCATCCTCATTCCGAGGAAGTCAAGTCTTTCCATGCTCACAAGTTACAGATGCACAGTGATGGCCTGCAATGCCCAACACATGCCACCCCTTGGCAGAACGAACACATAAGAGAAATCTCAATAATTTCCCAGAGACTAGGAGGCAGTGTGGTATAGTGCAAAAATCAATGAACTGGAAGTTGACATTTTTATGCTAGTTTTTGTCCTGTTCTAGTTGGCTGTAATCAATCTCCGTTTCTGGCCTTGAGAAGTTTCCTAGTGATGGAGGAGGTATGGTACTACTAGTGATCTCCAGGGTGTCTTCCCACTCAGACAATTTAGAAGTATATAAAAATGATACAAAATCCGTGGTATAAAATCCAACTCCCAATCAGGAGTCAAGGAGACTGGGCCTGAGGCACTTGAACCTTGGGTTCTGGCCTGAGGGAGGAAGAGGCAGGGAAGGCCTTAGGCATTGTTCTCACCCACCAAGGCAGCAGCACCGGCCCCAAGTGGCAGGGCAGCGGGTTCGCTCCCCTCACCTCTCCACCTGACTCTAAACTGAGGGCCCTGTTCCCCCAATGGCTTCTCTTGATGAAGAGCAGACCCTGGGGCCAGGAGAGGAGAGGAGGTTTTGTGTCCTCCCATCCCTGCATGTCTGTCCTCCATTCTTTCCGGTCCTTCCTCCACCACCTCACAGCTTATCTCTGATACACGCATAATAAATAAGACATTTTGCACATGAGGGTGATTGGGTCAGCTCTCTCCCCGCCCCTCCCCCTTTCATATAAAAGCATTAAATACAGTTTCAAAATAAAATACAAAGAGCAAAAATCGGGCCTGATCTCGGGGCCGCCAGTTCTCCACGGGAGAATGAATCTACACATCCCTCTCGGACCTGCCTGGGAGATCTCAGGGGCTGCGGGGGGGCGGCTTCCCCACCCCCACAGAGCCTGGAAAGAGAAGGGGAGGCCAAGGCTCGGCCCAGGCCCTGGGAGCAGAGAACGTGGCCATCCACCCCGCATCCACCAAGGACGTAAGCGGCCTGGGGAGGAGGCGGGATTCTAGGCCAACTGCCGGGACCGCCAGTGTCCCGGGCCGGACCAGGGGCTCCTAGCTCCGCTTAGGGGTAAATGGGGGGGGGGCCCTTCCGGGCAGGAGAGGAGCAAAGGAAAAAAAAGTGCTAATCCCTCTCCGCTACACGATCTCTGCCTGGGCGGGCGTGACAGTGGCCCAGGAGGCTGGCACAGCTGGCCCTGGCCCGGCCTCGCTCGCTCCGCCCGCGGTTGGCTCAGCGCTTCCGCCCCACAGCAGGGCCGCCCGCCTCCCCGCCTCCCCGCCTCCCGCGCCCGGGGCCTCCGAGAGGCCAAGGAATACCAATGGGGACCGGGCAGCCGAGCCCTCCCCTCCTCCCCCGAGCGCGGGGCCGCGCCCGCTGGCGCAGAGACCTGGGCTCCACCAGGGCAAGGGGCCGGCGAGGCCTCCCGGCCCCGCCTTCGGCCTAATACTGACAGACGGCGCCCGATCCCGCCCAGCAGCCGAGCGCCTCCCCGGGCGCGGCCGGGGGCTGGTAGCGCGGCTCGGAGCGAGCTCCCGGGACG